>NC_138737.1:36548681-37126181 GCF_965113295.1 Leuciscus leuciscus | reverse complement strand
TTATTTTACTAAGCTAGCTAGATAAAAGCAGGTCATGTAGCAACAAAAATAAGTAACTCTGAAAGTTTTGGAATACAGGAATAGGGCAAGCTACCTTTCTTTTTGAAAAACTGTGTGACATACTGTCGACTTCGGCGTTCTCTGTCTTCTCTTTCCTTTCCTTTTTTGATGCCCTAACTTTTGATGTGACATGCGTGCCTGCGTGTGTCACTGTCTGCGCTGCATCATAGCAAGTGCAATAAGCAAGAGACGTTACACTAGCGATCGTAGCTCGGACAGCGCAGGTGGAATGAACCATTGTAAGGGGGAGGGGTGTGACTGAAACAGTAAATACATTATTTGTTTTTTAAATATTACATCTATGGTCAAAACGGACAAAATACACATTTAGTGCATGAGGGGCCCTAGCACATTTAATGTATGTATAAAAAAGAGAAAAGAAATAAGAAAAGAAAAAGGGGGTCTGCTCTTCTGGGCCCTAAATCAGCCTGGGCCCTTAGAATCGTCCTAACCTTCCACCCCTTTACGGCGCCCTTGCCTGTCAGTCAAGTAAACGTCAAATCAGCCTTTTATTAACTTTATTTACTTTCTGTTAACATTGTTGTAGTTACGGTTCGTGAAGTCGTTAAGCTCCTGGTAACCCGCGAGAGCGCCACAAGTTTATCCTCCATCATCGCACTCTCCGGGCGTTCAAGCAACTAGCTTTCATCATTAAAACGGAAGACCCGCGAGGCGCAGCAGGCGCATAAACAGCGCGCAGAACGCTCGCTGGAAACCAATTGAAAATAGGCGCCTCTCACTGCAAAAAACGCGTCAAGTGTGATCGGCCCCATTCACTTCACTTTTGCTATTTAACCAGAGCGAATGAGACGAGTGCGCGTGTGGTGTTTGTCAACGCGCCTTTGGAGAGAAGTGAAAGTGACAGCTCGGCTAGTATCGATACTTCAGGAAATTAGTATTGGTACCGTTCAGATATTTCAGTATCGATATTTATCGAAATATCGATATTTTTGACAACACTACCCACAGGCAACGTGTGGACTCCCCTCTGGACCTGTAGACGCCGGCCAAAATCAGTAGCCCCATGTAGGCACGGAGATCTGTGGAGTCCACCCCGGTCCAGTCTCTCAATTTTTGTGCGGCACGCATGGAGGTTGGTCATGCTGACAATGAGGTCAGTCATCTGCTCCGTAAAAAACAGAATCCGTTGAACACAGAATCCATGTTCTGGACCCTTGCGATGGCATAGCGCGTCGGCCCTGGAGTCACGCCTCTGGCAGGCTGAAGAAAGGGAATTGTCTCCGCATTGGTGGAAAACCACACTTCGCCGTTTCTCCCAATCCACCCAGATCCAGGATCCTCCGAATCTTCCTCGCCTTCAGTGGAAGCTAGAGAGGATGATGAGGATGCCACATCCAAATCAGGATCTGACTCTCCTGAGTCTGTGGTGTCAGAGGGAGAAGACGATACATCCTGCAGCTCGCTGGAGGGGTCAGGCTGCATAATCATCTCTAAAACTTCACTACAAGTCAAGCCCTTTCTCATGTTGCTTGCTGCTCTTCTCACCATCAAATGACCAGCAGGCTTGCATGCAAGTGTTTAAATCCACTTGCTTTGTTTAGTCTGCATTTCTCACCATCAAAAGGCAGCAGATGCATAAATACACTTACTTTGTTTTTGTTTACTCCATGTAGTTCTGAGAGCTGAGGTGCATATTTTGATTTTCTCAGACGTATCAAGGTGAGTTCTCATACTCTCTCTCACAAACACAAACACGCACACACACGCACACACACACACACACAAATATGCTATTATACTCCATAAAACTCCATGTAAAAGCCAGAAACTAAGCTTTTTTTTGCACAGGCCTATCTAAAGGGTTAATGGTGCCACCTGGTTATCAACAGTAAAAATTAAAAATTGTACCTCTTCCCAACAGGGAAAACCACCAACAATCAAAAATGCATGATTATATGGTGTCATGGCTTTGCAATCAAAAAATGTGGTTATAATGGAAGTCTATGGGGCAAAAACAGCCACGAACAGTAAATGAGAGAGAAAAAGTTAAAATCTGATGCTACACAAAAACTAACAATGCATCAAAACCAATGTTGTTTCTAATCTTTGACATGTCCAAGACTGTGATAAAAGCAAAAAAAAAAAAATCCAGTCCACATTCACATTTTATATTGAAAATAAGTCATTATGTGTGTTTTTTTCCCCAAATCGGTGACATCATTTATGAATTTGGCAATTAAAGAGTTAAAATCCTGATTTTTTTTTAAACATTTAGTAGTTTTGATCAGGACTGAGGTTGATTAATAGATTTATGCAAAAAAAAATAAAAAAAATATTTATCTGATACATTTTTACATCTGATCCCTTAACTTCAAAAGCACATATTGTTAATAATATGATTACAGACTGTAATCTAGATGTGCTGTGTTTGACAGAAACCTGGCTAAAACCAAACGATTACATTACTTTAAATGAGACCACCCCTCTAGATTACAGTTATAAACATGAGCCTCATCTGAAAGGCAAACGGGGAGGTGTTGCTGTAATTTATAGTAATATTTTTAGAATTACCAAGAAGTCTAGTTACAAATATAATTATTTTGAAGTGTTGGTGCTTAATATAGCAATATATAGTGTAAATGATAAATCACGTTTGAGATTTGTGCTGGCTACTGTATACAGGCCACCAGGGCACCATAAAGACTTTATCAAAGAATTTGCTGATTTTCTATCAGAGTTAGTATTGGCTGCAGATAAAGTACTAATTGTTGGTGATTTTAATATACAGTACATATAGATAATGAAAAAGATGCATTGGGATTGGCATTTAAAGACATTCTGAACTCTACTGGAGTTAGACAACACGTGTCAGGACCTACTCATTCTCGTAATCATACTCTAGATCTAATATTATCACACGGAATAAATGTTGATGCCGTTGAAATTCTGCAGCAGAGCGATGACATCTCAGATCATTATCTAGTCTCGTGTAAACTTCATTTAGCCAAGGCTGCAAAGCCGACCCCGTGTTACAAATATGTTAGACCTATCACTTCTGCCACTAAAGATTGCTTTATTAATAATCTTCCTAATCAGTTTCATCATCTCAGCATCCCAGATAGCTTAGAAGAACTCGATATTGCAACAGAAACTTTTAACTCTCTCTTTTCCAGCACTTTAGACACAGTTGCTCCGTTGCGCTTAAAGGGATAGTTCACTTTGAAATAAATTTTTGGTATGTTTTAGCTTACCTCAAGGGCATCCAAGATGTAGGTGTCTTTTTTTCCGCAGTAGTTTCAATTTTGATATTTTTAGGTCAAACCGTTCTTGTCTGTCAGTCATATAATGCAGGTCTATGGTCACGGTCTCAAAGAGCATGCACAGAGTCCAAATTAAAACAATTCCCCGTCGTCCAAATTAAACAATTCCCCATCGTAAGTACACATTGATGGCCTAAGACACGAAACGAGCGGTTTGTGTGAGAAAACGAACAGTATTTATATCGTTTTTACCTCTTATACGCAGCCATGTCCAAGTGATCTGATCTGACGTGTACGCAGACTGGTGCATAGATATATACACACTAGATGTCGCCTTGTCTACGGCAGTTCATTGGAACGAATGTCTTTAAGGCGACATCTAGTGTATATATCTATGCACCAGTCTGCGTACACGTCAGATCAGATCACTTGGACATGGCTGTGTATAAGAGGTGAAAACGATATAAATACTGTGTCTTAGGCCATCAATGTGTACTTACGATGGGGAATTGTTTAATTTGGACGACGGGGAATTGTTTTAATTTGGACTCTGTGCATGCTCTTTGAGACCGTGACCATAGACCTGCATTATATGACTGACAGACAAGAACGGTTTGACCTAAAAATATCAAAATTGAAACTACTGCGGAAAAAAAGACACCTACATCTTGGATGCCCTTGAGGTAAGCTAAAACATACCAAAAATGTATTTCAAAGTGAACTATCCCTTTAAAGAAGATTAAATAAAATCAGCCCTTAAGAGAGCAGTCAGAAAAATGGAGTGCAACTGGAAGAAAACAAAACTAGAGTTTTTTTTCCGCATTTCATGGAAAGAGAGCACGATTGCATACAGATAGGCCTTAAAAGCTGCTAGATCTGCTTATTTTTCAATCCTATTAGAAGAAAATAAACAAAACCCTAGGTATTTTTTTTAAACAGTGGCTAAACTAACGAAAAAGAAAGCTTCAAGCCCAGAAATGTAAACACAGCAGTAATGACTTCATGTACTTCTTCACTTATAAGATTGATAATATCAGGGACAAAATTATAATTATGCAACCGTCGACTACAGTATCGCATCAGGGAGTGCATTTTAGTCTCCCTAAGGAAAAATTTGATTCATTTATTGCTATAGGAGAGGAAGAATTCGCTAAACTCATTAAATCATCTAAACCGACAACATGTATGTTATACCCTATACCGACTAAGCTAATGAAAGAGATGCTTCCAGAGGTCATAGATTCTCTTCTTACTATCATTAATTAATCTTTGTCTCTAGGATACGTACCAAAAACCTTTAAGCTGGCTATGATTAAACCACTTGTTAAAAAAAACACAACTTGATCCTACAAAATTAGTCAATTACAGGCTGAACTCGAATCTACCTTTTCTGTCAAAGATACTAGAAAAGGCAGTATCTTCACAACTATGTTCCTTTTTAGAAAGAAATGATATCTGCGAGGATTTTCAGTCAGGATTTAGACCGTACCATAGTACTGAGACAGCTCTCATTAGAGTCACAAATGATTTGCTCTTAAAGGGCATCTTGCAGGTTAGTATGGAAGCCCGTTTCCGCCACATTGAGTAAAAAAAAAAAAAGATTCTTTAAGTCATAATAATGAGAAACTTTCTCGTAATAATGACTTAACATCTCGTAATAATGAGAAACTTTCTCGTAATAATGACTTAACATCTCGTAATAATGAGAAACTTTCTCGTAATAATGACTTAACATCTCGTAATAATGAGAAACTTTCTCGTAATAATGACTTAACATCTCGTAATAATGAGAACCTTTCTCGTAATAATGAGAAACTTTCTCGTAATAATGACTTAACATCTCGTAATAATGAGAAACTTTCTATAATGAGAAACTTTCTCGTAATAATGACTTATTTTCTCGCACTTCTACGCATGCGCAAAGCAGCGGAGCAGAAGGGCGTGCCGCACTAGCGACATCCCCTGGTTAAAGCCGTGTAAATGCATCACAGCAAACATGGCACGCTCTGCAGTGAATAACATTAATGATAAATGATCAATATATGAGATGGGCTTCCACAGCTAGATAGTCTTTTATTCATTTGTAATATTCATTTGTATTTTTGTGTATGAACAAGCAGCAACACAGAAGGGTGATCCATGGATTTCAAATAGATGGAGGAATGATAAGACAGCACACCTTTCCAAATCTGTTTAAGAACACTTATCTGGAAATCTGTGTAAGGGTCCGTTCATACAGAACGCACTTTTTCATTGCTTTTCTAGGCATATGCGCACTAGACGGACGCTCGCTCGCTCTTCTGCAGCGTCTCGCGCATGACACGGCGTTCTAAAAATGCGGCGCTCAATTGAAAAGAAGTTCAGCTTTTAAAAACACGTCTCGACCTTGCGTTTTCCCCCATTCCACTGCCCAACTATGTTTAAATGTCCCCAAAGTCATAAACATCTTAAAGGTGATTTCTGTATTGATATCTTCCAGATGAACCTGCACATCAAATATCCTAGAAGCATCTGCAAAATACGTGTTATATTAACACACGTACCCATATATTTTATGAAGATGTTACACTTAAACTTGATGAATAAATGTAATATTCCAACTTTAATCTGATAGTTTTGTAAATTCATGTAACAATTTACCATGGTAACCATCCTGCTTCTAAATTCCACTTTCACACCTTATCGTGCGCATGGAAAAGTATGGAAGATATAGGCCTACTGATGATGTTATTTAATGATACTACAGATTGCACTTAGTAGATCACACTGACTTTAATGAAAACAACTGTTTTGCAGAGCGTGCCATGTTTGCTGTGATGCATTTACACGGCTTTGACCAGCGGATGTCGCTAGTGCGGCACGCCCTTCTGCTCCGCTGCTTTGCGCATGCGTAGAAGTGCGAGAAAATAAGTAATTATTACGAGATGTTAAGTCATTATTTTGAGAAAGTTTCTCATTATTACGAGATGTTAAGTCATTATTTCGAGAAAGTTTCTCATTATTATGAGATGTTAAGTCATTATTTTGAGAAAGTTTCTCATTATTACGAGATGTTAAGTCATTATTTCGAGAAAGTTTCTCATTATTATGAGATGTTAAGTCATTATTTTGAGAAAGTTTCTCATTATTACGAGATGTTAAGTCATTATTTCGAGAAAGTTTCTCATTATTACGAGCTGTTAAGTCATTATTATGAGAAAGTTTCTCATTATTACGAGATGTTTAAGTCATTATTACGAGAACGTTTCTCATTATTACAAGAAAGTTTCTCATTATTACGAGATGTTAAGTCATTATTACGAGCTGTTAAGTCATTATTACGAGAAAGTTTCTCATTATTACAAGAAAGTTTCTCATTATTACGAGATGTTCAAGTCATTGTTATGAGAAAGTTTCTCATTATTACGAGAAAGTACGAGATGTTCAAGTCATTATTACGAGAAAGTTTCTCATTATTACAAGAAAGTTTCTATTATTACGAGATGTTCAAGTCATTGTTATGAGAAAGTTTCTCATTATTACAAGAAAGCTTCTCATTATTACGAGATGTTAAGTCATTATTACGAGAAAGTTTCTCATTATTACGAGATGTTAAGTCATTATTATGAGAAAGTTTCTCATTATTACGAGATGTTAAGTCATTATTACAAGAAAGTTTCTCATTATTACGAGATGTTAAGTCATTATTACGAGCTGTTAAGTCATTATTACGAGAAAGCTTCTCATTATTACGAGATGTTAAGTCATTATTATGAGAAAGTTTCTCATTATTACGAGATGTTAAGTCATTATTACAAGAAAGTTTCTCATTATTACGAGATGTTAAGTCATTATTACGAGATGTTAAGTCATTATTACGAGCTGTTAAGTCATTATTACGAGAAAGTTTCTCATTATTACAAGAAAGTTTCTCATTATTACGAGATGTTCAAGTCATTGTTATGAGAAAGTTTCTCATTATTACGAGAAAGTACGAGATGTTCAAGTCATTATTACGAGAAAGTTTCTCATTATTACAAGAAAGTTTCTCATTATTACGAGATGTTCAAGTCATTGTTATGAGAAAGTTTCTCATTATTACAAGAAAGCTTCTCATTATTACGAGATGTTAAGTCATTATTACGAGAAAGTTTCTCATTATTACGAGATATTAAGTCATTATTATGAGAAAGTTTCTCATTATTACGAGATGTTAAGTCATTATTATGAGAAAGTTTCTCATTATTACGAGATGTTAAGTCATTATTACGAGAACATTTCTCATTATTACAAGAAAGTTTCTCATTATTACGAGATGTTAAGTCATTATTACGAGAAAGTTTCTCATTATTACGAGATGTTAAGTCATTATTACAAGAAAGTTTCTCATTATTACGAGATGTTAAGTCATTATTACAAGAAAGCTTCTCATTATTACGAGATGTTAAGTCATTATTATGAGAAAGTTTCTCATTATTACGAGATATTAAGTCATTATTATGAGAAAGTTTCTCATTATTACGAGATGTTAAGTCATTATTATGAGAAAGTTTCTCATTATTACGAGATGTTAAGTCATTATTACGAGAACATTTCTCATTATTACAAGAAAGTTTCTCATTATTACGAGATGTTAAGTCATTATTACGAGAAAGTTTCTCATTATTACGAGATGTTAAGTCATTATTACAAGAAAGTTTCTCATTATTACGAGATGTTAAGTCATTATTACAAGAAAGTTTCTCATTATTACGAGATGTTAAGTCATTATTACGAGAAAGTTTCTCATTATTTTGAGATGTTAAGTCATTATTACGAGAAAGTTTCTCATTATTATGACTTAAAGAATCTTTTTTTTTTTACTCAACGTGGCGGAAACGGGCTTCCATAGGTTAGACTACCCAGTGAGTCAAGGGTATAGAAAAATATTGTAGGAACTAGATTAAAATATAAATATATACTTAAACGCTATTAAGGCTTCTAGAGTCGTTTTTGTGAGAAAATTTTACTTCCGCATCTGAAAACCGCCGGAAGTGACGTAACAGGAGGGAGTGCGGTCAAAGTAAACAATAGGAAAGCAATGGATCACAATGACAGTTCGGACGCTGAGGAAATTGTAAATGTTTACTCGTATGACGGACCTCAGCCATATAAGTTAATTATGAGCCTGCTATGCAGCCAAGAGAGCAGGACAGGCCAGGCAACTACTTTTATTTGTGTAAACTCACAACAACAAGAAAACGTTGTGCTTTTGTAAAATAAAATAAAATTGAACAGGGTGCGCGTTCATGATCTCTGTGAATTGGAGCGCATCTCAAATTAACTGAAAAACAGTGTATAGACAAGCCTCACAGACATGAGAAATATAACTATCTATATAAAGTCTGTCCACCAACGAAAAAAATTCAATCGAAAGCAAATACGGTACCATCTGATTATATCGAAATGAATGAATCTTTCGAGTCGAATCTTTTTCAATGATCCACTCATGATTCGGCTGCGATTAAAAGCTATCAAGAGGTAAAGCTCATCAGTGATTATAGTTTGTTCGTCACATAAAGCTATCATATGAATAAATAACGATATTTATATAACGGACGAGTCGTATTAGATCACTTGTATGATACTTTTGTGATGTTTTTTTGTCTTTTATTATTATAATTTTTTGCGTGACAGCCCCCAGTAGGCTAACGTTACTCATTCACTTTCATTACATCGACAAGTCAAGAAGAGTCTCCATTAGGCTACATATTCAAAAATGTCCCTTTGTCTTCCATGGAAAGTCAACTTAAGGATTTGCACATGAAGGTGAGTAAATGATGGCAGAATTATCATTTTTGGAAGAACTAGTCCTTTAATATGCTTTTTAAGGCAGAGATTATGCATCGTCTGCAGAGCTAACGTTACTTACACAAAATAACATCTAAAGCGCATGTGACGAAGACAATATCTTTTAAAGTCTTTTAAATAAATGATTCTCTCTTCTATCCTTTTCTTTTGGTATAGAATAAAATACCAGTTCGGGGTTCCTCTTTCGGCTGTTGTTGCAGCCAACTGCACATCATTTTAAATATAAAACGCATGTGTATACTGATATTTTTCTAACGTCTGAACTCCTGTTTATACATCCATACTCCCTTAATTAAGATGTTTCAATATATTAGTATTAAACGCATTTTCTGATAATTTATATTTCAAGTTTTGACTGCAAATGTCACGTCCATTACGCTGGAACTGCCCAATAGTAATGTAAAGATGTGGTAGCATTGGATCTGGACGGGAAGGATAACTCTGGGAGTTGGAAGGGATGTGTCGTGATTCTGCCTTCTCACACCGCGACAGGCGACACAGGTTCGTGGATCTGAGTGTCGCGATTTCGGTTTCATTTCGCATATAGCCTACAGCCCTTATAATCATAGATGACGCCACGGGTTTTTATTTAAAAGAAAGAGCGTAGCCTACGTTTGTATGTAGGCTTATGGGAAATTTATATTCACAATAGCGAAGAAAAGAAAAAAATCGGTAGGTCTTAACGCAAGTTAACTTATGTTTACATTAATTATTTGAGTGTTTTCCATGGTTGTGTTGACATTTCTGCCTTTATAACTGAGGGGATTATAATCAGAGGAAGGTTAAGTTTAAAATAAAAAAATGTTTCAATGTAATATATTTGTCTCCTGGTCCTTATTTTAAATAGATCATAAAAAAATATCAATAATTATCGATATCGACCGATATGAAACCCTTATATTGTGATACAGTTTTCAGCCATATCGCCCAGCCCTATTTCAATGTTTAAGTTTTCTTTACTGACTGACTCACTCATAAAAGATAGTTTTTTGCTGAAATAATGTATGTAACTTCTGTTGCTGTTTGCGGTCAGGGACTATTATTTCCAGCGGAAGGAAGGCTTTTAGTGATTTTACTTCATGAAAGTTGCACAGATACATATTTTTCAGCTTTAATAAATGTATTGTGTAGTAACTGTTTTATAAAAGCAGTAAGGTACTCAAGGCTAGTGTTGGATCATAATTAAATGATCACCTTAATGCTTACATGGTTGAAACCAACAAAAGCACATCCATGTATGACGTAGCAGAAGCGTTTTTGAACTGCAAGATTCTTTAATCTGTAGATAAAAAATTAAAATAAAGTACCTGATAGTGAAGTTTGTGGGATGAGAGACAAGATCTATAGCAAAATGATGGCCTCTCACGGTGGCTCCATACAAAGACCAGTCGCTGATGGAGGCACCACAGCCAAAATGGACAGGAGTTCTGCATGAGTCAGGTAAGCAGAATAAAATACACTGTAAATAAACAGTATTAAAACAAAGGGTTAAGTCACTAGTACACATGACCTTCCATGGCTTAATGCTTCCATAAATTAAATTTAGGAACTTCATTTTTAATATTCATAATAATTTAACAGAGGTGGAAAGTAACTACTACAAACACTTTCGGGTAAGGTGTAAACAGCCCCTTAGTGGCGAAACAATGTAATCGATAAATGCGTTACTCTATATGCTGATATGCTGATTTACTCTATTTTGATCGCTATCGTAGACATCAGTGTTTATATTTGAACTTTGCACTTTTATCCCAGTACTATGATAATTTGAACTATTGTGTCACAGAAATAATGGTACTATGAGGTTGAAAAGGCTTTTCAATGCATTCAATCTCACGTCGCTTCCACGCGTCCACTTGAAAGGGATATTACGTCACTCAACACTAAAAGATAACGACACATTTCATCCTCTGTTGAAACAAAAGTGGCAAACTTCTGTCAACCTCATCTATAAGCAAGGACAAAAATAAAAATAAAATAATTTAATTCTTTATTAAGCAATATTATTTAACCCTCTGATTATCTTCATTTGGGACGACACTAGTTATCTTTGGGGTCCCCAGACAATAACATTTAATTTTGTAACAGAATAATAGTTGTTGTTTTTTTAATGTAATTTTACACTGTTTATTAATGTTTTTACTCAACATTTGTGCAGTTTTTGGAAGATTTATGATATATTTTCAATTTCTTTAAATAAATAAATATTTATTTAAATAGGCTTTTTACAAAAAACAGCATTTTATGTAAAATTCACTTTATAAAAGACCCATATTTCTAACTTTCATTCATGGGGATAACATGGATAATTTTACATGGTTTAGTGTAAACTTTTTGCCCATATTTTGTAAAATGTCGTTTTAAAAGTAAAAAATTATAATTTTAGCTACTAGATGGCTATAGAGCTCCACTATATGCTATTTGACTAACTGAAAGATATCTTTTCACAAGATTTTCCAGTTGGATTCATATCTAAATATTATGAAATCACAATTCTAACAATACTTTTTTTTTTTTTTTTTTACTGAAATTTATTTTTTTCAAATAATGTTACATTATGATTAGAATCAAACCTGAAAAGGATAAAAGTTGAAATTTTAGAGTTTATCATTTATTTCATCATCTTTTTTTCATATAATTGTACAAATGTGATCTACACTTCAGTTACTAACTGTAACAGAACAGATATGTACAGTTAGATTATATATTGAGTACTGCTACAAATACATGACATGAACATTAAAATACAATGAATTGAACAGCATAAGTTAACAAATAAGCAAGTAAAGCCACCTCCGTTTCTCATAACAAGCGCGGGTGAAGCTCCGGGTGTAGCGTTAGCTTCGTCCTGTCACTGGCCTGTAAATCGGGTTGGTCCGGTCGGAGATCCTTTATTTCTTAAAGGTCTTGTGAAAGGTTTTTATTTGTAAATCAATAACAGAATTTGGTTTAACTTCTGCCATTCTCTCTACGAAAATGATCAGCCTAGCTATGTTTTGACGTAGTCGGAGTGACGGTGTCGCCCGCGCACTCGCAGTAGTGGCAAAGAGCGTTGAGTTGAATGGCAGGTGACGAGAACCAATCAGATTGGATAAAATAACATGTATCCAATTCTGATTCGCCAGGGACGCAGCGACCTGCGTCCGGGGGAGAATCTTTAAGAAACCAATTAGAGACCAGCTTCAGGTCACATGCTGCCCGAAAATTTAAAGAGTCCATAGACCAGTGGTTCTCAACTCCAGTCCTCGGGACCCGCTGCTCTGCACATTTTGTATGTCTCCCTTATTTAACACACCTGAACCAGATCATCAGCTCGTCAGGAGAGACTCCATGAACTGATTTGAGTGTGTCAGATAAGAGAGACATACAAAATGTGCAGAGCACCGGGTCCCGAGGACTGGAGTTGCCATAGATCCATTTGTCCGGCGTCCCTCTCACATGAAACCAAGCGGGAAGGAAGTCGACCGGAAGTTGAAGCCGGCCGCGTGCCACCATCTTGTAGCAGAACTTCACCTGCTGTTAGCATCCCATTGACTCCCATTCATTTTGGCGTCACTTTGACAGCGAATAACTTTACATCTGAGGCGTTTGAAGACTACATTTGTCCATTATTTATTTCTAAAGAAACACGACAATGTATAAAATGCTCCATTACCTTCTAGCTTACGTTATGGCCCCGTAAAAACAGTTTTTGTAAAAGTAGGCTAACGATTGCGTCATAACCACACGACTCTCTGTCGCACAGTAGAGAGATTACCGTATTGACGGGAGGAGAAGCTCGCGGGCAATCGGGGAGACGTGGAGGCAAAATGACAAAATAATTAATCAGAATACCTAGCAAAAGTTTCTCCTGCTCCCAGCTCGTGGACACCTCCTACTCACGCTCTCCGTCTCTGCAAGATTCGGAAGGGAACGATTCAGATTTCTCATGCCACAGCCACTAGAAGACAGACGGGTTGCTCACGTCACATCTACGTCGTCAAGCTCTGTTTGAGTCTGCGCGTCAGGAACGGAAGTCCTAAGAAATCGCTGAAAACGGGCTTCACTTGTCTCAATTGAGTTCCAATGAGATGACTCTGTCCATTTCTTATACTGTCTATGCATGAAACCAGAGAATGTCTAATAGGAAGAGAATTGGCACTCTCTGGTTACTTCCGGTTTCTGGACTGGCTGCAGTAACACGTCTCTGTCCATGCGGGGGCGCTCGCAGGCGAGTGCAGAATGAATGGAGGTCTATGGCGCTATACCCATCAAATTCCACTTTTCTCAGGATATAATTTTTTGTCTAGTAATTTGAATGTTGTATCCGAAAGGAGATGCAAAGAAATTACACATTGCTGGGTGTTAGATTTTTTAGAGTCACTTATTTGCTTTAAAAAGTCTTTTAAAATGTCAATGACGTCATACACAGTGATAGTGCTTTACGGCATCGGTTCCCAACAGGGGGGTCGCGGCCCACAAGGGGGCCTCAGCGAGCTCTGTGGGGGGTCGCGTCATATTTTGAAAAGTTTTGAGCAATTTGCATTAAATAAAAGTCCTTAACTTTTTTCTGTTCAAAATGTATATAATGAGCGAGTTCATCATGAATCCATTTTCCAAACCGTGTTTTTGTCTTATCCTGAATCACTATGGTGGTACACCTATAATAAGTGATTACATTGGGACTATTTTACCCTGGTTCGGATCGCTGCCGCTGCGGAGTAGCCCAGTACCTCGCACACAGAGAGAGAAGTAGTTCTTCCGAAAGACGCATTATTCTGTTAAAGAAGAAAAAACTGGCACTAGAGATTGAGTTGCTTCAAAAGGAACTTCAGAGTAAGTGCTAAATACACTATTTCACACAGAGTACTATTGCTGACCTTGGATAACAATATATCTTATTGCAGGCAAAAGATGACCATCATTGGCTTTTCTTGACAAAGAATAATTGAAATAAAACTCAAGGAACTAAGCATGTTGTCTTGTCTTCTATTCATTTAATGAAGGTTTTTGTTTAAAAAAAAAAAAAAAAAAATGGTGTTCCACAATTCTGTCCCGTGCAGCTCTGCCACTTGGTTGGTCCAAGTACACTGGCTGGAGGTCATCATCAGGCTGCACCTCCACCACAGGGGTCCTCTCCTTTCTGATGGTGGCACTATTGTGGAGTATGGCACATGCAACAATAATGTCACAGGCCCTGTCAGGTGCAACCCTCAGACACTGAAATCTTTCCTTTAGTTGCCCAAAGGTCATTTCAATGCGTGCCCTTGTCCTGGCTAGAGCTGCATTGAAACGGGTTTGTGGTCCGGGGTTTGGGTCAGGGAATGGCGTCATGAAATACTGCCTGCAGGTATAGCCCCTGTCACCAAGCAGGATCCCGTCGTAAGCACCTGGAAAAATGCAGTTTTGTTAGGCTCAGAATAAATGTATGTAATACAGTGAGCTTGATATTAAATATTTCCTTACCACGTTCAAATAATGTGCATAAATGTGACTCTCTGAAAATCCTGGAGTCATGCACAGAACCAGGCCATTTTGCTTCCACATTTGTGATGTAGGACATGGAGTCACACACCATCTAAGATATTTTTAATCAGTCAACTGCATACTTTTTGATTACATTACTTTTTGTATTATTTGATATATTCTGGACTCGCTTCTCCAAGGTAAATGGTGAATTGTTTGATGTCAGGCTGCATGCTCAGAAAGCGGCAGTGGATTGTGCAGCGTGAGACCACCTTCAGCAACAGGTTCTTGTCGTAAAAACGGACAAGACATGGCTGCGAAAGACTTCCCGTATCACCTCCGCTTATAAAGCCGGGATCTAATCCTGTTAACATGAAATAAGCCTGCTCCCGAGCAGGTTTAAGCTTGGGCACCTGCTGCTATGACAGCAAGTCCAGGATGAGCGTCGAAGAACCAAACAATCCAAGATCATGCCAAATCTCCAACAATCAAATCCAGCTAACTGAGTTAGCGACGTACGAAGAACGGGCCCCTGGGGCCTGTTTCAGAAAGGAGGTTCAACTGAGTTGACTTACCCTGAGATGGGAAACTCTGAGTTTTCGGTTACAGAACAGCGGAAATTAGTTAGTTCAATCAACTCTGAGTTGACTGACTCTGAGTTAAGCGCGTGCACCACCACTATAAAAAGCCATTATCAATGGAGTGCAGATATTATGAGTCACCATGGTAACAGCGCCAGACAAAAAGAGGTCTGCATATTTCTCACCAGCTTCTGCAAGCGTAAGAAGACATATTATTATTTTTTAAATATCGGCTGCAGCAGCGAAGGACAACTAGAGTTAGCTAGGGAGAAAATAGTTGCTCGAGTCAATGCCTATGTTTACATTTTAATTAGTTATACAGTGTTGGGTGTAATTAATTACCAAGTCATCTAAATACTGTCATTTAATTAAAGGGATTACTCTTAATTCTTCTGTAATTTGAAGTAAAATCTGATGTAATTGCATTAGACTATAGAACAATTCTGTATATTTAACATACATTTTTAAAAGGTATATTTTTTATGTAACCTTCTCCCTCTACACACTTTGGTCAATTCAAGAATAATCCATGCAATTGTATATTGTTTATTTGAAAGCATTAAAAGTGCAGTTTCTTGTCTCTCCTTGTATTGTTCAAGTGGTTGAGGTTGATATGGGATTTATTAATAAGTAGACCAATACTTTCTAAAGATAGTCATTATTACATGAATCTAATTACACGGTTGAAGATGTCATTTGTAGTTAGTAATTAATAACTATTTTAGAGTAACTTACCCAACTGTTATAATATCAGAGGTGAAACTGGAAGAACAGTATGTTATTCAACCTAATTTTAATTTTCATGGGTGCAATCCTGCAGGTATTAAAAGAACATGGCAGCAGCTGAAAATTAAATATAAGAACATAATTCAATCAGGTAAGGTTTGAGCATATCATGGGTGTAGGGCTACCTGAATTTACAAATATTGGTCCCCGGGGGCCACTCCCCCCCCGCGCTGGGCCCCACCAAACCCAAAAAAAATGCAGTTTTTCCTAAATAACTACCTGAACCGTGGCACCGAGGATGAAGAAATTTTTATGGTATGTTGGTCTACTAGACTTTTACGGAAAAATTTCGTTTGGTCCGCGGGGGCCACTTCCCCCCCCCGCGCTGGGGCCCCCGTAAATTTTTCGTCAACCATACCAGGGACACCGAAACACCAGGGAACATGAAATTTGGTGGGCATGTAGCCCCACTAGACTTCTAAGGAAAAATTTCGTTTGGTCCCCGGGGGCCACTCCCCCCCCGCGCTGGGCCCCCCCAAACCCCCCAAAATGCCGTTTTTCCTAAATAACTACCTGAACCGTGGCACCGAGGATGAAGACATTTTTAAGGTATGTTGCTCTTAAGGGCCCACATCAACCTAGCCCATAATCACTCATTTGTGATTTGCGCCCCTCCCATAAAAAATGAAAATGCAATATTATTCTGCTTTAATCGCCCCTATCTTCAGTGGAGATGTTCAGAACTGCACCATATTTCATGTGTATGATTAACTTGACAACCTCTGGGGGTATCCTCTGCTAAGTTTTGTAGAATTTCATCCATGGGGGGGTATAAAATAAATTCATTTATGTGCACATTTAGTGACTGTACACTCATCGGCCTGTAGATGGTGCTGTTGAGCGAAGGGTTGCTGGTTTAGGATGATACTGTCACACACACACATGCAGGAATACAAACAAATGCAAGCATGCACACACACTGACATCCACACGCACAGACACACACCCATACACACACATACAAATCCACATGCACAGACACACACACACAAACACACATGCGCACACATGTACGCACACATACATACACGCACAGACACACACACACACACACACAGACAGACACACACATACACAAACACACACACACACACACACACACACACACACACACACACACACCAACACACACACACACACACACACACACACACACACACACACACACACACACACAGACAGACATGCACATACTATTACTTTTTTTAGGTATATACATAAACACGCAATACAGCCAAATTACTCCACGTCATTTATTTTTGTGGAAAGCCAGTGCAGGCCTGAGCGGCGGTCATATTTTGTACCGCGATGCGGTACATCTAGTTCTTCTGTAATTTGAAGTCAAATCTGATGTAATTGCATTAGACTATAGAACAATTCTGTATATTTAACATACATTTTTAAAAGGTTTATTTTTTATGTAACCTTCTCCCTCTACACACTTTGGTCAATTCAAGAAAAATCCATGCAATTGTATATTGTTTATTTGAAAGCATTAAAAGTGCAGTTTCTTGTCTCTCCTTGTATTGTTCAAGTGGTTGAGGTTGATATGGGATTTATTAATAAGTAGACTTTCTAAAGATAGTCATTATTACATGAATCTAATTACACGGTTGAAGATGTCATTTGTAGTTAGTAATTAATAACTATTTTAGAGTAACTTACCCAACTGTTATAATATCAGAGGTGAAACTGGAAGAACAGTATGTTATTCAACCTAATTTTAATTTTCATGGGTGCAATCCTGCAGGTATTAAAAGAACATGGCAGCAGCTGAAAATTAAATATAAGAACATAATTCAATCAGGTAAGGTTTGAGCATATCATGGGTGTAGGCTACCTGAATTTACAAATATTTGACATATTAAATAACTAAATAGCATCCCAGTGTCTAGCAGTGCAGCAGCATTTTTGGCTGGGGGAATTCCTGGAGGGACTTCAGAGCCAGTCACTCCCGAAGATCCAAGGGCCTTCATAAAATGTAAGAGGTTTACATATGTGTTATTTCTTATATAGGCTATTTTTGATATTTCCATTTATTTTACTTTGGGTTGGGTTTTTTGTTGGTCCCAACAGATTCCGATGGTAATATCTGTCTTTTGGAGCCTCCTGTCCCAACAAAACCTGCAGGCAGTTGTAAGTAGCCTACTCACTATACCAGAAATTATGACAAATAGTGTTATAAAGTGTACTCATCTTCACAGGACGATGGGGATAATGTTATGTGTCACATCAAACAATCTACACATTCAGATTTTTTCACATTTTTATGTGGAGTAGAATCTAAGTTTAAAGCTAAGTATAAATGGGTAGTCTTATCTCTCCCCCCGCCCCCAAAGTGGAAGAACAGCAGGAGGACGGTCCATCAACTTCTGTTGCACAGATGAACAGAGTTCAGTGATTTTCGGTAAATGCCACAGTTTAATTCTGTAGAATTTGTTTAGAACTACATTATGTAACTCTAATCTACTACTGTATATTCAGTTGCCAGTTAAGGAGTTAATAGACTTCATCTTATTTAAAAAATTGGGGAAAAAAACCCAGTAAAAATAGCAATATTGTATTTATTAATTAAAGATTCATTTTATTAATAAAAATGTACTGAAAGAATGAATGAGGTGTTTAAACACCACTTCCTCTTTAAAAAAGGGGAGGAGACCGAAAGAAACTCTGGGTTTACCGAAGAAAACCTGCTCCCGGCCAGGTTAGGTTCACAGAGTAAGTTACCATGGTAACTGACTCTGAGTATAAGTTACCTCTCTTTCAGAAACGGGCTTGACTTACTCTGCTTTCTCAGGTTTAACATACCTCCCATTCTGAAACAGAAAACCCAGAGTTTCCCTCATTTCAGGGTTAACATACTCTGAGTTTTCACTTAACCTCCTTTCTGAAACAGGCGCCCCTGGTCTTTTCACGATCGGATAGCTATCCGATCTGAGAAAACGCATGAAGTGGCCAGGTGTAAACAGCCCCAGAAATCATTCTAATATTCTGATTTATTATGAGTGTTGGAAACAGTTCTGCTGCCTAATATATTTGATGAATAAAAGGTTCAAAAGAACTGCATTTATTAAAAAATATATATATAATTTCTAATAATATAAATCTTCTTTACTATCACTTTTATTTATCAATTTAACACATCCTTGCTGAATAAAAGTATTGATTTATTAAAAAAATAAATAAAATAAATAAATAAATACTGACCTCAAATTACTGACCAGTTAGTGTATATTGTTGTTACAAAAGATTTCTATTTTTAAAAAATTTTGCTTTTTTTTTTTTTTTTTTTACTTTTTATTCATCAAAGTATCCTAAAAAAAAGTATCACAGGTTATGAAAAAATATTAAGCAGCAGAACTGTTTCCAACTTTGATAATGAATCATCATATTAGAATTATTTCTAAAGGATCATGTGATAGACTGGAGTAATGATCCTGAAAATTCAGCTTTGCATCACAGAAATAAATGATCATTTAAACTAATTATTTTAAATTGTAAAAATATATCACAATATTACTTTTTTTTCTGTATTTTTTATCAAATAAATGCAGGCTTGATGAGCAGAGGAAACTTCTTTCAAAAACATTAAAAAATACTAATACTTATACTTGCCCTGTAATACATGTATTCTTTGTTTTAGATGTTATTAACTTAAATTCTTATGAATAATAAAAATGTTGTATGGGTTATGTAAAAACAAATATTGCATCACAATTGATTGTCAAAACATTTGGTAACTAAATAGAATTTTATGAAGTTTAGTGACAACATGTTACAATGTTTACATTGTACAATGACTGGTAGGATACAGTTTTTATTATTGCTTGACAAAAATTTCAAGATTTCAATTCCATTCTTGTGATTTGATTCCGATTTTGATTCAATATTGACTACTTTGGATACATGTTTATTTTAAATTTTATTTAAAAAAATAATCTCACCTAATGCTGTAAACATAGAGGGCCCAATCTGCTGGTATTATTAAAGGTTAAAAATAACAAATGAAATTAAATATAATTCAGTTTTTGTTATAATAACAATTATTTATTGACATAAGTAAAAATATAATAAATATGTAATATAGTGCTCAGCAAAATCTCCTCTCTAGCTATTTTTTCTATTCAATTAACATGCTATGGTCATTAAATGGCTTTCCTGAGGTAAATGTAACGTTATGTGACATAATTGTTCTCCTGCTATTATATATTGACCTCTTTCCGTGGTTGAAAAACACTAATTGGTCGATATTATGTATACTTTCGGTAAGTTGTACTGCATCTTTAAATAAAAAAGTAACAGCTGATCGGTTCACGTGCACTTGAACTGAGGCGCTCAGCGATCTGTCACGTCACATTTACAAACGCCAAACGTATTTTTTGTCTGAATTTCGTAATAAAATTGACGGAATCTAAGAGCTGATAATTAGTTTAATATTAAAAGTACCTCTTTGCTCCGCAATTTTTCTGTGCGTGAGAAAATGGATGTGTGGCGTGAGAGCGTGTGAAAAGTGAGTCTCACGCTCAATGCGTGAGAGTTGGCAGCCCTGCCCCAAACTTTTGAACGTATAAGTGTACAGCAGGGGTCTCCAACCTTTTGTGAGTGAGGGCTCCCTGAAGGGATAAAATAGTCTAGAGGGCTACTTGTTTGATATAGGCTACTCATACTCACTTGCTGCGTTCGAAACCGCATACTCAATGAGTAGGTACTTCATTTCAATAAGTACTTACTTAACGAGCGCTAAAAGAGTAGGTAGGCTACTTTATAGCCAGATCTCGTTGAGTATGAATGCGAACCGGACATCTGCTATGTTGACGTTGTCATGTGACCTACGACGCGTTATCACACGCGCAACAACTTAAAAGATTTGAACGACACGTTTAATTCATCAATCTGTAAATATCTTGATATTGATTAAACTTGCTCATTTTGTGGTCTTTTTGAAGAAACTGCTGCCCATTTATTTTGTGAACACATTTATGGTTGATTTAAGTTCTTATATTTAACCCTACTAATGTGACCCACCGTTATATCCTTAACGATATTATTTATTTTTATTACGAAATCCCAAAATTGTCATCTCTTGAATATGTTTTTTATTTTTTATTTTATATCCAAACATTTTCATCCACAAGCAAAAGTGGCTTATTGCTTTGTTTTCCTCTTTTTCTTGTTGAATTTAACTCTCGTTTCATCCCTCAGGCCTGGGCCTATAACTAACAAAAAAATGAATTTTTTAAATGTATTATAATGAATTATTTAAGAAAATATATATTAAGATATTCAATCTTGTTGATTCTTTTTTCCTGTGTAAAAAATCTCATATTATGTATGCAAACCCATGATTGATATATATATATATATATACCTCATAACATCAGTAACTCAACAGCCCTACCTAGAACGGTTTTCCTCACTGTAAACCCGGATAAGTAGAATCTACTTAAAAAAACCAAGGTAACTCGTTGCCTTACATTTTTTAAGTAATGAAGCATTAGTTGAATAAGACAAGTGGACTACGTTCAATGTACTTAAGCCCATAATGGAATGGAATAGAACATTTAAGTTGAATGTACTTATAACCGAGTTACAGTAACTGAAGATACTTAGTTTAAACAATCATTTTAACTCAGCTTGTTAAGTAAGCATTACTCCATACCAATTCAACTAAATTATATATTCTAACGGGCCCAACTTAACTTTTAGTTCCTGAAACTCAAAATATCTTTCAATCAATAGAGCCATGTAAAATACACACATACAACTGCAACATTACACTGATCCAATTATATTTTATTGAACATGTCTTTTTTTTAGCAACAAAAGAAACAATGCCATGGCCTAGGCTTCTAGTGTGTAGTTTCCTCACATACTGTATTTTTACAGGGAATGCTGATTTTATAATTACATAATTAAAATATTATACGTTAAGGTTTCATAAGAGTAGCCACACTAGGAAAAAGAAAACAACATTTGGTTAAAAGCAAAGATCAGAAAATTGCCTTCTGTGAACATGTTGGCTGAATTTTTTAAAACATAAAATGCAATTTTAACACTTTAACAACAAACAGGTAACACTAAGCGCTTAATTAAAGGGATAGTTCACCCAAAAATTTTAAATTAGCACATGATTTACTCACCCTCAAGTCATCCTAGGTCTATATGACATTCTTCTTTCAGACGAATACAATCGGAGTTATTTAAAAAAATGTCCTGGCTCTTCCAAGCTTTATAATGGCAGTGAAGTGCTGTTTCTGTTTTGAAGTCCATAAAAGTGCAAACGAAATCCCATTCAAAGTCTGCAAGTTTTCGCAGAAGTGAGGAAACCTGTAGGCTACCAGTGGTGTTCTTTTTTTTGCATAACTTGGCCAGTTTTCTTTGAAGTTACTTGTCCTTTCTTTGTTTTTGATCCACGTTCAGGATTGATGTCAAGAAAGCGTCTAAAAGGCAGAAAAGAAAGAGAAAAAAAACAATGAAATATTATGGACTGAGTTTATATATTTTGACAGAGAGAGACAGCACAAAAGATGTGTAAATAAAAAACGGATATCGGTTTTAACGACTAATTTGTTTGGATAAAACTAAACAACATGAAAAAAAAATGCAATGTTGGATGTTGTGATCAATAACTGATATTTCTTCTGCCCTGGTTAAAATACATCAACTCAATGTGTCTGTTGACAAGCGCACTGTCAACTAACTAAACTTTTGGAAGTGGGGTTGCCAGATTTAAAGTTTTATTCTACAACTTTTGTCTACTCATCACCCAGCTCATTAACAATATCATCCCCTCATCAGGTCCATCAGAGTATCAGTGGAAAGGCAGTCATAGACTCTCAGTTTATGTAGAGCACACATTGCCAGAATCCAGCCCAAACCTTTGTGACAGAAATAATTTAACTTAATTGCAAGCCTTGCAATGTGAATTGCATACATGACTACATGATAATGTTAAACATGACATTTACCAGACTAAAATGCATGTTTGCACCCAAAAATGAAAATTCTGTCATTAATACTCACCCTCAAGACTTTCGTTCATCTTCGGGACACAAATTAAGATATTTTTTATGAAATCTGAGAGGTTTCTGTCCCTCCATTGACATCAATGTCATTGCAACTGTCAAAAGCCCAGAAAGGTAGTAAAAACATCAGTAAATAGTACATATAACTACGTTGGTTCAACCTTAATATTATGAAGTGACGAGATTACTTTTTGTGCGCAAAATAACCCCAAAATAACAACATTGTTGAATAATCTCTTCTTTTCCATGTCATTCTCCTACACTGTTGACGTAGTGTAAACAGTGCAGCGCTTATGGATTCTACATCAGAGCGTAGGCTCACTATTGGCTAGCTCCTGGGTCATCACACACGACCAGAGTCGGCCAATAATAAGCCTACGTTCTGACGTAGAACCCAGAAGCACTGCACTGGCTTTTTTTCAAGGCTTGCACCTTGAAATCTATAACAGGGTTTGCGTTCTCGAGCCACCAGGCACTGTTTTGTGCAGATGAGTGGGCCGGAGAGCGTTAAAGGATAACTCTTGCCAAAATGCAACCTCTTTTTGTTAATCTACCCGAGGCAAATTTCGTTTAAAAGCATAATTAGGATGGAAACGTCACTTTTAAGTTTGACCGTATTTTCGTTTTCGGTCAAATTGCCTTTTGAATGGGAGTGCTTGGGGCATGACTATGATAGCATCAAAAATCACTATTTTTAAAACACTAAGAAGGCTCGACACAACATGAAACTTTGCTCTCAGTATCACCAGGGGCTCTACACATGAACTCCAGCATTGAGAACATTGTTTGTGTACACGTCGCTCCACACACACAGGAACCCAGACCGACCCCTTCCACAGCCAATACCCCTCTGTCCTCCTTTTCTCCGCTAACCGAGGAAGAAGTATCTACACTTCTCCTCTCCAGTCACCCTACCACCTGCACGCTTGACCCCATCCCCTCACACCTTCTACAAGCCATCTCTCCCACACTTCTACCATCACTCACACACATCATCAACTCATCCCTCCACACTGGCACCTTCCCTACAGCATTCAAGCAGGCTCGGGTTACTCCACTGCTCAAAAAACCAACGCTAAACACATCATTGGTAGAGAATTACAGACCTATCTCTCTCCTACCATTCATTGCGAAGACACTTGAAAGAGCTGTCTTCAACCAACTAAATTCCTTCTTGTCTCTAAACAACCAGCTGGATGTCAACCAATCTGGCTTCAAGAAAGGACATTCAACTGAGACTGCATTACTGTCAGTCACAGAAGCCCTACGGATCGCAAAAGCTGCTTCCAAATCTTCAGTCCTCATTCTCCTGGATCTGTCTGCTGCCTTCGACACGGTGAATCATCAGATCCTTCTGTCCACCCTCTCATCACTGGGCATCACAGGAACTTCACTCCACTGGTTTGAGTCCTATCTCACAGGTAGGTCCTTCAAGGTCGCATGGAGAGGCGAGGTATCCAGAGCACATCAGCTGACCACAGGGGTTCCCCAGGGTTCAGTTCTTGGTCCCCTCCTCTTCTCCATCTACACCACATCACTGGGACACATCATACAGGCACACGGTTTTTCCTACCACTGCTATGCTGATGACACACAGCTCTTCCTCTCCTTTCAACCAGATGATCCCACAGTAGCTGCACGGGTCTCAAGCTGTCTGGCGGACATCTCCACATGGATGAAGGAACATCACCTGCAGCTCAACCTGGCAAAGACTGAGCTTCTCGTCCTCCCTGCCAATCCATCTCTACAGCACGACTTCACCATCCAGCTAGAGTCATCATTAATCACCCCATCAAGATCGGTCAGAAATCTTGGAGTAACGTTTGATGACCAGCTGACCTTCACAGATCACATTTCAAAGACAGCTCGATCATGCAGGTTTGCACTGCACAACATCAGGAAGATCAGGCCTTTCCTAACTGAGCATGCAACACAACTTATCGTCCAGGCCCTGGTCATCTCTAGGCTTGACTACTGCAATGCCCTTCTGGCTGGACTCCCAGCATGTGCGACCAAACCCCTACAGATGATCCAGAATGCTGCAGCTCGTCTTGTCTTCAACGAGCCCAAGAGGGCCCACGTCACTCCTCTGTTCATCTCTCTGCACTGGCTACCTCTAGCTGCTCGCATCAAGTTCAAGGCACTGACGCTTGCTTACAGAACTATCATAGGCTCAGCTCCCTCCTACTTTCACTCACTCCTACGAGTCTACATCCCTACCAGACACCTAAGATCGGTCAACGAGCGACGTCTCGTGGTTCCATCACAGAAAGCCACAAAATCACTTTCCAGAACATTCTCATTTACAGTTCCATGCTGGTGGAACGCTCTCCCCACCCTCATCCGGAATGCAGAATCCCTGACAACATTCAAAAAACAGCTGAAAACCAATCTCTTCCGTGAGCACTTAACCTTATAGAAAAAAAATAAATAAAAAAATAAAAAATTTCCTTTCCCTTTGAAACATCACTTATCAGGCTTATGCTACTCTGAATAATACCTGAACTTCGTATTTTGAGCACTTCCTGCGTTGTTGTTGCTTTTGCCTCTTTATGATGACTCGCTGAATTTAGTCCTAATTTGTAAGTCGCTTTGGATAAGGGCGTCTGCTAAATGACTAAATGTAAATGTAAATGTAAATGTACACAGAGTTTACTAAAAAGAAAGATTTTGAACAACTCACTGAAGCTGTGTCTGCCGGCATTTTGACGGTCAAAAATAGTCGATCTAATAAATTTATTCTAGAGCTGCTGTAAACCCTAAACAATCTATGTTACTGTACTTTCCTATTATCACTGTAAAGCTGCTTTGAAACAATCTATATTGTTAAAAGCGCTATATAAATGAAGGTGACTTGACACTGTTTACACTACGTCAACAGCGTAGGAGAATGAAATGAAAGAGTAGAGATTGTTGAATAATGTTGTTATTTTGTTTTTGTGCACAAAAGGAATTCTCATCGCTTCATAATATTAAGATTGCACCACTGTAGTTACATGGATTATATAAACGATGTTTTGACTACCTTGAAAGTTGCAAAGACGTTGCTGTCTATGGGTGGTTCAGAAACCTCTCAGATTTCATCAAAAATATCTTATCTTTGTGTTCTGAAGATTAACAAAGGTCTTACAGGTTTGGAACGACATGAGGTTGAGTAATTAATGACAGAATTTTCACTAATCATTTAACTGAAAACAACTTGCACTGACATATCTTAAAATATGTGACTGCCACTGTTTTGTCTCGAGATGCACACCAGTAATGCTTTATTTTTTTTTTTTGACATTTTTATAAAAGCTGCTTAAATACCCTAATTTTATTAAGGCCTAGACCCGGCTTAAGCTAAGCCCAGTATGGAAACCATGGCCATATTGTTTATACCAGTAGTCAGCTTAATAAATACTGTCAAGACAAGTCACAATTCAGTCTAATATTTATATGAATGGCAAATATGCTAATGACTAACCTCTGAACAAACTCAAGGTGCTGCCTCTTCCTGGTACTGCAAGCTGAACTCATAGGAGGAGGCAAACAGCGCTGCCAGGCCAGTGATGAAGATGCTGTGATCCTTTCACACACACCTTGACCTTCCAAACGTAATGTCCAGCACTGGTCGCTTAGAGATTGACCTGTAATAAAAAAAAAAATATATAAAAAAAAATGAATAAATAAATAATATTAATAATTAAAATAACTATTGTGGGTTTCACTGTGGTTCGATGTAGTTGTCTATTCATAGTTCTATGAATAAAATTTTTCACCTAAACATTAAAATTGTTTAGGGTTAGAACGTTAAAACGCACTGGCATATTATTTTGCTTGTTTTAAGCATAAACTCACTTAATTTTGACTTATTCTTTCAGAAAACAAGCCCATTTTTACTTGTCTATTAAATGCTTCTTCATGTAAGAATATTAGATATCTGGACTGGAAACAAGAAAAAAACACTAATTTAGAAAAACATATTTTGCAGTGGGGTGAGTAAATGATGGCTTTTCATTTTAGGTTAAAACTACCCAATGTTTACATACCAAGCAATATAAAGTGTGGACTCCACTGGCAAATGTAGATTGCAGGACATCAGCGTTGCAAATTCCTGAAACAATTTTTAAAAAGGACAGCACGATCAACAGAACCAAAACATAAAACATTACAGATTAATGAGATTTGTTGAATAATCTCTACTTATCTGCTTTAAGGATAACACCGTCTAACTTCTCTTTGAATGGTGGGAGTAGTTGTAGGACCATGGCATGGCAATCAGGAATACTAGCCTACATTTAAAAACAACATTAGGAACATGGATTTTCTTGTGCTAGCAAAATTCTGACAACGATTCAAAAGCACGATCACAGAACTGACATTTTTTTTTTTTTTACCACACAGATAGACTAACGTTATAACTGTGTAACACTACTTAAAAGCACTTACATTAGCACTGGACCGTCATCAGCTTCAAGGTGCTGGATACTGAAGGAGAGGTTTGATCAGGTTGGTCTGAAAACACTGCTGTGGTGGACCAGTATCCTGAATTTAAACCAAAGGTCACTGAAGGTGCAGCTGAACATGTTTAAGCTCCAAAACACATACCCAACCAGTTCAGAGGCCGCAACTATTCTGAGGAATCAGTTGCCTGAACTTCGTGGCCTTTTCAACCAAGTAGAAGCACTTGTACGACTTCTTGTGGTTGTTCCTGCCTCTGCTGAAGAGGAGAGGAGCTTCGGTGCTCCGAGGAGGTTGAAGACCTGGCTGAGAAGCACAATGTTGCAGATTCACATTGTATCAGTCTATCACATTCACAAAGTAATACTGGATAAAGTCAGAAAGGAAAACATTTGCCAGGAGTTTATCCTGGTGAATAAGTACAGGAAGCAAGTGTTTTGTTCTTTCGTGTGAGAAGACGAGACAGGACAGTATAGAAGGGTGGATAGTTAGGATACATGGAGAGATGGGATTGAAAGGATAGATGGAGGGCAAGGAAAAATGTTCTTTATATTAAAGTTAAATGTTTGTTTTTATGTTTGTGAGATAGTGTGACAATCTTGCAGCTTGTGTCCCAAATAAGCATCTATTGTGTTATCAATTTTCCCATCCTTTTGGATTACAGAAGTAATGATTACAGATCGTTTTATATTTTCAGGTACAGCGGTTAGTTTGAAATAAGTTTATTTAACAGATTTTATTCACACACAAATTGGATTCAAATAAAACATTTGGAGTTGGCTAAATTAGTAATGTAAACAGAGCACAAACAATTAGCCTAAGTAGGCCAATATGAACTTATTTTAACTAAGTTAACAGTGCATAATTGTTTACAGTGCAGCATGAAAGTTCTTTGATTCTTTATTTTCTCCTCATTAATTCCACACAGCTTCAATAAAGGTTCAGCACATACGCACAAATGAGTACACTGGTGTTTTCATGGGTGTGTGGTCTAAAGCAAAGCATATAATAATATAAATCAATATATAACATAACAGAAACACAATTCAATAGGCTAACTAAACAGATGCATACAATGAGATGTAGCAGAAACACTTTCATGAACAATAAGCAACATCATTTGAATACATGAACACAAATCAATCACTACTTCTATGTAAAGCTTCCTTAAACAAGGAATATCAACCAACATAATAAATTGACTTCATCAAACAGTTAACATGAGCTGAAGTACATAAATCAAGTTGGTACTATACGCACACATCAAACGTGAGGAAAGCATGCATGAGTCTGTTTGCTACACTCACTCACTCCATGCGGACTGGTGTTTTCTATCGACGCTAATACTGAACGCCCCCTGCTGGAGATTGGCGGAGCAGCGTCTTAACGTGCTTTGACAGCGCGCTCTGTTTTTAGCTCAGTTTTTAGTCTTGATGTGTTCCTGGACTCAAAAAACTGTAGCATATAAATTGCAATTAATTAATTAATTAACCTTTATGTATCCAGGCAAGTCACTTAAGAACAATATCTTATTTTCGACAACAGCCTGGCAGGAGAGATCTCCTGAAAGTCGAACAAACATGATGAACAGGCATCAATGAATTATGATATATTTTAAAATATGTGATATGTGTATTTTTAATTGAATCGACACACTACATTTGATCATTGAAAAAAAAAAGTTTAGAAATTGTTTGGTTTGATTTCTTCCTGCCGTCGACTACTCAATGAAAGAACCATATTTGTATCGAGAGCATCGGTTCCCGAGCAGACTGTGGAACATCTATGTTTACACTAGTAGTGCATTTTCGTTTTAAAACGCATACATTTATTTAGCTACGGTTAAGCCTGCCGTTAGACTATTTAGACCCGTCAGTCAAGTCCGAAGCAAGACACACGCAAGTGACATATTGCGTTATGGCAACGAAGTCTCAGACTGACAGATACATAAAAATAAAGGTGAATTTAGGCTACTTTAGTTTTGAACGTACGTTATCATGTTAATTATAATCAAATTGATTTTGTTTTATTGACCACAATATTATCACTGATATTTGTTTGAGATGGGCACATTTGATTAATTTTGGGGGGGAAATTAATGCACAGCAAGCCGTGGATTTTCCCTTACATATAAGTTTATAAAGATATACATTTTCTGTCAAAACAATAGCAGTTATCTTTGCAAGTTTCATTCGAAAAAAAACATTCGAAAAAATCCCTTGGCAACCGGCCGACGCGCGTCACTACTCGTGACGTCACAGGCAGAGTCGCCCATAGAACTCTTCTCTGGTTTTCGAGCAGTTCAGTTGATTTCTGGTCTGTAGTACAAGCGATCTGACTAGTATTTCTGTTACATCTGTGGTGAAAAATTGCTCTAATTGTTTTATATCTCTCGATCTGTGTTATATCTCATGATTTTTAGTATTTCATTTCGATCTGTGCTATTTACGTTCAGTGAACTTGTGATAAGTTAGTGACAGAACATCAGAGAGACATCTGGAGCAATGGGTCAGTGCAAATCTCACAGTTACATTGTAAAGGAAGATGCTGCTGCATCTGTGTCGCCAAGGCCTGTCCCAGAGAAAGTAGAGAAGAAGAAGAAAGGGAAGTTCCTTAGATGGGTTTTGTCTCGGAAATCCAAGAACACTTCCACCGAAGCCCAACAGAGTCAGTGCAGAAATGACAGCAGCCAACAGCCCGAGAGATGCTCTGATGTGGAAGCTGAACACAACAGCGACACTGAACACAACTCAGTGTACAGCAGGCACAGCTGTGTGTCTTCTCCCACCAGTGTGCCGGATGGTGATAAAGACATTACCAGGCATGAGCAAAGTGGCATCATCTCACACAACAGCAGTCCTTCTCTGCCTGTGCCATCTATGACTGAGGAGAACATCAACTCAGCTTCGACATCGGATGACATTTCTTGGAAGAATGAGGATGAAATTATCCATATAAGTTCAAAGGGAAAGACAGGTCAGTTTATATAACAAGCCCCAACATGACTCATAAAATGTGCAAAAAGTACCTACATTTTAACATGTTTTTCTGGACATTGTCTTTATTATCCAAATGAAAATGTGAACTGAGGATGGATTTTGGTTGTGTGAGGCACCACAATAATGTGTCCATTCTACAGCTATTTTTAATCTGCATTTTTTATGTTTTTTTGTGGTTTATACTGTAAATTTTGTATGTCCCTCTTTTTTTTAACAGGGGAAGTCTTGCAGCACTATGAAACTATGAAAATGCTGGGTAGAGGATCATATGGATGCGTCTACGACGGGATCCGTTTGTCTGATTCACGAAAGGTAGTTTTTTTGCACTCTTGGAAGTTGGAATTTAAATTCATTAAAAGTTACATCAAAGTTAATTACTGGAATCATGTGACCTCTGCACATATAGTTAATTAATTGTAAAACATTCTTACAAAAAAAAATCGTATTTTTTCTTTCCCTTGGAGAACAGGTGGCACTCAAATATGCGCTGAAGACAGAAGCCATGGAAAATGTCCGTATTGTAAGTAGGCAATTCCTCTCTTCGTTTTATTACTCTCAGAGTACACAGTCACATTAATAATAGGACATTTTAACAAAATTTTGCAGTCACAAAAGGACCATTGTCAATAGCGTATGAACTTCCGAACCAAGCAGCTTTCTGTTAGTCAGCACAGTTCATTCGCGTGACTTTACCCTCACGCAAAAATTCCCATTAAAATGACAAAATTTTGCCCTGAAAATTTTTGCCGGTCGACAGTAAAAGTGACCGAAACTTTAGTAACTATTTCCAGTATTTCAATTACTTAACTCTTCAAACCTATACTTACCCAAATGCAGGACATAATTCTGTAGTAATTCATTTAAATTAAACCATGTCCCCTAATTATCTCACTTTTGTATAACTATTATCTCTCCTGTAGGGTCTATTCGACAAATCCCTTCCAAGTGAGGTCGCTATGATGGCTCTTATGAACAAAAATCCCAGTGTTCCTCAAATAATAAAGCTGCTGGACTGGTACGAGACACCAGAGGAATATGTACTGGTCTTAGAGCGGCCCACGCCATGTGTAGATATGAGGATATTTTTATGGCAAAATGGTGGCATCCTCAAGGAATCGACGGCACGAGCTGTGATGCGTCAGGTTGTCACTGCTGCAAGAATATGCAGTGAGAGGGGCGTCTTCCACAGCGACATCAAGCTGGAAAACCTGCTCATCAACCCAAACACCTTGCAGGTCAAATTAATAGACTTCGGTTGTAGCAAACGCTTGAAGAAGTCTTCTTATTCGGAATTCTGTGGTACGTATTATTCCACAAATCTATGGTGAATAAATCGACAAAAAGCTATGGAAATACAAATTCATTGCAATGGACGAAATCTTGTTCTTTCTTCCAGGCACAAGAGATTATGCTCCCCCTGAGTGGGTCAGGCATGGAAAGTATCATGGCAAGCCTGCAACAGTGTATTGTTTAGGCGTACTGATGTTCAAGATGCTGTCTGGGAAGTATCCTGGCGAGTACCGGTACCTCCCTCAGATGTTTGGTGAGCCCTCCTACACAGAAGACATTTCCAAAGGTGAGAGCATGTGGACGGGTCATACAGGAACTTTTATTACTGCTTAAAATAATGTGATCAGTTACACAAAGTATAACACTTACAATAATAACCGGACATCTCTCCCCTCTTCACAGAATGCAGAGATCTGATCTCTTCATGCATGGAAAGTAATCCAGCCAAGCGGATTAATATGGAAAAGATCCTCCTCCACGACTGGTTCCAGGTATCGATCCTCACCTAAAAATGTTTGGAAATAAGATACCGTCATGAGAGGAAGAACGAGAAACAAAAAAAAACAGAGAGTAGGTAAAGAAAAAACCTTATGTGCCTAAAAGAAAAAAGGTAAGGAAAGGAAGTATATGTAAGCGCTTTGAAGTCTCAGAAAAAGCGCTATATAAATGTAACGAATTATTATTATATATATATATATATATATATATATATATATATATATATATCTCCATAGATGCAATCACAGGTCAAAGCACAGCTTACATGCAAATGAAGAAAAAAATATTCATTTAAAAATAATGCAGGACATAATTCATAATTCTGTAATTATGAGCCACTGAAAGATCCAAGACATTTTCTAAAATAACTGAAAATGTGTTCGTCTGAAAAATGATTGACATATGCATCTCGAACGGCTTGAGGGTGAGTAAATCATGGGTTTAATATCATTTTTGGCCGAACTATCCCTTTAACAGCGTTAATCCGATCGCTGAGCGGAGCGTTAAAGACGTACAGAAAAGATACAAAAACATGGTACAAGATACCCTGTATACCACCCATGACACAGAAGCTTTACTGAGACCCACTGTGTCACCAACAGCATTCAGAAAAGTTCCTGTTGCATAAAATCTCAACGCAGTGCAAACCTGCGCGCCATTCTGCGTCTGTCCGCGGCGCCCATCAACGGCTCAGGACCTTGTTCAAAATCCTGCTGTGCCACAGAGCGCCATTTACATTTTTGTCTCATATTTGTCTAAAATCGTCGTTAATGTATACTGACTTCACCCTGTCCTGCAATATACATTTAGTTTTACATTCATTTAAGGAAATCAGCTGTGTGGATGAAAACGGCTGATGTTATCGGATTTTCAGGTGATATTCTCAATTCATTCAGTTAACGGACGCTCTGAGGTAAAGTGTTCAGACTGCAGACTTTAGTTTGCAACGATTGTATTTAATTGTACAGTACAATCATAACATAGTACAGACATTATCTTAATTCCATAATGTCCTTAAACATAATATTGCTGGCCATAAACTGAGAAAATGCACGTCCGGTGTGCGATACCTCGAGTTGTCCTAGACGCGACACGGCACAGCGCTGCGCTTCTCGTCCGGTGTGCGACCCCCTTTAGACCTAAGTTAGCCTGGGGGTAAGGTGTCAAATTTTTTTGGTCTAAATTAAGTCAGTCTTTATTTATGTGAAACAGTCTAACTTGCATTAGACTTAGGCCGCTGTATGTGAGCTGTATCGTTCAGTTTCGTTCCGACAAACGGGGCACTAATTTTTCTAATTTTCCACTGGTCGAGTGGCCGGCGCATATATCCGTGACTGGTCGAGTGGCCGGCGCATATATCCGTGACTGGTCGAGTGGCCGGCGCATATATCCGTGACTGGTCGAGTGGCCGGCGCTTATAACGCAATGGCAGGCGCATATATCCGTGACTAGTCGAGTGGCCGGCGCATATAACGCAGTGGCCGGCGCATATATCCGTGACTGGTCGAGTGGCCGGCGCATATAACGCAGTAGCCGGCGCATATATCCGTGACTGGTCGAGTGGCCGGCGCATATAACGCAGTGGCAGGCGGATATATCCGTGACTGGTCGAGTGGCCGGCGCATATAACGCAGTGGCAGGCGCATATATCCGTGACTGGTCGAGTGGCAGCTCCCCCTGCCACGCAAAGATTTGACCCCCTCTCCTTAAGGGCCCGAGTCTGCTCATTGTACCACGGCGTTGGACTATTTTATTTAATCTTCTTTAAGCGCAACGGAGCAACTGTCTCTAAAGTGCTGGAAAAGAGAGAGTTAAAAGTTTCTGTTGCAATATCGAGTTCTTCTAAGCTATCTGGGATGCTGAGATGATGAAACTGATTAGGAAGATTATTAATAAAGCAATCTTTAGTGGCAGAAGTGATAGGTCTAACATATTTGTAACACGGGGTCGGCTTTGCAGCCTTGGCTAAATGAAGTTTACACGAGACTAGATAATGATCTGAGATGTCATCGCTCTGCTGCAGAATTTCAACGGCATCAACATTTATTCCGTGTGATAATATTAGATCTAGAGTATGATTACGAGAATGAGTAGGTCCTGACCATAGACTGTAAAAAAATATGGACGTAGTGTCCGTGACGTCACCCGTAGGTTTCTGAAGAGCATTTTTGAAGCCTAAAGTGGGCGGAGCCGGCCGTCGCCATCTTGGCCTTGCGTCACTCCCGGATAACAGAAAATAGGCAAACAGGCGGGGCGTGAGTGGAGCTAAGAAGCCTGGCCATAGATATGAGCCTGGCTATCTGAAATCACCTAGCTCGACGTGATCGAGTTAGCTGATGATGTAAAGCCAATTAAAAGTTCCTATTTTTGCCCTTCGAAATATTATAATAGTTAAAAGACATGGCTACAAGTGAGACTGTGTATTACTTCGAGAGTGTTTGTGCGTGACAGTGATTTATGTGCATAACGTTACATGTCAGTCACTCTTTCATGGTCCGTCAGCGCGGCATCGCTCAAGTTCGTAGAGAGCTTATTCAGTCCATTTTAAATTCTGATTTTGGCCGCCTCTCAAATTGGTTAAACCGTTAAACCATAGATATATTGCCTTTGAAGTGCAAGTAAATGCGCTAGAAAATCCGCGCTCATTCATGTGCATTTAATGCACGGACGGAGAAAGCGCCGACGCCTGCATGATTTCATCTGACAGTACATAAGCATATTATAATCCATCTGTTCCATGATAGCAGAATGAACGAGCCTTTATTGACGTTTTAAATTTGAGAACCCCAAAAAGCAAAGAAATTGTCAGACATCCATCCATGTTCACAGAGGAAAACAACTGAAATACAGCGCTGGTTGTTCTCTCAAACGATAACGACGGAATCCAAAGACGTGGGCTTTGTACCCAAGTATTACATTTTATGAAATAATCCCGAAAAAAAGCACAAACACTGCAGAGAAGGCAAGTTCAGCAGCTAACATTTGCTGAGGTGAAGTGACGGCTAGTAACAGCAGACAAACGGCTAGCATTGACAGCGGCAATCCATCTGTCACTCAAGTGGCCACACCCTTAAATTTAAATATTAATCAACTAAACGGACGAATTATAAAAAAATTCACCCCCCTCACAGTTGTTATGAAGGGCAAAATTAGCTGTATAGACCAAAGCCACATAGAGATCCAGGCTGTAAACATGTTTTTTTCTGCTGTAAAGTTGGCAATTTTAACATGGGGGAGATACAGATTTGACTCACTTCTGCAGCCAGCCCAAGCGGCTAAAATTTGCTCATAGACTAGTTAGGCCGCTGTCGGTTGGCCTAAAAGAGGCCTAGAAATAGGGTTTCGTTCCGACAAACGGGGCACTAATTTTTCTTTTGCTCAATATGTTCAACGTTAATAAAAGGTATCCAAGCAAAAAGTTCTCCACGCATTATCCTGCAGTTAATGAGAAATTGTAATTTATTGGCGCACTATATTGACTGCGTATTGAGACATGTAAAACTGTTGAGCTAGATTTTCAACCAATCAGCATCGAAAATGTAAGTAGGTCACAGCCGAAATCAAGCCAATATCACTACGCACATGTAAACATGGAGGAGGACGTAAGCAGCGCATCTTCATCTGATAGCGGCGATCAAGCTCGATTAACACCCGTAAAGTGTATTCTTCATGTCGGAAAAGATGGTGGGAAAGGTCCGCAGCCCTTTACTGAAGTCCGATGGGAAAAAATCAAGCATAGGAATGGCTCAAAACGTCGGACACTACGGAGCTAACGTTAGCTATTGCTAATAAACATGTTGCCCTCCTGGACAAACCGGTCTCTGATGTCCCAACAACCTACCCATCACACACATACACACAAGTCAAGCGTTTTTTGTCTATAAAACGCCGATAGCAGGCCGGGTGAAACCCGTAGTTGTTGGGACATCAGAGACCGGTTTGTCCAGGAGGGCAACATGTTTATTAGCAATAGCTAACGTTAGCTCCGTAGTGTCCGACGTTTTGAGCCATTCCTATGCTTGATTTTTTCCCATCGGACTTCAGTAAAGGGCTGCGGACCTTTCCCACCATCTTTTCCGACATGAAGAATACACTTTACGGGTGTTAATCGAGCTTGATCGCCGCTATCAGATGAAGATGCGCTGCTTACGTCCTCCTCCATGTTTAAATGTGCGTAGTGATATTGGCTTGATTTCGGCTGTGACCTACTTACATTTTCGATGCTGATTGGTTGAAAATCTAGCTCAACAGTTTTACATGTCTCAATACGCAGTCAATATAGTGCGCCAATAAATTACAATTTCTCATTAACTGCAGGATAATGCGTGGAGAACTTTTTGCTTGGATACCTTTTATTAACGTTGAACATATTGAGCAAAAGAAAAATTAGTGCCCCGTTTGTCGGAACGAAACCCTATTTCTAGGCCTCTTTTAGGCCAACCGACAGCGGCCTAACTAGTCTATGAGCAAATTTTAGACTTGTCTAACACTATAGACCGGTCTAAAATAGCTTTGTGAAAGGCCCCTGGGGCTCAGGTCAGGAAGCAGACAGACTGGCTTAACCGTCCGTCTGCTAGCTGTCTCACGTCACCAAGGTCAGATAAATCCCATCACATAGAGACTCTTTCACCTAGGTATCATCACATAGAGACTGTGTCTGTTCCCCGAATTTAGAAATCCAAAAAACGTTTAAACCCATCTAAGGTTAAAAATGTAATTGATGTTCCACAAATAAAAAACAGCTATAATACATATGAGCAAATGATAAAGCTTGGGTTGCTGAATATTTGATCCCTTACTTCAAAAGCACATATTGTTAATGATATGATTACAGACTGTAATCTAGATGTGCTGTGTTTGACAGAAACCTAGCTAAAACCAAACGATTACATTACTTTAAATGAGACCACCCCTCTAGATTACTGTTATAAACATGAGCCTCATCTGAAAGGCAAACGTGGAGGTGTTGCTGTAATTTATAGTAATATTTTTAGAATTACCAAGAAGTCTAGTTTCAAATATAATTCTTTTGAAGTGTTGGTGCTTAATATAGCAATATATAGTGTAAATGATAAATCACGTTTGAGATTTGTGCTGGCTACTGTATACAGGCCACCAGGGCACCATAAAGACTTTATCAAAGAATTTGCTGATTTTCTATCAGAGTTAGTATTGGCTGCAGATAAAGTACTAATTGTTGGTGATTTTAATATACAGTACATATAGATAATGAAAAAGATGCATTGGGATTGGCATTTAAAGACATTCTGAACTCTACTGGAGTTAGACAACACGTGTCAGGACCAAGCGGCAACCTCCCCGTCTCTCTCTTGAAACCAACACGGAAGTGAGTTAAACTGCAATTCATTGACTGGCCGCTTGGCCTGGCTGCAGAAGTGAGTCAAATCTGTATCTCCCCCATGTTAAAATTGCCAACTTTACAGCAGAAAAAAACATGTTTACAGCCTGGATCTCTATGTGGCTTTGGTCTATACAGCTAATTTTGCCCTTCATAACAACTGTTTGGGGGGTGAATTTTTTTATAACTCGTCCGTTTAGTTGATTCATATTTAAATTTAAGGGTGTGGCCACTTGAGTGACAGATGGATTGCCGCTGTCAATGCTAGCCGTTTGTCTGCTGTTACTAGCCGTCACTTCACCTCAGCAAATGTTAGCTGCTGAACTTGCCTTCTCTGCAGTGTTTGTGCTTTTTTTCGGGATTATTTCATAAAATTTAATACTTGGGACAAAGCCCACGTCTTTGGATTCCGTCGTTATCGTTTGAGAGAACAACCAGCGCTGTATTTCAGTTGTTTTCCTCTGTGAACATGGATGGATGTCTGACAATTTCTTTGCTTTTTGGGGTTCTCAAATTTAAAACGTCAATAAAGGCTCGTTCATTCTGCTATCATGGAACAGATGGATTATAATATGCTTATATACTGTCAGATGAAATCATGCAGGCGTCGGCGCTTTCTCCGTTCGTGCATTAAATGCACATGAATGAGCGCGGATTTTCTAGCGCATTTACTTGCACTTCAAAGGCAATATATCTATGGTTTAACGGTTTAACCAATTTGAGAGGCGGCCAAAATCAGAATTTAAAATGGACTGAATAAGCTCTCTACGAACTTGAGCGATGCCGCGCTGACGGACCATGAAAGAGTGACTGACATGTAACGTTATGCACATAAATCACTGTCACGCACAAACACTCTCGAAGTAATACACAGTCTCACTTGTAGCCATGTCTTTTAACTATTATAATATTTCGAAGGGCAAAAATAGGAACTTTTAATTGGCTTTACATCATCAGCTAACTCGATCACGTCGAGCTAGGTGATTTCAGATAGCCAGGCTCAGAGTCATAGAGAGAGAGAGTTGCGACACTCCCATAGACCTCCGTTGTAAATAATGGCGGCGCTTTTAACCGCCTACTTCCGGGATATGAAGATCGGAATAGTTCCAAACACTGTCATTTGGCCGTTGGACACCATTCACTTACATTGCTGCGCGTCGAGTTGTTCCAGAGTTAAGTTGCCGAAATGTCGACCTCTTTTGAATTGTCAACTGTCTATATTGTATCAGAGGCCCTTTGCGATGCTTATACTGGTCTTCATTTGTACATGCACAGCGTAATTATTTATATTTTATGTTGGTTGTTTCAACCAATTTTCAAGCACTGCCTGCTAGCTAACGTTAGTTAGCTAGCGCGACTTCGTCAGCTAAGAGTTCGGTAATGAATCGCTACCACCTTTATAGCAACTTTTATTTAATTAAATTTTTTGGGATATACTAACTTTTCATTATGTTATTATTGTCTTGAGTGAAGCGGCTTGTGAGAACAATGCTGGACCTTTAGGATTGTTATGGCCATCACCAGTCCTGTCTGTTTCATGGATCACCTGCCCCTGGTTTTTGTTTTTCTTGTTCACACACACAAGCACACATTTTTGTTGTCTGTTATTGTTTAATAAAAAATATTTTATTTGAAAACCTTCATTTGTATCAGCCATGCTTAAATTCGTTTTTAATCTGTTATAGTTTTGATAATGTGTATGGCTTAATCTTAAAATAATATTCTTAGTCTTAACATGATTATGTTTCACGTTGTGGTCCTGGGGGTGGCCACTTTCATCAGAAGAAGTGAGCTAGCTTCTAAGCGAATTCTGAACGGACCGCCACGGCAGACCTCTTTGCGTGATCACAAAGGTAGGCTAATGGCTAAATCTAAATTTATAAGCAAAATCACGGGAATCAATAGCCTAATACAGCCCAGTTGTGCTAAAATAAATATCATGAGACGTCCATCATCAGATGAATGATATGGAAAAGTTAAGTTAGAGCCGCTAAAGCCAGTGCTACTACCCATGCGAACATGAACACTAAGCTTTTCCCTCCAAAAATATAGCTTAAAACTTATCTCCAAATGCAAAACTGACATTAACAAAATGCAATAATGCAATAACAGCTGAAAAAGTACTTGGGTGTGTGTTTTATTTTATATTTACCGTTCAATAATGCAATCGCTGCTGTCTGTCCCATAGAAGAACATGACAGCCAGCGTACGTTTTGGAACTATTGGGGCTTACATGAACCACGTGACAGCCATAGCGGCGACATCAAAGAGTGTCGCAACTCTCTCTCTCCATGGCTCTGGCCAGGCTCATATCTATGGCCAGGCTTCTTAGCTCCACTCACGCCCCGCCTGTTTGCCTATTTTCTGTTATCCGGGAGTGACGCAAGGCCAAGATGGCGACGGCCGGCTCCGCCCACTTTAGGCTTCAAAAATGCTCTTCAGAAACCTACGGGTGACGTCACGGACACTACGTCCATATTTTTTTACAGTCTATGGTCAGGACCTACTCATTCTCGTAATCATACTCTAGATCTAATATTATCACACGGAATAAATGTTGATGCCGTTGAAATTCTGCAGCAGAGCGATGACATCTCAGATCATTATCTAGTCTCGTGTAAACTTCATTTAGCCAAGGCTGCAAAGCCGACCCCGTGTTACAAATATGTTAGACCTATCACTTCTGCCACTAAAGATTGCTTTATTAATAATCTTCCTAATCAGTTTCATCATCTCAGCATCCCAGATAGCTTAGAAGAACTCAATATTGCAACAGAAACTTTTAACTCTCTCTTTTCCAGCACTTTAGACACAGTTGCTCCGTTGCGCTTAAAGAAGATTAAATAAAATAGTCCAACGCCGTGGTACAACGAGCAGACTCGGGCCCTTAAGGAGAGGGGGTAAAATCTTTGCGTGGCAGGGGGAGCTGCCACTCGACCAGTCACGGATATATGCGCCTGCCACTGCGTTATATGCGCCGGCCACTCGACCAGTCACGGATATATGCGCCTGCCACTGCGTTATATGCGCCAGCCACTCGACCAGTCACAGATATATGCGCCGGCCACTCGACCAGTCACGGATATATGCGCCGGCCACTCGACCAGTCACGGATATATGCGCCGGCCACTCGACCAGTCACGGATATATGCGCCTGCCACTGCGTTATATGCGCCGGCCACTCGACCAGTCACAGATATATGCGCCTGCCACTGCGTTATATGCGCCGGCCACTCGACCAGTCACGGATATATGCGCCGGCCATTGCGTTATAAGCGCCGGCCACTCGACCAGTCACGGATATATGCGCCGGCCACTCGACCAGTCACGGATATATGCGCCGGCCACTCGACCAGTCACGGATATATGCGCCGGCCACTCGACCAGTCACGGATATATGCGCCTGCCACTGCGTTATATGCGCCGGCCACTCGACCAGTCACAGATATATGCGCCTGCCACTGCGTTATATGCGCCGGCCACTCGACCAGTCACGGATATATGCGCCGGCCATTGCGTTATAAGCGCCGGCCACTCGACCAGTCACGGATATATGCGCCGGCCACTCGACCAGTCACGGATATATGCGCCGGCCACTCGACCAGTCACATATATATATGCGCCGGCCACTCGAACTTAATATGTAAGGTTTAAAAAAACAAACAAATGCAGTGCGCGTCTCGTGGCTCTATTAGCATCGCGCCGGCCACTACCAGCCACACGATCTCTCACTGTTTACCAGAGATGGGGGACTCGAGTCATATGACTTGACTCGAGTCAGACTTAAGTCGCAAATTTTAGGACTTGAGACTTGCTTGACAAATATTAATAAAAGACTTGACTTGACTTTGACTTGATATTCATGACTTGAGACTTGACTCGGACTTGAGGTAAATGACTCGAAATAACTTGTCTTTTTAAAAATAAATATCTGTATTTGAACGCACCGCAACAATCACGTGACGCAGCAGGAACGCGCGCTGTGTGAACAAAAGCCGTGATAATGCAGTGTCGTAGTGATGACGCTGAAGCGCGGGATCGTTCGCCAGCTTTGAAACGGTACGTAATGCGCAAGTTTATGATCGAATCAGAGAAGAAGAAAAAAATGCACAAGCGTGGTTTCTCGAGAGAGAGAGAGAGAGAGATCGCAGCTCATAAGCAAACTTTATTTATTTATTTATTTATTTATTTATTTAATGTTTATTTGACAGGGACAAATGCATAGAACATTGCTTTATAAAAAATACAAAGTAGATGCCATGCATACAGGTTTATAGCCATGACTAATTTGCAACCCCTGTCCCTGGTTAGGCTTGTAAGATTAAAACAGAAATTACAGAGTATTGAATAAAAAAATTATAACTATTAAAATACATACAATAAATACATCCCATACATGAAATAAGATATGGGCTTAAATCGATGTAGAAATCACTATAAAACAAAATCTAGACACATTTAACAATACAAAAACACAAAAGTATGCATGTCTGTGCATGCTAACATATGCAACTTTATGTTTGTATGCATTGTGTTGTATCCTGCACAGTCAGTGTTCACAGAGTTGTTTCAGTTTCAGCCATTGCTTTAAATGTGTATTAAAAACCTTGAGTTCTGTCAGTGTTTTCATTTCTGATGGTAAGGCGTTCCACAATTTTATGCCTCTTACTGAAAATGATGTCTGACCAAATGTTGTTCTACGTTTTGCGGCTATACAGTTTCCACTTACTGTGCCTCTAGTTCTTATTCCACTCTTTTGTTTCGCTACTAGTTGACAAAATATTTCTGGTGCAAGGTTGTTCACACACTTAAAAAGTAGTTTTAGAAATGAATAATTTACAAAACTGTCAAAACTGAAAACATTATGCTTCCTTAGAATGAGGCAATGGTGCCATCTTACAGGTTTCTGGTCCATTACTTTTAATGCCTGTTTATATAATGACCTAACGGGTGTAATTGTTGTTTGATTGGCCTGACCCCAAACGGTAATGCAATACGATAGATGAGAAAATATCATAGAGTGCATAAACTGCTGTGCTGCCTTAATGGGTATATATTGTCTTATTAATCGGAAGCAGTTTAAATTTGTCTTGACAGTTAAGACGCTGCTAATACATTACATGTCTTTAGGGGTTGTGTGTGAACGCAATCTCTGATTCCGGGAAATCACTGGCACTGCCAGACTGGCAGTGTGAATGAACCTAAATCATACGAACCCGGGTCAAATCTTGGGTCACTTTATCCGTGTATTTTCCGGAATCTCTGTGTGAAAGGGGCTTTGGTCACACACCCTGACAAAGGCTCATTAGCCACAACGCATAGTTGTGCAAGTACTTGTCACCTGATTTTAAAATATTAAAGCCATGATGAAATAAAGGCTTTCTATATATTTTTAATAATATTCGAGTGCCTTGGGTTAATGATTTTTTTTAATGATCTGAATAATCCCTTACATACAAAAGCACAGAGAAAAAATATTTTCTTGAAAATGAAAATCGGGTTAAAATATGTTAAAATATGCCATATTCCAGTTTTTTACATTTTAGGCTATGTAGTTTTAAATTTTTAAATTTTTATTATTTTTTTATTTTTTATTGTAGTAACCACTCAGCTGTATGTGGAAATGCATATTTAAAAAAAAATGTTGCAAATAAAACCATAGTCCACAGCTTATGTAGTTTTAACTTATTTTAATATATAAATTCAGTGAAATCATCAAACGTTTGTATGACTTGCCAGTGACTTGTGACCCAAGCTACGACTTGACTTGACTTGCTTGACATAAAGCAGTGACTTGACTTGACTTGACTTGCTTTTCACAAAATTGACTCGGACTTGCTTGAGACTTGAAGGTTAAGACTTGAGACTTGCTTGTGACTTGCACATGTGTGACTTACTCCCACCTCTGCTGTTTACATCTATCAGACACTCCTAATGATACACGAGAGCACACAGACAGTGCAATACAGATCTTATTTAGCTATTTCTCATCTAAATCTTATTTTTATTCGCTCTTTTTACCCGTATGGGAGCGCGCGCTCGTGGCTCTATTAGCATCGCGCCGGCCACTACTGGCCACACGATCTCTCACTGTTTACATCTATCAGACACTCCTATTGATACACGAGAGCACACGGACAGTGCAATACAGATCTTATTTACTTATTTCTCATCTTAACTTTTTTATTATTTGCCCGTATGGGAGTGCGCGCTCGTGGCTCTATTAGAAACGCGCCGGCCACTACCGGCCACTACCAGCCACACGATCTCTCACTGTTTACATCTATCAGACACTCCTAATGATACACGAGAGCACGCAGACAGTGCAATACAGATCTTATTTACCTATTTCTCATCTAAATCTTATTTTTATTCGCTCTTTTTACCCTATACCGACTAAGCTAATGAAAGAGATGCTTCCAGAGGTCATAGATTCTCTTCTTACTATCATTAATTAATCTTTGTCTCTAGGATACGTACCAAAAACCTTTAAGCTGGCTATGATTAAACCGCTTGTTAAAAAAAACACAACTTGATCCTACAAAATTAGTCAATTACAGGCTGATCTCGAATCTACCTTTTCTGTCAAAGATACTAGAAAAGGCAGTATCTTCACAACTATGTTCCTTTTTAGAAAGAAATGATATCTGCGAGGATTTTCAGTCAGGATTTAGACCGTACCATAGTACTGAGACAGCTCTCATTAGAGTCACAAATTATTTGCTCTTAAAGGGCATCTTGCAGGTTAGACTACCCAGTGAGTCAAGGTATAGAAAAATAATGTAGGAACTAGATTTAAATATAAATATATACTTAAACGCTATTAAGGCTTCTAGAGTCGTTTTTGTGAGAAAATAAAAATTTTCTCAGTGGAACACCGCAAGTGTAATTCTGTCCCATTTTGTACAAAATAAAAGTTTTTCAAAACAAAATTCCTGGTGAAACATTAGAGTAGACTAGTGTGATCAACAGTAGCCATTTTTTTCATTTTTTTTTTTCATATTTCCAAATTTACTTTTCACTCTTTCATTAAAAATATCAAAATTGAAACTACTGCGGAAAAAAAGACACCTACATCTTGGATGCCCTTGAAGTAAGCTAAAACATAACAAAATTTAATTTCAAAGTGAACTATCCCTTTAACACTTTGCACTTTTTTCTTACACTTTAAGCATTTCTTACGTATTCTTTAATTTTGCACCTTAATGTTAAGAGATAATTGTTAAGTGTTCATTGTGATTTTAGACTTATGTTTACATTAATTATTTGAGTGTTTTCCATGGTTGTGTTGACATTTCTGCCTTTATAACTGAGGGGATTATAATCAGAGGAAGGTTAAGTTTAAAATAAAAAAATGTTTCAATGTAATATATTTGTCTCCTGGTCCTTATTTTAAATAGATCACAAAAAAATATCAATAATTATCGATATCGACCGATATGAAACCCTTATATTGTGATACAGTTTTCAGCCATATCGCCCAGCCCTATTTCAATGTTTAAGTTTTCTTTACTGACTGACTCACTCATAAAAGATAGTTTTTTGCTGAAATGATTGAAGGGTTAAAATTTAAGAATCTATTTCAAATATGCTTCCTTACATAACATCACGGTAAAGAATATTGTATTTAGTGTTTAAGGGTAAGATAATGATTCTGCTCAGCAAAGTTGCCTTTCCTGTTTTCTCAGAATGATGGGATTAGCTCACGAATGATTCACTGAGAATCTCACCTTTTGTTCTGCAAATGGCCTTCGGACCCAAATGGCTCTTGGAGCCTTTATGCTGATTGAATTAGGATTGGCCAGACCCTCACAGTCTAGGGTGTTACCTTAACCTGTATACTCATTTACATGCTTTGTTTGAATTTGTCTCCACCTTCAAAAGTCCCTCCTCCTAAAATGCCTATAAGACACCCTGTAAATTTATATACTTTAGATTATGTTGGACGAAACCGCAGCCGCGCTCAAATAAAGAAACTCTTCTGTTTGAACGTGATCCCAACTGTCTCCTGGTCTCTGCTTCGGTAAAAGAAAACTTTACAACAGATGGTGCCGTGTGACCCGGATGGAGAAAAAGGAAACTGAATCTTGAAACTTCAAGCTCAAAGATCTCAACAAAGCCTGACTAAGTTCCAGACTGAATCTTCTGAATCCAGATTGAAAACTTCAAGCTCCAAAAAGATCTCAAAGACTGAATTTTTTCCAGACGGAATCTTTCTCTACAAACGAAAGACTTGGTGAGTTTCACTCCAATTTAAAGAACCTTTGCAGACCAGTACAAAATAGTTTTCCTCTGCGACAACAGAGAAGAAGTTAACAAACAGCTGCAGGGTTTTGTTAACTAAGTTATCCTCTAAAGGTGTCTTTTAGAGATTAAATTTATCCTTTGTTGTTCAGGCAGGGAAGTTTAACAGTTACATGTTAATATTGTGTGTATCCTCTTGCTAGAGAAGGCCTGTCCTTTGTAAGCTAGAGAAGATTAGCATCATGTGCTAATAAGATTGTACCCTCTGTTTGTAAGACAGTAGAGAGAAGTTTAGTGTTTGTTTGTGTGGTAACATAGAAATTCACAAAATGTTTAGGAAAAGTACTAGACTGATTCCCACAACTGAGAAAGCTGGACTAGCTACACCTTTAACAGATAGTGAATTCAAGTCTTTGTTATCAGAGCACATGGACTCCATCGTGACTGAGCCAGTCAGATTGAATTTAACAAAGAAATTTGGCATTGATCCAGGCAAAGTTTGGTCAATCGAAGATTGTAAGAAGGTACTAGGAGAAAGTATTCGCAAGAACAGTGTGAAAAGTTTTATCTGTTGTCACCGAGAATTTGGTTTAACCCTAGCTACAGAACAGTCTAAGCGCAACTCAGAGCTAGAGAAACAGATCAAAGAGCTCCGTGCTAGAATATCTTCGTTGACTAAGAAAGTAAACCGCAACAAAGATGCAGAAAAAACTGATGTGGAAGAAGTTAGTCAGCCTGATAACAATTATCCTGACTTAAAAGCTTTCTTTGAAACAGATGTAGCCATCCAATCAGTAACTGATCAGCCTGTAGATCCAGTGCAGGTTTGTGGGGCTAGGAGAAGATCTCAGGGAACTAAAAGTGTTACTCCGAACTCTTCTGTTGTCCAAATACAAACGGTGGCCAAAACATCTTTAGGTCCTAAGGATATAGATAGACTCTCCCAGAGTTTACCCTCAGCACGCACAAATTTTTCTGAATTTAGAAGAGCATTGTTCAGTAAAATGCATCTTTACGACATGTCGTTGCCGGAAGTCACACAGCTGATGTCACAAATTCTAACTGAATCTGAATTCAACAATTTTGAGTCTGCTGTTACTTCCGAACTGCAAAATGTCAGTAAAGGCGATTTAAGAGAAGGTGTTTTGAAAATCCTAAAGAATATCTTAGGACCCAAAATCGATTGGTCGAAAGTTACTAGCTGTGTACAAAAGAAAGAAGAAACTGTGAGTGAATATACTGAGAGGTTCTGTCAGGTAGCGGTAACGTACAGTGGAATAGTGGATGATTCCGAAAGTGCGTTAGCTGACAAAGGAGCTCTAATCCGAATTTGGGCAGATGGTCTTGTAGCTGAGTACAGAACAGCCTTGCCATTCCTAGATATTACGTGGGCTAAAAGAACTCTCAGAAGTAACCTAGAAAGTTTAGCTATTTGGGAAAGAGATTCGGATGTCAAAGAGAGAGTAAGAATTGCAGCAGTTTCTGTTAAGGTCAACTCAGAGAAGCCAAAGAAACGCAAAAGTCCTAGAGAAGCCAGTTGTTCTTACTGTGGCAAGCACGGACATTTTGGAAAAGAATGTAGAAAAAACAAAAATAACTTAAGACAAGTTAACAAGGTTAATCAGCTTCTGCTTAGCCTGCTTGATATTCTGAAGCAGCCCCTCCCCTCCTCGTTAAACTCGTGGGGCAACTTGATACGGTGTTAACCATTTAGGCTGTGATTGCTTAATCTCCCCAGTAACTCACAACAAAGATGAAAGACTTATTTTTGTTTAATAGAACAAAAGGAAAGTGACTGTCACAGTCTTTGTTTGGGGGACATTCAGAAAACTCACAGCCTTAAATGTTATACCACAGAAATATTCCAGTCAGACCCCCATGTTCTATATGATGTCTTTTAAGACTGATGTTTCACTGGAGAATGGGAAGTGCCAATTTTCTCACACACTGTACAGTTGTTTCCCCTACAGGGATAGGATAGGACACATGGACCAGTGAGGAGCCCAGGAAGAACTGGAAGCAACAGGCTTTCGGGGGCCAACCCTGTGGTGAAGATTCCCTTATAGGCCCTTCCCAACCATAGTCCATCCTCACCTCACTGTTCCTTTTAGGTGTCTCAAATCAATTAAGAAACAGGGAAAGAATGAAACGACCACAGTAGACCCTGAAAACGATAGAACCATAGTGTTTAAACTGCTACAACCTTAGTGTTTTGAAGAAATACTGCTCTCTGTTTTTCTGTTTTCTGTCTTACAGTGTGCAGATAAAACTTGATGGCTTTTTCGAGATCCATATGCAACGACCGTCTCATCTGCGTATGAAGCCCCAACCTCAAGAAGACAACCAGACCCACTGCTGAACAAACTATCACAAAAGAAAATGAAAAATACACAACGCAGAGAAATTCACGGACCCTAAATTGCATGTTTTGTTTCTGTGTCAGCATGCAATTACAGATGAACAACACAGAGCAAGTTATATGTGCCTGTAACTTACACCAGTTACAAGAATGAACTTTATGTGTCTAAATTTGTATTTTTGTGAGAGTTTTTAAGAACTCTCAAAGAGGGGACTGAAGGGTTAAAATTTAAGAATCTATTTCAAATATGCTTCCTTACATAACATCACGGTAAAGAATATTGTATTTAGTGTTTAAGGGTAAGATAATGATTCTGCTCAGCAAAGTTGCCTTTCCTGTTTTCTCAGAATGATGGGATTAGCTCACGAATGATTCACTGAGAATCTCACCTTTTGTTCTGCAAATGGCCTTCGGACCCAAATGGCTCTTGGAGCCTTTATGCTGATTGAATTAGGATTGGCCAGACCCTCACAGTCTAGGGTGTTACCTTAACCTGTATACTCATTTACATGCTTTGTTTGAATTTGTCTCCACCTTCAAAAGTCCCTCCTCCTAAAATGCCTATAAGACACCCTGTAAATTTATATACTTTAGATTATGTTGGACGAAACCGCAGCCGCGCTCAAATAAAGAAACTCTTCTGTTTGAACGTGATCCCAACTGTCTCCTGGTCTCTGCTTCGGTAAAAGAAAACTTTACAACATGATGTATGCAACTTCTATTGCTGTTTGCGGTCAGGGACTATTATTTCCAGCGGAAGGAAGGCTTTTAGTGATTTTACTTCATGAAAGTTGCACAGATACATATTTTTCGGCTTTAATAAATGTATTGTGTAGTAACTGTTTTATAAAAGCAGTAAGGTACTCAAGGCTAGTGTTGGATCATAATTAAATTATCACCTTAATGCTTACATGGTTGAAACCAACAAAAGCACATCCATGTATGACGTAGCAGAAGCGTTTTTGAACTGCAAGATTCTTTAATCTGTAGATAAAAAATTTAAATAAAGTACCTGATAGTGAAGTTTGTGGGATGAGAGACAAGATCTATAGCAAAATGATGGCCTCTCACGGTGGCTCCATACAAAGACCAGTCGCTGATGGAGGCACCACAGCCAAAATGGACAGGAGTTCTGCATGAGTCAGGTAAGCAGAATAAAATACACTGTAAATAAACAGTATTAAAACAAAGGGTTAAGTCACTAGTACACATGACCTTCCATGGCTTAATGCTTCCATAAATTAAATTTAGGAACTTCATTTTTAATATTCATAATAATTTAACAGAGGTGGAAAGTAACTACTACAAACACTTTCGGGTAAGGTGTAAACAGCCCCTTAGTGGCGAAACAATGTAATCGATAAATGCGTTACTCTATATGCTGATATGCTGATTTACTCTATTTTGATCGCTATCGTAGACATCAGTGTTTATATTTGAACTTTGCACTTTTATCCCAGTACTATGATAATTTGAACTATTGTGTCACAGAAATAATGGTACTATGAGGTTGAAAAGGCTTTTCAATGCATTCAATCTCACGTCGCTTCCACGCGTCCACTTGAAAGGGATATTACATCACTCAACACTAAAAGATAACGACACATTTCATCCTCTGTTGAAACAAAAGTGGCAAACTTCTGTCAACCTCATCTATAAGCAAGGACAAAAATAAAAATAAAATAATTTAATTCTTTATTAAGCAATATTATTTAACCCTCTGATTATCTTCATTTGGGACGACACTAGTTATCTTTGGGGTCCCCAGACAATAACATTTAATTTTGTAACAGAATAATAGTTGTTGTTTTTTTAATGTAATTTTACACTGTTTATTAATGTTTTTACTCAACATTTGTGCAGTTTTTGGAAGATTTATGATATATTTTCAATTTCTTTAAATAAATAAATATTTATTTAAATAGGCTTTTTACAAAAAACAGCATTTTATGTAAAATTCACTTTATAAAAGACCCATATTTCTAACTTTCATTCATGGGGATAACATGGATAATTTTACATGGTTTAGTGTAAACTTTTTGCCCATATTTTGTAAAATGTCGTTTTAAAAGTAAAAAATTATAATTTTAGCTACTAGATGGCTATAGAGCTCCACTATATGCTATTTGACTAACTGAAAGATATCTTTTCACAAGATTTTCCAGTTGGATTCATATCTAAATATTATGAAATCACAATTCTAACAATACTTTTTTTTTTTTTTTTTTACTGAAATTTATTTTTTTCAAATAATGTTACATTATGATTAGAATCAAACCTGAAAAGGATAAAAGTTGAAATTTTAGAGTTTATCATTTATTTCATCATCTTTTTTTCATATAATTGTACAAATGTGATCTACACTTCAGTTACTAACTGTAACAGAACAGATATGTACAGTTAGATTATATATTGAGTACTGCTACAAATACATGACATGAACATTAAAATGCAATGAATTGAACAGCATAAGTTAACAAATAAGCAAGTAAAGCCACCTCCGTTTCTCATAACAAGCGCGGGTGAAGCTCCGGGTGTAGCGTTAGCTTCGTCCTGTCACTGGCCTGTAAATCGGGTTGGTCCGGTCGGAGATCCTTTATTTCTTAAAGGTCTTGTGAAAGGTTTTTATTTGTAAATCAATAACAGAATTTGGTTTAACTTCTGCCATTCTCTCTACGAAAATGATCAGCCTAGCTATGTTTTGACGTAGTCGGAGTGACGGTGTCGCCCGCGCACTCGCAGTAGTGGCAAAGAGCGTTGAGTTCAGTGTTGCCAGATTAGAAATGTCGAAGTATCGTACCAAAACCTCAAAATTATCGTTTTTTGAGAAAGATTATCGTACACGAACCAAACGCATAAAATATAGCTATTTTCCAACAATTTTATTTTCCCAAATAATTTTACTGCCAATTTAAACAGGCTGTATAATACGCTCACACTCACTGGAGGAAGTTTTTAACTTTTTTTTGCCAAAGTGCAAAAGATATGCCGACAGTCCACATTTTGAACTAGACCATAATTAAACTATGATACAGAGAGAAACTGATACACTGTCCTCACCTTCCCTTTCTGAACTTTTTGAAGTGCCCTTTTTTGGCACTTTACTGCTTCGTTTTTTTAAACTGAACTGTCTTCTTCGGCAAAACTGTAGTGTAGTGTTGACGTGCGAGCTATGTGTGTGTGTGTGTGTATACGTGCTTGCGTGCAGGCCTGCGAAATGATTCGGGGTCAGAGAGAGAAGCGGTAGGATGTGTGTTTGGACGAACGACTGAAAACTCTGAAATTATCGTACATTATGGGATTTTTTTCATTATTGATCGTACATCGTACAGAGGTAAAAATTATCGTACAAATACGATAATTATCGTACATCTGGCAACACTGGTTGAGTTGAATGGCAGGTGACGAGAACCAATCAGATTGGATAAAATAACATGTATCCAATTCTGATTCGCCAGGGACGCAGCGACCTGCGTCCGGGGGAGAATCTTTAAGAAACCAATTAGAGACCAGCTTCAGGTCACATGCTGCCCGAAAATTTAAAGAGTCCATAGACCAGTGGTTCTCAATAGTGATGGGAAGTTCGGCTCTTTTTAGAGAGCCGGCTCTTTTGGCGCAGCTCCCAAAGAAGAGCCGGCTCTTTCGACTCCTGAACGGCTCTTAATTTAGGATTTTTTGTAGGCCTTTATTTTACCCTAACTTTGAAAAAAATGAATGGTTTGTGTGTTGAAAACCCTTTCATGTGCAGTGTTTTTATGCATTTATTTCGTTCAGTATCAGTAGCTATCATTTTAGCTAGCTCTACATCAATGCTGTGCTGTTTGGATGGGGTCATCACTTTGGGTATAAACTGGCTTATTTTGCTTTGAGCTGCAGTAGGAGTGGTTATACCTGCATGTGTGGGGAAGCCAGTAGATGCTGCTGCAGTTGCTGTTTTTTGGGGATGAGACACACCAGGATCTGTAGATGGGGTGCTAGTTTGCCCTCTCTCCTCTAACTGCACTGTAGGATGGACAGTTCTCATATGATATGTCTATGCAGGTTTGTGGTGGAACCTGCTCTTAAAGTAATTTTCATCTTGCAGTGAACGCACTCTGCTTTGTTGTTTCCATTGTCTATAAACTGGAACCAGATGCTGCTTCTCTTTCGGGTGTCACTCATAGTTTCAAATACGCCAACTCACACACTCTCATCACCGCTATCTGACAGACAGTGTCGTTATTAACGTTGTTACGACTCATTAACTTGCAGTGGAGTGCCGCTTCACTTCACCCCCCTCTCAGTTTTTACATAATAGTATGATCCCATATCCTCACATCTGATTGGCCGCGATGCGATTGCTGACCAATCAAAACAAAGTTCTGCCTGTAAGCAGCGAAAGGAAAAAAACTGGGAGCCGGCTCTCACTCGATGCGAGCCGGCTCTTCTGATTCACTACAAAGCATCGGCTCTCAGAGCCGCATCTTTTGCGCATGACACATCACTAGTTCTCAACTCCAGTCCTCGGGACCCGGGGCCGCTGCTCTGCACATTTTGTATGTCTCCCTTATTTAACACACCTGAATCAGATCATCAGCTCGTCAGGAGAGACTCCATGAACTGATTTGAGTGTGTCAGATAAGAGAGACATACAAAATGTGCAGAGCACCGGGTCCCGAGGACTGGAGTTGCCATAGATCCATTTGTCCGGCGTCCCTCTCACATGAAACCAGAGAATGTCTAATAGGAAGAGAATTGGCACTCTCTGGTTACTTCCGGTTTCTGGACTGGCTGCAGTAACACGTCTCTGTCCATGCGGGGGCGCTCGCAGGCGAGTGCAGAATGAATGGAGGTCTATGGCGCTATACCCATCAAATTCCACTTTTCTCAGGATATAATTTTTTGTCTAGTAATTTGAATGTTGTATCCGAAAGGAGATGCAAAGAAATTGCACATTGCTGGGTGTTAGATTTTTTAGAGTCACTTATTTGCTTTAAAAAGTCTTTTAAAATGTCAATGACGTCATACACAGTGATAGTGCTTTACGGCATCGGTTCCCAACAGGGGGGTCGCGGCCCACAAGGGGGCCTCAGCGAGCTCTGTGGGGGGTCGCGTCATATTTTGAAAAGTTTTGAGCAATTTGCATTAAATAAAAGTCCTTAACTTTTTTCTGTTCAAAATGTATATAATGAGCGAGTTCATCATGAATCCATTTTCCAAACCGTGTTTTTGTCTTATCCTGAATCACTATGGTGGTACACCTATAATAAGTGATTACATTGGGACTATTTTACCCTGGTTTGGATCGCTGCCGCTGCGGAGTAGCCCAGTACCTCGCACACAGAGAGAGAAGTAGTTCCGGCTACAATGTTCTTCCGAAAGACGCATTATTCTGTTAAAGAAGAAAAAACTGGCACTAGAGATTGAGTTGCTTCAAAAGGAACTTCAGAGTAAGTGCTAAATACACTATTTCACACAGAGTACTATTGCTGACCTTGGATAACAATATATCTTATTGCAGGCAAAAGATGACCATCATTGGCTTTTCTTGACAAAGAATAATTGAAATAAAACTCAAGGAACTAAGCATGTTGTCTTGTCTTCTATTCATTTAATGAAGGTTTTTGTTTTGAAAAAAAAAAAAAAAAAATGGTGTTCCACAATTCTGTCCCGTGCAGCTCTGCCACTTGGTTGGTCCAAGTACACTGGCTGGAGGTCATCATCAGGCTGCACCTCCACCACAGGGGTCCTCTCCTTTCTGATGGTGGCACTATTGTGGAGTATGGCACATGCAACAATAATGTCACAGGCCCTGTCAGGTGCAACCCTCAGACACTGAAATCTTTCCTTTAGTTGCCCAAAGGTCATTTCAATGCGTGCCCTTGTCCTGGCTAGAGCTGCATTGAAACGGGTTTGGGTCAGGGAATGGCGTCATGAAATACTGCCTGCAGGTATAGCCCCTGTCACCAAGCAGGATCCCGTCGTAAGCACCTGGAAAAATGCAGTTTTGTTAGGCTCAGAATAAATGTATGTAATACAGTGAGCTTGATATTAAATATTTCCTTACCACGTTCAAATAATGTGCATAAATGTGACTCTCTGAAAATCCTGGAGTCATGCACAGAACCAGGCCATTTTGCTTCCACATTTGTGATGTAGGACATGAAGTCACACACCATCTAAGATATTTTTAATCAGTCAACTGCATACTTTTTGATTACATTACTTTTTGTATTATTTGATATATTCTGGACTCGCTTCTCCAAGGTAAATGGTGAATTGTTTGATGTCAGGCTGCATGCTCAGAAAGCGGCAGTGGATTGTGCAGCGTGAGACCACCTTCAGCGACAGGTTCTTGTCGTAAAAACGGACAAGACATGGCTGCGAAAGACTTCCCGTATCACCTCCGCTTATAAAGCCGGGATCTAATCCTGTTAACATGAAATAAGCCTGCTCCCGAGCAGGTTTAAGCTTGGGCACCTGCTGCTATGACAGCAAGTCCAGGATGAGCGTCGAAGAACCAAACAATCCAAGATCATGCCAAATCTCCAACAATCAAATCCAGCTAACTGAGTTAGCGACGTACGAAGAACGGGCCCCTGGGGCCTGTTTCAGAAAGGAGGTTCAACTGAGTTGACTTACCCTGAGATGGGAAACTCTGAGTTTTCGGTTACAGAACAGCTGAAATTAGTTAGTTCAATCAACTCTGAGTTGACTGACTCTGAGATAAGCGCGTGCACCACCACTATAAAAAGCCATTATCAATGGAGTGCAGATATTATGAGTCACCATGGTAACAGCGCCAGACAAAAAGAGGTCTGCATATTTCTCACCAGCTTCTGCAAGCGTACGAAGACATATTATTATTATGACCGCCGCTAGCGTAGCTAGCCGGTCATATAGGGATTGTCAAAGTTTTTTTTTTTTTTTTTTTTGTCACCTTACTGAATTTTTCGTCAACGATACCAGGGACACCGAAGCACCGGGGAACATGAAATTTGGTGGGCATGTAGCCCCACTAGACTTCTAAGGAAAAATTTCGTTTGGTCCCCGGGGGCCACTCCCCCCCCGCGCTGGGCCCCCCCAAACCCCCAAAAATGCAGTTTTTCCTAAATAACTACCTGAACCGTGGCACCGAGGATGAAGAAATTTTTATGGTATGTTGGTCTACTAGACTTTTACGGAAAAATTTCGTTTGGTCCCTGGGGGCCACTTCCCCAGCCCGCGCTGGGGCCCCCTTAAATTTTTCGTCAATGATACCAGGGACACCGAAACACCGGGGAACATGAAATCTGGTGGGCATGTAGCCCCACTAGACTTCTAAGGAAAAATTTCGTTTGGTCCCCGGGGGCCACTCCCCCCCCGCGCTGGGCCCCCCCAAACCCAAAAAAATGCAGTTTTTCCTAAATAACTACCTGAACCGTGGCACCGAGGATGAAGAAATTTTTATCGTATGTTGGTCTACTAGACTTTTACGGAAAAAATTCGTTTGGTCCGCGGGGGCCACTTCCCCCCCCGCGCTGGGGCCCCCGTAAATTTTTCGTCAACGATACCAGGGACACCGAAACACTGGGGAACATGAAATTTGGTGGGCATGTAGCCCCACTACACTTCTAAGGAAAAATTTCGTTTGGTCCCCGGGGGCCACTCCCCCCCCGCGCTGGGCCCCCCCAAACCCAAAAAAATGCAGTTTTTCCTAAATAACTACCTGAACCGTGGCACCGAGGATGAAGACATTTTTATGGTATGTTGGTCTACTAGACTTTTACGGAAAAATTTCGTTTGGTCCGCGGGGGCCACTTCCCCCCCCGCGCTGGGGCCCCCGTAAATTTTTCGTCAACGATACCAGGGACACCGAAACACCGGGGAACATGAAATTTGGTGGGCATGTAGCCCCACTAGACTTCTAAGGAAAAATTTCGTTTGGTCCTCGGGGGCCACTCCCCCCCCGCGCTGGGCCCCCCCAAACCCAAAAAAATGCAGTTTTTCCTAAATAACTACCTGAACCGTGGCACCGAGGATGAAGAAATTTTTGTGGTATGTTGGTCTACTAGACTTTTACGGAAAAATTTCATTTGGTCCCCGGGGGCCACTTCCCCCCCCCGCGCTGGGGCCCCCGTAAATTTTTCGTCAACCATACCAGGGACACCGAAACACCAGGGAACATGAAATTTGGTGGGCATGTAGCCCCACTAGACTTCTAAGGAAAAATTTCGTTTGGTCCCCGGGGGCCACTCCCCCCCCGCGCTGGGCCCCCCCAAACCCCCAAAAATGCCGTTTTTCCTAAATAACTACCTGAACCGTGGCACCGAGGATGAAGAAATTTTTAAGGTATGTTGCTCTTAAGGGCCCACATCAACCTAGCCCATAATCACTCATTTGTGATTTGCGCCCCTCCCATAAAAAATGAAAATGCAATATTATTCTGCTTTAATCGCCCCTATCTTCAGTGGAGATGTTCAGAACTGCACCATATTTCATGTGTATGATTAACTTGACAACCTCTGGGGGTATCCTCTGCTAAGTTTTGTAGAATTTCATCCATGGGGGGGTATAAAATAAATTCATTTATGTGCACATTTAGTGACTGTACACTCATCGGCCTGTAGATGGTGCTGTTGAGCGAAGGGTTGCTGGTTTAGGATGATACTGTCACACACACACATGCAGGAATACAAACAAACGCAAGCATGCACACACACTGACATCCACACGCACAGACACACACCCATACACACACATACAAATCCACATGCACAGACACACACACACAAACACACATGCGCACACATGTACGCACACATACATACACGCACAGACACACACACACACACACACACACAGACAGACACACACATACACAAACACACACACATACACACACACACACACACACACACACACACACACACACACACACACACACACACACACACACACACACACACACACACACACACACACACACACACACACACACACAGACAGACATGCACATACTATTACTTTTTTTAGGTATATACATAAACACGCAATACAGCCAAATTACTCCACGTCATTTATTTTTGTGGAAAGCCAGTGCAGGCCTGAGCGGCGGTCATATTTTGTACCGCGATGCGGTACATCTAGTTCTTCTGTAATTTGAAGTCAAATCTGATGTAATTGCATTAGACTATAGAACAATTCTGTATATTTAACATACATTTTTAAAAGGTTTATTTTTTATGTAACCTTCTCCCTCTACACACTTTGGTCAATTCAAGAAAAATCCATGCAATTGTATATTGTTTATTTGAAAGCATTAAAAGTGCAGTTTCTTGTCTCTCCTTGTATTGTTCAAGTGGTTGAGGTTGATATGGGATTTATTAATAAGTAGACTTTCTAAAGATAGTAATTATTACATGAATCTAATTACACGGTTGAAGATGTCATTTGTAGTTAGTAATTAATAACTATTTTAGAGTAACTTACCCAACTGTTATAATATCAGAGGTGAAACTGGAAGAACAGTATGTTATTCAACCTAATTTTAATTTTCATGGGTGCAATCCTGCAGGTATTAAAAGAACATGGCAGCAGCTGAAGATTAAATATAAGAACATAATTCAATCAGGTAAGGTTTGAGCATATCATGGGTGTAGGCTACCTGAATTTACAAATATTTGACATATTAAATAACTAAATAGCATCCCAGTGTCTAGCAGTGCAGCAGCATTTTTGGCTGGGGGAATTCCTGGAGGGACTTCAGAGCCAGTCACTCCCGAAGATCCAAGGGCCTTCATAAAATGTAAGAGGTTTACATATGTGTTATTTCTTATATAGGCTATTTTTGATATTTCCATTTATTTTACTTTGGGTTGGGTTTTTTGTTGGTCCCAACAGATTCCGATGGTAATATCTGTCTTTTGGAGCCTCCTGTCCCAACAAAACCTGCAGGCAGTTGTAAGTAGCCTACTCAATATACCAGAAATTATGACAAATAGTGTTATAAAGTGTACTCATCTTCACAGGACGATGGGGATAATGTTATGTGTCACATCAAACAATCTACACATTCAGATTTTTTCACATTTTTATGTGGAGTAGAATCTAAGTTTAAAGCTAAGTATAAATGGGTAGTCTTATCTCTCCCCCCGCCCCCAAAGTGAAAGAACAGCAGGAGGACGGTCCATCAACTTCTGTTGCACAGATGAACAGAGTTCAGTGATTTTCGGTAAATGCCACAGTTTAATTCTGTAGAATTTGTTTAGAACTACATTATGTAACTCTAATCTACTACTGTATATTCAGTTGCCAGTTAAGGAGTTAATAGACTTCATCTTATTTTAAAAATTGGGAAAAAAAACCCAGTAAAAATAGCAATATTGTATTTATTAATTAAAGATTCATTTTATTAATAAAAATGTACTGAAAGAATGAATGAGGTGTTTAAACACCACTTCCTCTTTAAAAAAGGGGAGGAGACCGAAAGAAACTCTGGGTTTACCGAAGAAAACCTGCTCCCGGCCAGGTTAGGTTCACAGAGTAAGTTACCATGGTAACTGACTCTGAGTATAAGTTACCTCTCTTTCAGAAACGGGCTTGACTTACTCTGCTTTCTCAGGTTTAACATACCTCCCATTCTGAAACAGAAAACCCAGAGTTTCCCTCATTTCAGGGTTAACATACTCTGAGTTTTCACTTAACCTCCTTTCTGAAACAGGCGCCCCTGGTCTTTTCACGATCGGATAGCTATCCGATCTGAGAAAACGCATGAAGTGGCCAGGTGTAAACAGCCCCAGAAATCATTCTAATATTCTGATTTATTATGAGTGTTGGAAACAGTTCTGCTGCCTAATATATTTGATGAATAAAAGGTTCAAAAGAACTGCATTTATTAAAAAATATATATATAATTTCTAATAATATAAATCTTCTTTACTATCACTTTTATTTATCAATTTAACACATCCTTGCTGAATAAAAGTATTGATTTATTAAAAAAATAAATAAAAAAAATAAATAAATACTGACCTCAAATTACTGACCAGTTAGTGTATATTGTTGTTACAAAAGATTTCTATTTTTAAAAATTTTTGCTTTTTTTTTTTTTTTTTTTACTTTTTATTCATCAAAGTATCCTAAAAAAAAGTATCACAGGTTATGAAAAAATATTAAGCAGCAGAACTGTTTCCAACTTTGATAATGAATCATCATATTAGAATTATTTCTAAAGGATCATGTGATAGACTGGAGTAATGATCCTGAAAATTCAGCTTTGCATCACAGAAATAAATGATCATTTAAACTAATTATTTTAAATTGTAAAAATATATCACAATATTACTTTTTTTTCTGTATTTTTGATCAAATAAATGCAGGCTTGATGAGCAGAGGAAACTTCTTTCAAAAACATTAAAAAATACTAATACTTATACTTGCCCTGTAATACATGTATTCTTTGTTTTAGATGTTATTAACTTAAATTCTTATGAATAATAAAAATGTTGTAATGTCTATTTGTTATTTATGGCCTGTATGCCTCATTATTGATATTATAGACCGACTGCGCTGATCAAAAGCATGATGGGAAACGACTTGCTGACGACACAGCTTAATGTTCATTGGTTTAAACAACCGTGATGTATTGTTCTCTTTTAAAATGTTTGATTTTAAAACTCTGATATCATGTTTTATACGCATGCGTTATGTGTGAATATTCCCAAACTATCTAACAGTGCGATCTCTATGGGTTATGCAATGTAATTTTTATAAAAAAGAAAAGAAAAGAAAAAGAAAAAAACAATACATGTCTGTATTAAAGAAAAAAAGATTAATAAACATGTATTTGGAATTGAATTAAATAAGTAGGCTACTTTGGGTGTCTTGTTCATTATATTTATTTTCATATAAAAGCAACAGAACTTAAATTCCATCCAGTTTATTAGCAACACTGTGCACGAGCGTGAATCCGGTGAATCCCGCGATATCCATCCCCTCGCGTACATTTCAGGCGAGGCAAGGCGCATCTCAAACAAGCCTATTTCTTCAGCGCGATTTCACAATACTACTACTACTACTAATAATAATAATATATCACAATACTGTTGTTGGTTGTTTATACTGTTGATCAAATAAATGCAGGCTGGATGAGCATAAGAGACTTAATTCAAAAAACATTTAAAAATCCAACTGACCCCAAACCAGGGCTGCCAACTTTTGAGTTTAGCTTGGGGTGAGATTTTTGTTGGGGGGGGGGGGGGGGGGGGGGGGGGGGGGGGGGGGTTATGTAAAAACAAATATTGCATCACAATTGATTGTCAAAACATTTGGTAACTAAATAGAATTTTATGAAGTTTAGTGACAACATGTTACAATGTTTACATTGTACAATGACTGGTAGGATACAGTTTTTATTATTGCTTGACAAAAATTTCAAGATTTCAATTCCATTCTTGTGATTTGATTCCGATTTTGATTCAATATTGACTACTTTGGATACATGTTTATTTTAAATTTTATTTAAAAAAATAATCTCACCTAATGCTGTAAACATAGAGGGCCCAATCTGCTGGTATTATTAAAGGTTAAAAATAACAAATGAAATTAAATATAATTCAGTTTTTGTTATAATAACAATTATTTATTGACATAAGTAAAAATATAATAAATATGTAATATAGTGCTCAGCAAAATCTCCTCTCTAGCTATTTTTTCTATTCAATTAACATGCTATGGTCATTAAATGGCTTTCCTGAGGTAAATGTAACGTTATGTGACATAATTGTTCTCCTGCTATTATATATTGACCTCTTTCCGTGGTTGAAAAACACTAATTGGTCGATATTATGTATACTTTCGGTAAGTTGTACTGCATCTTTAAATAAAAAAGTAACAGCTGATCGGTTCACGTGCACTTGAACTGAGGCGCTCAGCGATCTGTCACGTCACATTTACAAACGCCAAACGTATTTTTTGTCTGAATTTCGTAATAAAATTGACGGAATCTAAGAGCTGATAATTAGTTTAATATTAAAAGTACCTCTTTGCTCCGCAATTTTTCTGTGCGTGAGAAAATGGATGTGTGGCGTGAGAGCGTGTGAAAAGTGAGTCTCACGCTCAATGCGTGAGAGTTGGCAGCCCTGCCCCAAACTTTTGAACGTATAAGTGTACAGCAGGGGTCTCCAACCTTTTGTGAGTGAGGGCTCCCTGAAGGGATAAAATAGTCTAGAGGGCTACTTGTTTGATATAGGCTACTCATACTCACTTGCTGCGTTCGAAACCGCATACTCAATGAGTAGGTACTTCATTTCAATAAGTACTTACTTAACGAGCGCTAAAAGAGTAGGTAGGCTACTTTATAGCCAGATCTCGTTGAGTATGAATGCGAACCGGACATCTGCTATGTTGACGTTGTCATGTGACCTACGACGCGTTATCACACGCGCAACAACTTAAAAGATTTGAACGACACGTTTAATTCATCAATCTGTAAATATCTTGATATTGATTAAACTTGCTCATTTTGTGGTCTTTTTGAAGAAACTGCTGCCCATTTATTTTGTGAACACATTTATGGTTGATTTAAGTTCTTATATTTAACCCTACTAATGTGACCCACCGTTATATCCTTAACGATATTATTTATTTTTATTACGAAATCCCAAAATTGTCATCTCTTGAATATGTTTTTAATTTTTTATTTTATATCCAAACATTTTCATCCACAAGCAAAAGTGGCTTATTGCTTTGTTTTCCTCTTTTTCTTGTTGAATTTAACTCTCGTTTCATCCCTCAGGCCTGGGCCTATAACTAACAAAAAAATGAATTTTTTAAATGTATTATAATGAATTATTTAAGAAAATATATATTAAGATATTCAATCTTGTTGATTCTTTTTTCCTGTGTAAAAAATCTCATATTATGTATGCAAACCCATGATTGATATATATATATATATACCTCATAACATCAGTAACTCAACAGCCCTACCTAGAACGGTTTTCCTCACTGTAAACCCGGATAAGTAGAATCTACTTAAAAAAACCAAGGTAACTCGTTGCCTTACATTTTTTAAGTAATGAAGCATTAGTTGAATAAGACAAGTGGACTACGTTCAATGTACTTAAGCCCATAATGGAATGGAATAGAACATTTAAGTTGAATGTACTTATAACCGAGTTACAGTAACTGAAGATACTTAGTTTAAACAATCATTCCCCACCCATTTATTTAACTCAGCTTGTTAAGTAAGCATTACTCCATTACCAATTCAACTAAATTATATATTCTAACGGGCCCAACTTAACTTTTAGTTCCTGAAACTCAAAATATCTTTCAATCAATAGAGCCATGTAAAATACACACATACAACTGCAACATTACACTGATCCAATTATATTTTATTGAACATGTCTTTTTTTTAGCAACAAAAGAAATAATGCCATGGCCTAATAGGCTTCTAGTGTGTAGTTTCCTCACATACTGTATTTTTACAGCACTAGTACAGTAAAAAGCATTTACAGTACTCCACTGTAATTACCAAATACAGTATAACCCACATACTTTTACAATATTAAACTTGTCTACAGCAATAAATTGTATTTTACAGGGAATGCTGCTTTTATAATTACATAATTAAAATATTATACGTTAAGGTTTCATAAGAGTAGCCACACTAGGAAAAAGAAAACAACATTTGGTTAAAAGCAAAGATCAGAAAATTGCCTTCTGTGAACATGTTGGCTGAATTTTTTAAAACATAAAATGCAATTTTAACACTTTAACAACAAACAGGTAACACTAAGCGCTTAATTAAAGGGATAGTTCACCCAAAAATGTTTAATTAGCACATGATTTACTCACCCTCAAGTCATCCTAGGTCTATATGACATTCTTCTTTCAGACGAATACAATCGGAGTTATTTAAAAAAATGTCCTGGCTCTTCCAAGCTTTATAATGGCAGTGAAGTGCTGTTTCTGTTTTGAAGTCCATAAAAGTGCAAACGAAATCCCATTCAAAGTCTGCAAGTTTTCGCAGAAGTGAGGAAACCTGTAGGCTTACAGTGGTGTTCTTTTTTTTGCATAACTTGGCCAGTTTTCTTTGAAGTTACTTGTCCTTTCTTTGTTTTTGATCCACGTTCAGGATTGATGTCAAGAAAGCGTCTAAAAGGCAGAAAAGAAAGAGAAAAAAAACAATGAAATATTATGGACTGAGTTTATATATTTTGACAGAGAGAGACAGCACAAAAGATGTGTAAATAAAAACCGGATATCGGTTTTAACGACTAATTTGTTTGGATAAAACTAAACAACATGAAAAAAAAATGCAATGTTGGATGTTGTGATCAATAACTGATATTTCTTCTGCCCTGGTTAAAATACATCAACTCAATGTGTCTGTTGACAAGCGCACTGTCAACTAACTAAACTTTTGGAAGTGGGGTTGCCAGATTTAAAGTTTTATTCTACAACTTTTGTCTACTCATCACCCAGCTCATTAACAATATCATCCCCTCATCAGGTCCATCAGAGTATCAGTGGAAAGGCAGTCATAGACTCTCAGTTTATGTAGAGCACACATTGCCAGAATCCAGCCCAAACCTTTGTGACAGAAATAATTTAACTTAATTGCAAGCCTTGCAATGTGAATTGCATACATGACTACATGATAATGTTAAACATGACATTTACCAGACTAAAATGCATGTTTGCACCCAAAAATGAAAATTCTGTCATTAATACTCACCCTCAAGACTTTCGTTCATCTTCGGGACACAAATTAAGATATTTTTAATGAAATCTGAGAGGTTTCTGTCCCTCCATTGACATCAATGTCATTGCAACTGTCAAAAGCCCAGAAAGGTAGTAAAAACATCAGTAAATAGTACATATAACTACGTTGGTTCAACCTTAATATTATGAAGTGACGAGATTACTTTTTGTGTGCAAAATAACCCCAAAATAACAACATTGTTGAATAATCTCTTCTTTTCCATGTCATTCTCCTACACTGTTGATGTAGTGTAAACAGTGCAGCGCTTCTGGATTCTACATCAGAGCGTAGGCTCACTATTGGCTAGCTCCTGGGTCATCACACACGACCAGAGTCGGCCAATAATAAGCCTACGTTCTGACGTAGAACCCAGAAGCACTGCACTGGCTTTTTTTCAAGGCTTGCACCTTGAAATCTATAACAGGGTTTGCGTTCTCGAGCCACCAGGCACTGTTTTGTGCAGATGAGTGGGCCGGAGAGCGTTAAAGGACAACTCTTGCCAAAATGCAACCTCTTTTTGTTAATCTACCCGAGGCAAATTTCGTTTAAAAGCATAATTAGGATGGAAACGTCACTTTTAAGTTTGACCGTATTTTCGTTTTCGGTCAAATTGCCTTTTGAATGGGAGTGCTTGGGGCATGACTATGATAGCATCAAAAATCACTATTTTTAAAACACTAAGAAGGCTCGACACAACATGAAACTTTGCTCTCAGTATCACCAGGGGCTATACACATGAACTCCAGCATTGAGAACATTGTTTGTGTACACGTCGCTCCACACACACAGGAACCCAGACCGACCCCTTCCACAGCCAATACCCCTCTGTCCTCCTTTTCTCCGCTAACCGAGGAAGAAGTATCTACACTTCTCCTCTCCAGTCACCCTACCACCTGCACGCTTGACCCCATCCCCTCACACCTTCTACAAGCCATCTCTCCCACACTTCTACCATCACTCACACACATCATCAACTCATCCCTCCACACTGGCACCTTCCCTACAGCATTCAAGCAGGCTCGGGTTACTCCATTGCTCAAAAAACCAACGCTAAACACATCATTGGTAGAGAATTACAGACCTATCTCTCTCCTACCATTCATTGCGAAGACACTTGAAAGAGCTGTCTTCAACCAACTAACATCCTTCTTGTCTCTAAACAACCAGCTGGATGTCAACCAATCTGGCTTCAAGAAAGGACATTCAACTGAGACTGCATTACTGTCAGTCACAGAAGCCCTACGGATCGCAAAAGCTGCTTCCAAATCTTCAGTCCTCATTCTCCTGGATCTGTCTGCTGCCTTCGACACGGTGAATCATCAGATCCTTCTGTCCACCCTCTCATCACTGGGCATCACAGGAACTTCACTCCACTGGTTTGAGTCCTATCTCACAGGTAGGTCCTTCAAGGTCGCATGGAGAGGCGAGGTATCCAGAGCACATCAGCTGACCACAGGGGTTCCCCAGGGTTCAGTTCTTGGTCCCCTCCTCTTCTCCATCTACACCACATCACTGGGACACATCATACAGGCACACGGTTTTTCCTACCACTGCTATGCTGATGACACACAGCTCTTCCTCTCCTTTCAACCAGATGATCCCACAGTAGCTGCACGGGTCTCAAGCTGTCTGGCGGACATCTCCACATGGATGAAGGAACATCACCTGCAGCTCAACCTGGCAAAGACTGAGCTTCTCGTCCTCCCTGCCAATCCATCTCTACAGCACGACTTCACCATCCAGCTAGAGTCATCATTAATCACCCCATCAAGATCGGTCAGAAATCTTGGAGTAACGTTTGATGACCAGCTGACCTTCACAGATCACATTTCAAAGACAGCTCGATCATGCAGGTTTGCACTGCACAACATCAGGAAGATCAGGCCTTTCCTAACTGAGCATGCAACACAACTTATCGTCCAGGCCCTGGTCATCTCTAGGCTTGACTACTGCAATGCCCTTCTGGCTGGACTCCCAGCATGTGCGACCAAACCCCTACAGATGATCCAGAATGCTGCAGCTCGTCTTGTCTTCAACGAGCCCAAGAGGGCCCACGTCACTCCTCTGTTCATCTCTCTGCACTGGCTACCTCTCGCTGCTCACATCAAGTTCAAGGCACTGACGCTTGCTTACAGAACTATCATAGGCTCAGCTCCCTCCTACTTTCACTCACTCCTACGAGTCTACATCCCTACCAGACACCTAAGATCGGTCAACGAGCGACGTCTCGTGGTTCCATCACAGAAAGCCACAAAATCACTTTCCAGAACATTCTCATTTACAGTTCCATGCTGGTGGAACGCTCTCCCCACCCTCATCCGGAATGCAGAATCCCTGACAACATTCAAAAAACAGCTGAAAACCAATCTCTTCCGTGAGCACTTAACCTTATAGAAAAAAAAAAAAAGAAAAAAAAAAAATGTTTCCCTTTGAAACATCACTTATCAGGCTTATGCTACTCTGAATAATACCTGAACTTCGTATTTTGAGCACTTCCTGCGTTGTTGTTGCTTTTGCCTCTTTATGATGACTCGCTGAATTTAGTCCTAATTTGTAAGTCGCTTTGGATAAGGGCGTCTGCTAAATGACTAAATGTAAATGTAAATGTAAATGTACACAGAGTTTACTAAAAAGAAAGATTTTGAACAACTCACTGAAGCTGTGTCTGCCGGCATTTTGACGGTCAAAAATAGTCGATCTAATAAATTTATTCTAGAGCTGCTGTAAACCCTAAACAATCTATGTTACTGTACTTTCCTATTATCACTGTAAAGCTGCTTTGAAACAATCTATATTGTTAAAAGCGCTATATAAATGAAGGTGACTTGACACTGTTTACACTACGTCAACAGCGTAGGAGAATGAAATGAAAGAGTAGAGATTGTTGAATAATGTTGTTATTTTGTTTTTGTGCACAAAAGGAATTCTCATCGCTTCATAATATTAAGATTGCACCACTGTAGTTACATGGATTATATAAACGATGTTTTGACTACCTTGAAAGTTGCAAAGACGTTGCTGTCTATGGGTGGTTCAGAAACCTCTCAGATTTCATCAAAAATATCTTATCTTTGTGTTCTGAAGATTAACAAAGGTCTTACAGGTTTGGAACGACATGAGGTTGAGTAATTAATGACAGAATTTTCACTAATCATTTAACTGAAAACAACTTGCACTGACATATCTTAAAATATGTGACTGCCACTGTTTTGTCTCGAGATGCACACCAGTAATGCTTTTTTTTTTTTTTTTGACATTTTTATAAAAGCTGCTTAAATACCCTAATTTTATTAAGGCCTAGACCCGGCTTAAGCTAAGCCCAGTATGGAAACCATGGCCATATTGTTTATACCAGTAGTCAGCTTAATAAATACTGTCAAGACAAGTCACAATTCAGTCTAATATTTATATGAATGGCAAATATGCTAATGACTAACCTCTGAACAAACTCAAGGTGCTGCCTCTTCCTGGTACTGCAAGCTGAACTCATAGGAGGAGGCAAACAGCGCTGCCAGGCCAGTGATGAAGATGCTGTGATCCTTTCACACACACCTTGACCTTCCAAACGTAATGTCCAGCACTGGTCGCTTAGAGATTGACCTGTAATAAAAAAAAAAATATATAAAAAAAAATGAATAAATAAATAATATTAATAATTAAAATAACTATTGTGGGTTTCACTGTGGTTCGATGTAGTTGTCTATTCATAGTTCTATGAATAAAATTTTTCACCTAAACATTAAAATTGTTTAGGGTTAGAACGTTAAAACGCACTGGCATATTATTTTGCTTGTTTTAAGCATAAACTCACTTAATTTTGACTTATTCTTTCAGAAAACAAGCCCATTTTTACTTGTCTATTAAATGCTTCTTCATGTAAGAATATTAGATATCTGGACTGGAAACAAGAAAAAAACACTAATTTAGAAAAACATATTTTGCAGTGGGGTGAGTAAATGATGGCTTTTCATTTTAGGTTAAAACTACCCAATGTTTACATACCAAGCAATATAAAGTGTGGACTCCACTGGCAAATGTAGATTGCAGGACATCAGCGTTGCAAATTCCTGAAACAATTTTTAAAAAGGACAGCACGATCAACAGAACCAAAACATAAAACATTACAGATTAATGAGATTTGTTGAATAATCTCTACTTATCTGCTTTAAGGATAACACCGTCTAACTTCTCTTTGAATGGTGGGAGTAGTTGTAAGACCATGGCATGGCAATCAGGAATACTAGCCTACATTTAAAAACAACATTAGGAACATGGATTTTCTTGTGCTAGCAAAATTCTGACAACGATTCAAAAGCACGATCACAGAACTGACAACATTTTTTTTTTTTTTACCACACAGATAGACTAACGTTATAACTGTGTAACACTACTTAAAAGCACTTACATTAGCACTGGACCGTCATCAGCTTCAAGGTGCTGGATACTGAAGGAGAGGTTTGATCAGGTTGGTCTGAAAACACTGCTGTGGTGGACCAGTATCCTGAATTTAAACCAAAGGTCACTGAAGGTGCAGCTGAACATGTTTAAGCTCCAAAACACATACCCAACCAGTTCAGAGGCCGCAACTATTCTGAGGAATCAGTTGCCTGAACTTCGTGGCCTTTTCAACCAAGTAGAAGCACTTGTACGACTTCTTGTGGTTGTTCCTGCCTCTGCTGAAGAGGAGAGGAGCTTCGGTGCTCCGAGGAGGTTGAAGACCTGGCTGAGAAGCACAATGTTGCAGATTCACATTGTATCAGTCTATCACATTCACAAAGTAATACTGGATAAAGTCAGAAAGGAAAACATTTGCCAGGAGTTTATCCTGGTGAATAAGTACAGGAAGCAAGTGTTTTGTTCTTTCGTGTGAGAAGACGAGACAGGACAGTATAGAAGGGTGGATAGTTAGGATACATGGAGAGATGGGATTGAAAGGATAGATGGAGGGCAAGGAAAAATGTTCTTTATATTAAAGTTAAATGTTTGTTTTTATGTTTGTGAGATAGTGTGACAATCTTGCAGCTTGTGTCCCAAATAAGCATCTATTGTGTTATCAATTTTCCCATCCTTTTGGATTACAGAAGTAATGATTACAGATCGTTTTATATTTTCAGGTACAGCGGTTAGTTTGAAATAAGTTTATTTAACAGATTTTATTCACACACAAATTGGATTCAAATAAAACATTTGGAGTTGGCTAAATTAGTAATGTAAACAGAGCACAAACAATTAGCCTAAGTATATGAACTTATTTTAACTAAGTTAACAGTGCATAATTGTTTACAGTGCAGCATGAAAGTTCTTTGATTCTTTATTTTCTCCTCATTAATTCCACACAGCTTCAATAAAGGTTCAGCACATACGCACAAATGAGTACACTGGTGTTTTCATGGGTGTGTGGTCTAAAGCAAAGCATAGAATAATATAAATCAATATATAACATAACAGAAACACAATTCAATAGGCTAACTAAACAGATGCATACAATGAGATGTAGCAGAAACACTTTCATGAACAATAAGCAACATCATTTGAATACATGAACACAAATCAAACACTACTTCTATGTAAAGCTTCCTTAAACAAGGAATATCAACCAACATAATAAATTGACTTCATCAAACAGTTAACATGAGCTGAAGTACATAAATCAAGTTGGTACTATACGCACACATCAAACGTGAGGAAAGCATGCATGAGTCTGTTTGCTACACTCACTCACTCCATGCGGACTGGTGTTTTCTATCGACGCTAATACTGAACGCCCCCTGCTGGAGATTGGCGGAGCAGCGTCTTAACGTGCGTTGACAGCGCGCTCTGTTTTTAGCTCAGTTTTAAGTCTTTATGTGTTCCTGGACTCAAAAAACTGTAGCATATAAATTGCAATTAATTAATTAATTAACCTTTATGTATCCAGGCAAGTCACTTAAGAACAATATCTTATTTTCGACAACAGCCTGGCAGGAGAGATCTCCTGAAATTCGAACAAACATGATGAACAATGAATTATGATATATTTTAAAATATGTGATATGTGTATTTTTAATTGAATCGACACACTACCTTTGATCATTGAAAAAAAAAGTTTAGAAATTGTTTGGTTTGATTTCTTCCTGCCGTCGACTACTCAATGAAAGAACCATATTTGTATCGAGAGCATCGGTTCCGAGCAGACTGTGGAACATCTACGTTTACACTAGTAGTGCATTTTCGTTTTAAAACGCATACATTTATTTAGCTACGGTTAAGCCTGCCGTTAGACTATTTAGACCCGTCAGTCAAGTCCGAAGCAAGACACACGCAAGTGACATATTGCGTTATGGCAACGAAGTCTCAGACTGACAGATACATAAAAATAAAGGTGAATTTAGGCTACTTTAGTTTTGAACGTACGTTATCATGTTAATTATAATCAAATTGATTTTGTTTTATTGACCACAATATTATCACTGATATTTGTTTGAGATGGGCACATTTGATTAATTTTGGGGGGAAAATTAATGCACAGCAAGCCGTGGATTTTCCCTTACATATAAGTTTATAAAGATATACATTTTCTGTCAAAACAATAGCAGTTATCTTTGCAAGTTTCATTCGAAAAAAAACATTCGAAAAAATCCCTTGGCAACCGGCCGACGCGCGTCACTACTCGTGACGTCACAGGCAGAGTCGCCCATAGAACTCTTCTCTGGTTTTCGAGCAGTTCAGTTGATTTCTGGTCTGTAGTACAAGCGATCTGACTAGTATTTCTGTTACATCTGTGGTGAAAAATTGCTCTAATTGTTTTATATCTCTCGATCTGTGTTATATCTCATGATTTTTAGTATTTCATTTCGATCTGTGCAATTTACGTTCAGTGAACTTGTGATAAGTTAGTGACAGAACATCAGAGAGACATCTGGAGCAATGGGTCAGTGCAAATCTCACAGTTACATTGTAAAGGAAGATGCTGCTGCATCTGTGTCGCCAAGGCCTGTCCCAGAGAAAGTAGAGAAGAAGAAGAAAGGGAAGTTCCTTAGATGGGTTTTGTTTCGGAAATCCAAGAACACTTCCACCGAAGCCCAACAGAGTCAGTGCAGAAATGACAGCAGCCAACAGCCTGAGAGATGCTCTGATGTGGAAGCTGAACACAACAGCGACACTGAACACAACTCAGTGTACAGCAGGCACAGCTGTGTGTCTTCTCCCACCAGTGTGCCGGATGGTGATAAAGACACTACCAGGCAAGAGCAAAGTGGCATCATCTCACACAACAGCAATCCTTCTCTGACTGTGCCATCTATGACTGAGGAGAACATCAACTCAGCTTCGACATCGGATGACATTTCTTGGAAGAATGAGGATGAAATTATCCATATAAGTTCAAAGGGAAAGACAGGTCAGTTTATATAACAAGCCCCAACATGACTCATAAAATGTGCAAAAAGTACCTACATTTTAACATGTTTTTCTGGACATTGTCTTTATTATCCAAATGAAAATGTGAACTGAGGATGGATTTTGGTTGTGTGAGGCACCACAATAATGTGTCCATTCTACAGCTATTTTTAATGTGAATTTTTTATGTTTTTTTGTGGTTTATACTGTACATTTTGTATGTCCCTCTTTTTTTTTAACAGGGGAAGTCTTGCAGCACTATGAAACTATGAAAATGCTGGGTAGAGGATCATATGGATGCGTCTACGACGGGATCCGTTTGTCTGATTCAAGAAAGGTAGTTTTTTTGCACTCTTGGAAGTTGGAATTTAAATTCATTAAAAGTTACATCAAGGTTAATTACTGGAATCATGTGACCTCTGCACATATAGTTAATTCATTGTAAAACATTCTTACAAAAAAAAATCTTATTTTTTCTTTCCCTTGGAGAACAGGTGGCACTCAAATATGCGCTGAAGACAGAAGCCATGGAAAATGTCCGTATTGTAAGTAGGCAATTCCTCTCTTCGTTTTATTACTCTCAGAGTACACAGTCACATTAATAATAGGACATTTTAACAAAATTTTGCAGTCACAAAAGGACCATTGTCAATAGCGTATGAACTTCCGAACCAAGCAGCTTTCTGTTAGTCAGCACAGTTCATTCGCGTGACTTTACCCTCACGCAAAAATTCCCATTAAAATGACAAAATTTTGCCCTGAAAATTTTTGCCGGTCGACAGTAAAAGTGACCGAAACTTTAGTAACTATTTCCAGTATTTCAATTACTTAACTCTTCAAACCTATACTTACCCAAATGCAGGACATAATTCTGTAGTAATTCATTTAAATTAAACCATGTCCCCTAATTATCTCACTTTTGTATAACTATTATCTCTCCTGTAGGGTCTATTCGGCAAATCCCCTCCAAATGAGGTCGCTATGATGGCTCTTATGAACAAAAATCCCAGTGTTCCTCAAATAATAAAGCTGCTGGACTGGTACGAGACACCAGAGGAATATGTACTGGTCTTAGAGCGGCCCACGCCATGTGTAGATATGAGGATATTTTTACTGCAAAATGGTGGCATCCTCAAGGAATCGACGGCACGAGCTGTGATGCGTCAGGTTGTCACTGCTGCAAGAATATGCAGTGAGAGGGGCGTCTTCCACAGCGACATCAAGCTGGAAAACCTGCTCATCAACCCAAACACCTTGCAGGTCAAATTAATAGACTTCGGTTGTAGCAAACGCTTGAAGAAGTCTTCTTATTCGGAATTCTGTGGTACGTATTATTCCACAAATCTATGGTGAATAAATCGACAAAAAGCTATGGAAATACAAATTCATTGCAATGGACGAAATCTTGTTCTTTCTTCCAGGCACAAGAGATTATGCTCCCCCTGAGTGGGTCAGGCATGGAAAGTATCATGGCAAGCCTGCAACAGTGTATTGTTTAGGCGTACTGATGTTCAAGATGCTGTCTGGGAAGTATCCTGGCGAGTACCGGTACCTCCCTCAGATGTTTGGTGAGCCCTCCTACACAGAAGACATTTCCAAAGGTGAGAGCATGTGGACGGGTCATACAGGAACTTTTATTACTGCTTAAAATAATGTGATCAGTTACACAAAGTATAACACTTACAATAATAACCGGACATCTCTCCCCTCTTCACAGAATGCAGAGATCTGATCTCTTCATGCATGGAAAGTAATCCAGCCAAGCGGATTAATATGGAAAAGATCCTCCTCCACGACTGGTTCCAGGTATCGATCCTCACCTAAAAATGTTTGGAAATAAGATACCGTCATGAGAGGAAGAACGAGAAACAAAAAAAAAACAGAGAGTAGGTAAAGAAAAAACCTCATGTGCCTAAAAGAAAAAAGGTAAGGAAAGGAAGTATATGTAAGCGCTTTGAGGTCTCAGAAAAAGCGCTATATAAATGTAACGAATTATTATATATATATATCTATATATATATGCAATCACAGGTCAAAGCACAGCTTACATGCACTATTGGTTGACGATGAGACGCTATAGTCGCAGGACAAAACACCGCTCTTCCGTTCCGATAACAACATTAAACAGGTTCTCCCCACTCAGTGAATCACCCACTGAGAATCCTGTTGATTGTGCCCTAGTTATTGGTGATTCTATTACACAGAACATGAAAATAGAGACACCAGCCACCATAGTCACATGTTTGCCGGGAGCCAGAGCGCCTGACATCAAAGCAAATTTAAAAGTGCTGCTGGCTAATGCTAATCGTAAATTCTCTAAGATTATTATTCACGTCGACACAAATGATGTTTGACTCCGCCAGTCGGAGATCACCAAAATTAATATTAAAGAGGTGTGTGAACTTTCCAGTACGATGTCAGGCACTGTAATTTGCTCTGGCCCCCTTCCTGTTCGCAGGAGTGATGAGATTGTTAGTAGATTGTGTTCACTCAATGGCAAAATAATATAGAATTCATAGACAATTGGAAAAGTTTTTGGGGCAGACCTGACCTGTTGAAAAGAGATGGTATTCATCCCTCCTGGGATGGTGCTGCTCTTCTCTCCAGTAATTTGGCTCATAGTCTTAGAGATAAAACATGACAATCTGCGGCTGGTTTCACAAAGATAGACTTTGACTATGGCTTAGATATAGTAGATAGTCAGACTTCAGATAGACATCTAAATCAGACCGTTGCACAAAGCACTTAAGACTCTGACCATCTTAAGTAGGACTACACTGCAATGCATTCTGGGTAAAATAAGACATTTTCAAAACAAAAAACATGGCGGATCGAGTAAGCGCATTCAACCGCTCAGTGCAGTTTACCCCAGCGGAAAATATGTGTTTGTTGGAGTATAACAGTTACAAGGACATTTTACTTGGGAAATTTAGCGGAGAATGTAGTAACAAGAAGAAATGTTTAATTTGGAAAAAGATTGCTTCGACAGTTAAAGGGATAGTTCGGCAAAAAATGATATTAAACCCATGATTTACTCACCCTCAAGCCGTTCGAGATGCATATGTCAATCATTTTTCAGACGAACACATTTTCAGTTATTTTAGAAAATGTCTTAGATCTTTCAGTGGTTATATGTATATTTTTACGACAAAACCGCACGGATTACACCCTCAGAAGGCCTTCGTTTATCCCCCTGGAGCCGGATGGATTAGTTTTGTGAAGGATGCATGCACATTTTTGGGACTTGAAGGAGGTGGACCCCATAACTTGACATTATAACCACTGAAAGATCCAAAACATTTTCTAAAATAACTGAAAATGTGTTCGTCTGAAAAATGATTGACATATGCATCTCGAACGGCTTGAGGGTGAGTAAATCATGGGTTTAATATCATTTTTGGCCGAACTATCCCTTTAACAGCGTTAATCCGATCACTGAGCGGAGCGTTAAAGACGTACAGAAAAGATACAAAAACATGGTACAAGATACCCTGTATACCACCCATGACACAGAAGCTTTACTGAGACCCACTGTGTCACCAACAGCATTCAGAAAAGTTCCTGTTGCATAAAATCTCAACGCAGTGCAAACCTGCGCGCCATTCTGCGTCTGTCCGCGGCGCCCATCAACGGCTCAGGACCTTGTTCAAAATCCTGCTGTGCCACAGAGCGCCATTTACATTTTTGTCTCATATTTGTCTAAAATCGTCGTTAATGTATACTGACTTCACCCTGTCCTGCAATATACATTTAGTTTTACATTCATTTACAGAAATCAGCTGTGTGGATGAAAACGGCTGATGTTATCGGATTTTCAGGTGATATTCTCAATTCATTCAGTTAACGGACGCTCTGAGGTAAAGTGTTCAGACTGCAGACTTTAGTTTGCAACGATTGTATTTAATTGTACAGTACAATCATAACATAGTACAGACATTATCTTAATTCCATAATGTCCTTAACCCTTGTGCATTGTTCAAATTCACTACCCTTTCGTTATGTTCGTGGCTGAAAACAGCCACTACTTTAAACTGCTGTAAAAATGTATCAGATAAATATTTTTTTCAATTTTTTTTGCATAAATCTATTAATCAACCTCAGTCCTGATCAAAACTACTAAATGTTTAAAAAAAAATCAGGATTTTAACTCTTTAATTGCCAAATTCATAAATGATGTGAAAAAAAATCACAAAATTACTTATTTTCAATATAAAATGTGAATGTGGACTGGATTTTTTTTTACCTTTTATCACAGTCTTGGACATGTCAAAGATTAGAAATAACATTGGTTTTGATGCATTGTTAGTTTTTGTGCAGCATCAGATTTGAACTTTTTCTCCCTCATTTACTGTTTGTGGCTGTTTTTGCCCCATAGACTTCCATTATAACCACATTTTTTGATTGCAAAGCCATGACACCATATAATCATGCATTTTTGATTGTTGGTGGTTTTCCCTGTTGGGAAGAGGTACAATTTTTAATTTTTACTGTTGATAACCAGGTGGCACCATTAACCCTTTAGATAGGCCTGTGCAAAAAAAAAAGCTTAGTTTCTGGCTTTTACATGGAGTTATATGGAGTATAATAGCATATTTGTGTGTGTGTGTGTGTGTGTGTGTGTGTGTGTGAGAGAGAGAGAGAGAGAGAGAGAGAGAGTGTGAGTGTGTGAGAGAGAGAGTGTGTGTGTGTGTGTGTGTGTGTGTGTGTGTGTGTGTGTGTGTGTGTGTGTGTGTGTGTGTGTGTGTGTGTGTGTGTGTGTGTGTGTGTGTGTGTGTGTGTGTGTGTGTGTGTGTGTGTGTGTGAGTGAGTGTGTGAGTGAGAGAATATGAGAACTCACCTTGATACGTCTGAGAAAATCAAAATATGCACCTCAGCTCTCAGAACTACATGGAGTAAACAAAAACAAAGTAAGTGTATTTATGCATCTGCTGCCTTTTGATGGTGAGAAATGCAGACTAAACAAAGCAAGTGGATTTAAACACTTGCATGCAAGCCTGCTGGTCATTTGATGGTGGAAAGAGCAGCAAGCAACATGAGAAAGGGCTTGACTTGTAGTGAAGTTTTAGAGATGATTATGCAGCCTGACCCCTCCAGCGAGCTGCAGGATGTATCGTCTTCTCCCTCTGACACCACAGACTCAGGAGAGTCAGATCCTGATTTGGATGTGGCATCCTCATCATCCTCTCTAGCTTCCACTGAAGGCGAGGAAGATTCGGAGGATCCTGGATCTGGGTGGATTGGGAGAAACGGCGAAGTGTGGTTTTCCACCAACGCGGAGACAACTTTCTTCAGCCTGCCAACTCCCGTGACTCCAGGGCCGACGCGCTATGCCATCGCAAGGGTCCAGAACATGGATTCTGTGTTCAATCTGTTTTTTACGGAGTAAAAATAGGAGGGGAAGGCGATGATCCCACAGGCAACGTGTGGACTCCCCTCTGGACCTGTCGACGCCGGCCAAAATCAGTAGCCCCATGTAGGCACGGAGATCTGTGGAGTCCACCCCGGTCCAGTCTCTCAATTTTTGTGCGGCACGCATGGAGGTTGGTCATGCTGACAATGAGGTCAGTCATCTGCTCCGTAAAAAACAGAATCCGTTGAACACAGAATCCATGTTCTGGACCCTTGCGATGGCATAGCGCGTCGGCCCTGGAGTCACGCCTCTGGCAGGCTGAAGAAAGGGAATTGTCTCCGCATTGGTGGAAAACCACACTTCGCCGTTTCTCCCAATCCACCCAGATCCAGGATCCTCCGAATCTTCCTCGCCTTCAGTGGAAGCTAGAGAGGATGATGAGGATGCCACATCCAAATCAGGATCTGACTCTCCTGAGTCTGTGGTGTCAGAGGGAGAAGACGATACATCCTGCAGCTCGCTGGAGGGGTCAGGCTGCATAATCATTTCTAAAACTTCACTACAAGTCAAGCCCTTTCTCATGTTGCTTGCTGCTCTTTCCACCATCAAATGACCAGCAGGCTTGCATGCAAGTGTTTAAATCCACTTGCTTTGTTTAGTCTGCATTTCTCACCATCAAAAGGCAGCAGATGCATAAATACACTTACTTTGTTTTTGTTTACTCCATGTAGTTCTGAGAGCTGAGGTGCATATTTTGATTTTCTCAGACGTATCAAGGTGAGTTCTCATACTCTCTCTCACAAACACAAACACGCACACACACGCACACACACACACACACAAATATGCTATTATACTCCATAAAACTCCATGTAAAAGCCAGAAACTAAGCTTTTTTTTGCACAGGCCTATCTAAAGGGTTAATGGTGCCACCTGGTTATCAACAGTAAAAATAAAAATTTTTACCTCTTCCCAACAGGGAAAACCACCAACAATCAAAAATGCATGATTATATGGTGTCATGGCTTTGCAATCAAAAAATGTGGTTATAATGGAAGTCTATGGGGCAAAAACAGCCACAAACAGTAAATGAGAGAGAAAAAGTTCAAATCTGATGCTGCACAAAAACTAACAATGCATCAAAACCAATGTTGTTTCTAATCTTTGACATGTCCAAGACTGTGATAAAAGCAAAAAAAAAAAATCCAGTCCACATTCACATTTTATATTGAAAATAAGTCATTATGTGTGTTTTTTTTCCCAAATCGGTGACATCATTTATGAATTTGGCAATTAAAGAGTTAAAATCCTGATTTTTTTTTTAACATTTAGTAGTTTTGATCAGGACTGAGGTTGATTAATAGATTTATGCAAAAAAATTTTTAACAAATATTTATCTGATACATTTTTACATCTGATCCCTTACTTCAAAAGCACATATTGTTAATAATATGATTACAGACTGTAATCTAGATGTGCTGTGTTTGACAGAAACCTGGCTAAAACCAAACGATTACATTACTTTAAATGAGACCACCCCTCTAGATTACTGTTATAAACATGAGCCTCATCTGAAAGGCAAACGGGGAGGTGTTGCTGTAATTTATAGTAATATTTTTAGAATTACCAAGAAGTCTAGTTACAAATAGGGCTGCTCGATTATGGAAAAAATCATAATCACGATTATTTTGGTCAGTATTGAAATCACGATTATGTAACACGATTATTTCACATGACTTTGGGAACGTGTTGCATTTATTAAAAAGACACGGTAACACTTTACAATAATGTTAATTCGTTAACATTAGTTAATGTATTAACTAACATGAACTAACAATGAGAAATACATTTGTTACAGTATTTATTAATCTTTTTTAATGTTAGTTAATAAAAATACAGCTGTTCATTGTTTGTTTATGTTAAGTTTACAGTGCATTAACTAATGTTAACAAATACAACCTTTCACTTTAATAACGTATTAGTAAGTGGTGAAATTAATATTAACTAAGATTAGTAAATGCTGTAGAAGTATTGTTCATTATTGTTAACTAATGCTAATTAATGAACCTTATTGTAAAGTGTTACCAAAGACACCTTTCAACAATTCTTAAAAAATCGAAATTTGAACATTGATTGTACTTTTTGAACTATAATAAATAATATAGTATTTTAATATATTCCCGCAGGTCTACCACTTATAGCCTAATGCGGGAAATTCCCCCGCAAACATTGATTCACTTTAGCATGTAGATTGTATGAGTAGCCTAAATGAATCCACACAGATTATAAAATCAAATCAATAATTTTAAAACTTTCTCCAAGACGCAATTTCACAAACCGCGTGAGTGTTCAGCGGTGATGCGTCTTCTCTCTCTCTGTCTCTCAAAATGCGCTGGACAAGGCAAGCGTCGAAACTACACATTCGCGTTCAGGAGTCGGGACATGATGGAATTGTCACTTGCACAATCGGGCCAGCATTGCATCGTAACTAAAGTTGATAATTTTTACTTCGTTTTAAGTTTGATCAGTTTAAACATTCAAGCTGAGAGAGTTTATGGCATCGGGAGGGGCGGATGTGCGCGTGCGCGCGTCATTCAGAACACAAGACAAAATAAGAGCGTTCTTTCAAAACAGAACATGGCAAAATAATCGTTTTTTACTCGATTATACTATTTTGGTGATCGTTGGGAGCAAAAATCGAAATCGAAATCGAAATTCAATTAATTGCACAGCCCTAGTTACAAATATAATTATTTTGAAGTGTTGGTGCTTAATATAGCAATATATAGTGTAAATGATAAATCACGTTTGAGATTTGTGCTGGCTACTGTATACAGGCCACCAGGGCACCATAAAGACTTTATCAAAGAATTTGCTGATTTTCTATCAGAGTTAGTATTGGCTGCAGATAAAGTACTAATTGTTGGTGATTTTAATATACAGTACATATAGATAATGAAAAAGATGCATTGGGATTGGCATTTAAAGACATTCTGAACTCTACTGGAGTTAGACAACACGTGTCAGGACCTACTCATTCTCGTAATCATACTCTAGATCTAATATTATCACACGGAATAAATGTTGATGCCGTTGAAATTCTGCAGCAGAGCGATGACATCTCAGATCATTATCTAGTCTCGTGTAAACTTCATTTAGCCAAGGCTGCAAAGCCGACCCCGTGTTACAAATATGTTAGACCTATCACTTCTGCCACTAAAGATTGCTTTATTAATAATCTTCCTAATCAGTTTCATCATCTCAGCATCCCAGATAGCTTAGAAGAACTCGATATTGCAACAGAAACTTTTAACTCTCTCTTTTCCAGCACTTTAGACACAGTTGCTCCGTTGCGCTTAAAGGGATAGTTCACTTTGAAATTAATTTTTGGTATGTTTTAGCTTACCTCAAGGGCATCCAAGATGTAGGTGTCTTTTTTTCCGCAGTGGTTTCAATTTTGATATTTTTAGGTCAAACCGTTCTTGTCTGTCAGTCATATAATGCAGGTCTATGGTCACGGTCTCAAAGAGCATGCACAGAGTCCAAATTAAACAATTCCCCATCGTAAGTACACATTGATGGCCTAAGACACGAAACGAGCGGTTTGTGTGAGAAAACGAACAGTATTTATATCGTTTTTACCTCTTATACGCAGCCATGTCCAAGTGATCTGATCTGACGTGTACGCAGACTGGTGCATAGATATATACACTAGATGTCGCCTTGTCTACGGCAGTTCATTGGAACGAATGTCTTTAAGGCGACATCTAGTGTATATATCTATGCACCAGTCTGCGTACACGTCAGATCAGATCACTTGGACATGGCTGCGTATAAGAGGTAAAAACGATATAAATACTGTTCGTTTTCTCACACAAACCACTCGTTTCGTGTCTTAGGCCATCAATGTGTACTTACGATGGGGAATTGTTTAATTTGGACGACGGGGAATTGTTTTAATTTGGACGACGGGGAATTGTTTTAATTTGGACTCTGTGCTTGTGTTTTGAGACCGTGACCATAGACCTGCATTATATGACTGACAGACAAGAACGGTTTGACCTAAAAATATCAAAATTGAAACTACTGCGGAAAAAAAGACACCTACATCTTGGATGCCCTTGAGGTAAGCTAAAACATACCAAAAATTAATTTCAAAGTGAACTATCCCTTTAAAGGGCATCTTGCAGGTTAGTATGGAAGCCCGTTTCCGCCACATTGAGTAAAAAAAATAAAGATTCTTTAAGTCATAATAATGAGAAACTTTCTCGAAATAATGACTTAACATCTCGTAATAATGAGAAACTTTCTCGAAATAATGACTTAACATCTCGTAATAATGAGAAACTTTCTCGAAATAATGACTTAACATCTCGTAATAATGAGAAACTTTCTTGTAATAATGAGAAACTTTCTCGTAATAATGACTTAACATCTCGTACTTTCTCGTAATAATGACTTAACATCTCATAATAATGAGAAGCTTTCTCGAAATAATGACTTAACATCTCGTAATAATGAGAAACTTCCTCGTAATAATGACTTAACATCTCATAATAACGAGAAGCTTTCTCGAAATAATGACTTAACATCTCGTAATAATGAGAAACTTTCTTGTAATAATGAGAAACTTTCTCGTAATAATGACTTAACAGCTCGTAATAATGAGAACATTTCTCGAAATAATGACTTAACATCTCGTAATAATGAGAAACTTTCTCAAAATAATGACTTAACATCTCGTACTTTCTCGTAATAATGACTTAACATCTCATAATAATGAGAAGCTTTCTCGAAATAATGACTTAACATCTCGTAATAATGAGAAACTTCCTCGTAATAATGACTTAACATCTCATAATAATGAGAAGCTTTCTCGAAATAATGACTTAACATCTCGTAATAATGAGAAACTTCCTCGTAATAATGACTTAACATCTCATAATAACGAGAAGCTTTCTCGAAATAATGACTTAACAGCTCGTAATAATGAGAACATTTCTCGAAATAATGACTTAACATCTCGTAATAATGAGAAACTTTCTCAAAATAATGACTTAACAGCTCGTAATAATGAGAAACTTTCTCGAAATAATGACTTAACATCTCGTAATAATGAGAAACTTTCTCAAAATAATGACTTAACAGCTCGTAATAATGAGAAACTTTCTCGAAATAATGACTTAACATCTCGTAATAATGAGAAACTTTCTCGAAATAATGACTTAACATCTCGTAATAATGAGAAACTTTCTCAAAATAATGACTTAACATCTCATAATAATGAGAAAGTTTCTCGTAATAATGACTTATTTTCTCGCACTTCTACGCATGCGCAAAGCAGCGGAGCAGAAGGGCGTGCCGCACTAGCGACATCCGCTGGTCAAAGCCGTGTAAATGCATCACAGCAAACATGGCACGCTCTGCAAAACAGTTGTTTTCATTAAAGTCAGTGTGATCTACTAAGTGCAATCTGTAGTATCATTAAATAACATCATCAGTAGGCCTATATCTTCCATACTTTTCCATGCGCACGATAAGGTGTGAAAGTGGAATTTAGAAGCAGGATGGTTACCATGGTAAATTGTTACATGAATTTACAAAACTATCAGATTAAAGTAGGAATATTACATTTATTCATCAAGTTTAAGTGTAACATCTTCATAAAATATATGGGTACGTGTGTTAATATAACACGTATTTTGCAGATGCTTCTAGGATATTTGATGTGCAGGTTCATCTGGAAGATATCAATACAGAAATCACCTTTAAGATGTTTATGACTTTGGGGACATTTAAACATAGTTGGGCAGTGGAATGGGGGAAAACGCAAGGTCGAGACGTGTTTTTAAAAGCTGAACTTCTTTTCAATTGAGCGCCGCATTTTTAGAACGCTGTGTCATGCGCGAGCCGCTGCAGAAGAGCGAGCGAGCGTCCGTCTAGTGCGCATATGCCTAGAAAAGCAATGAAAAAGTGCGTTCTGTATGAACGGACCCTTACACAGATTTCCAGATAAGTGTTCTTAAACAGATTTGGAAAGGTGTGCTGTCTTATCATTCCTCCATCTATTTGAAATCCATGGATCACCCTTCTGTGTTGCTGCTTGTTCATACACAAAAATACAAATGAATATTACAAATGAATAAAAGACTATCTAGCTGTGGAAGCCCATCTCATATATTGATCATTTATCATTAATGTTATTCACTGCAGAGCGTGCCATGTTTGCTGTGATGCATTTACACGGCTTTAACCAGGGGATGTCGCTAGTGCGGCACGCCCTTCTGCTCCGCTGCTTTGCGCATGCGTAGAAGTGCGAGAAAATAAGTCATTATTACGAGAAAGTTTCTCATTATTACGAGAAAGTTTCTCATTATTACGAGATGTTAAGTGATTATTACGAGAAAGTTTCTCATTATTACGAGATGTTAAGTCATTATTACGAGAAAGTTTCTCATTATTACGAGATGTTAAGTCATTATTACGAGAAAGTTTCTCATTATTATGAGATGTTAAGTCATTATTACGAGAAAGTTTCTCATTATTATGAGATGTTAAGTCATTATTACGAGAAAGTTTCTCATTATTATGACTTAAAGAATCTTTTTTTTTTTTTACTCAATGTGGCGGAAACGGGCTTCCATACTAACCTGCAAGATGCCCTTTAAGAGCAAATCATTTGTGACTCTAATGAGAGCTGTCTCAGTACTATGGTACGGTCTAAATCCTGACTGAAAATCCTCGCAGATATCATTTCTTTCTAAAAAGGAACATAGTTGTGAAGATACTGCCTTTTCTAGTATCTTTGACAGAAAAGGTAGATTCGAGATCAGCCTGTAATTGACTAATTTTGTAGGATCAAGTTGTGTTTTTTTTAACAAGTGGTTTAATCATAGCCAGCTTAAAGGTTTTTGGTACGTATCCTAGAGACAAAGATTAATTAATGATAGTAAGAAGAGAATCTATGACCTCTGGAAGCATCTCTTTCATTAGCTTAGTCGGTATAGGGTATAACATACATGTTGTCGGTTTAGATGATTTAATGAGTTTAGCGAATTCTTCCTCTCCTATAGCAATAAATGAATCAAATTTTTCCTTAGGGAGACTAAAATGCACTCCCTGATGCGATACTGTAGTCGACGGTTGCATAATTATAATTTTGTCCCTGATATTATCAATCTTATAAGTGAAGAAGTACATGAAGTCATTACTGCTGTGTTTACATTTCTGGGCTTGAAGCTTTCTTTTTCGTTAGTTTAGCCACTGTTTAAAAAAAAAATACCTAGGGTTTTGTTTATTTTCTTCTAATAGGATTGAAAAATAAGCAGATCTAGCAGCTTTTAAGGCCTATCTGTATGCAATCGTGCTCTCTTTCCATGAAATGCGGAAAAAAAACTCTAGTTTTGTTTTCTTCCAGTTGCACTCCATTTTTCTGACTGCTCTCTTAAGGGCTGATTTTATTTAATCTTCTTTAAAGGGATAGTTCACTTTGAAATAAATTTTTGGTATGTTTTAGCTTACCTCAAGGGCATCCAAGATGTAGGTGTCTTTTTTTCCGCAGTAGTTTCAATTTTGATATTTTTAGGTCAAACCGTTCTTGTCTGTCAGTCATATAATGCAGGTCTATGGTCACGGTCTCAAAGAGCATGCACAGAGTCCAAATTAAAACAATTCCCCGTCGTCCAAATTAAACAATTCCCCATCGTAAGTACACATTGATGGCCTAAGACACGAAACGAGCGGTTTGTGTGAGAAAACGAACAGTATTTATATCGTTTTTACCTCTTATACGCAGCCATGTCCAAGTGATCTGATCTGACGTGTACGCAGACTGGTGCATAGATATATACACACTAGATGTCGCCTTGTCTACGGCAGTTCATTGGAACGAATGTCTTTAAGGCGACATCTAGTGTATATATCTATGCACCAGTCTGCGTACACGTCAGATCAGATCACTTGGACATGGCTGTGTATAAGAGGTAAAAACGATATAAATACTGTGTCTTAGGCCATCAATGTGTACTTACGATGGGGAATTGTTTAATTTGGACGACGGGGAATTGTTTTAATTTGGACTCTGTGCTTGTGTTTTGAGACCGTGACCATAGACCTGCATTATATGACTGACAGACAAGAACGGTTTGACCTAAAAATATCAAAATTGAAACTACTGCGGAAAAAAAGACACCTACATCTTGGATGCCCTTGAGGTAAGCTAAAACATACCAAAAATTTATTTCAAAGTGAACTATCCCTTTAAAGAAGATTAAATAAAATCAGCCCTTAAGAGAGCAGTCAGAAAAATGGAGTGCAACTGGAAGAAAACAAAACTAGAGTTTTTTTCCGCATTTCATGGAAAGAGAGCACGATTGCATACAGATAGGCCTTAAAAGCTGCTAGATCTGCTTATTTTTCAATCCTATTAGAAGAAAATAAACAAAACCCTAGGTATTTTTTTTTAAACAGTGGCTAAACTAACGAAAAAGAAAGCTTCAAGCCCAGAAATGTAAACACAGCAGTAATGACTTCATGTACTTCTTCACTTATAAGATTGATAATATCAGGGACAAAATTATAATTATGCAACCGTCGACTACAGTATCGCATCAGGGAGTGCATTTTAGTCTCCCTAAGGAAAAATTTGATTCATTTATTGCTATAGGAGAGGAAGAATTCGCTAAACTCATTAAATCATCTAAACCGACAACATGTATGTTATACCCTATACCGACTAAGCTAATGAAAGAGATGCTTCCAGAGGTCATAGATTCTCTTCTTACTATCATTAATTAATCTTTGTCTCTAGGATACGTACCAAAAACCTTTAAGCTGGCTATGATTAAACCACTTGTTAAAAAAAACACAACTTGATCCTACAAAATTAGTCAATTACAGGCTGATCTCGAATCTACCTTTTCTGTCAAAGATACTAGAAAAGGCAGTATCTTCACAACTATGTTCCTTTTTAGAAAGAAATGATATCTGCGAGGATTTTCAGTCAGGATTTAGACCGTACCATAGTACTGAGACAGCTCTCATTAGAGTCACAAATGATTTGCTCTTAAAGGGCATCTTGCAGGTTAGTATGGAAGCCCGTTTCCGCCACATTGAGTAAAAAAAATAAAGATTCTTTAAGTCATAATAATGAGAAACTTTCTCATAATAATGACTTAACATCTCATAATAATGAGAAACTTTCTCGTAATAATGACTTAACATCTCGTAATAATGAGAAACTTTCTCGTAATAATGACTTAACATCTCGTAATAATGAGAAACTTTCTCGTAATAATCACTTAACATCTCGTAATAATGAGAAACTTTCTCGTAATAATGACTTAACATCTCGTAATAATGAGAAACTTTCTCGTAATAATCACTTAACATCTCGTAATAATGAGAAACTTTCTCGTAATAATGACTTAACATCTCGTAATAATGAGAAACTTTCTCGTAATAATGACTTAACATCTCGTAATAATGAGAAACTTTCTCGTAATAATCACTTAACATCTCGTAATAATGAGAAACTTTCTCGTAATAATCACTTAACATCTCGTAATAATGAGAAACTTTCTCGTAATAATGACTTAACATCTCGTAATAATGAGAAACTTTCTCGTAATAATGACTTAACATCTCGTAATAATGAGAAACTTTCTCGTAATAATGACTTAACATCTCGTAATAATGAGAAACTTTCTCGTAATAATCACTTAACATCTTGTAATAATGAGAAACTTTCTCGTAATAATGACTTAACATCTCGTAATAATGAGAAACTTTCTCGTAATAATGAGAAACTTTCTCGTAATAATGACTTAACATCTCGTAATAATGAGAAACTTTCTATAATGAGAAACTTTCTCGTAATAATGACTTATTTTCTCGCACTTCTACGCATGCGCAAAGCAGCGGAGCAGAAGGGCGTGCCGCACTAGCGACATCCCCTGGTTAAAGCCGTGTAAATGCATCACAGCAAACATGGCACGCTCTGCAGTGAATAACATTAATGATAAATGATCAATATATGAGATGGGCTTCCACAGCTAGATAGTCTTTTATTCATTTGTAATATTCATTTGTATTTTTGTGTATGAACAAGCAGCAACACAGAAGGGTGATCCATGGATTTCAAATAGATGGAGGAATGATAAGACAGCACACCTTTCCAAATCTGTTTAAGAACACTTATCTGGAAATCTGTGTAAGGGTCCGTTCATACAGAACGCACTTTTTCATTGCTTTTCTAGGCATATGCGCACTAGACGGACGCTCGCTCGCTCTTCTGCAGCGGCTCGCGCATGACACGGCGTTCTAAAAATGCGGCGCTCAATTGAAAAGAAGTTCAGCTTTTAAAAACACGTCTCGACCTTGCGTTTTCCCCCATTCCACTGCCCAACTATGTTTAAATGTCCCCAAAGTCATAAACATCTTAAAGGTGATTTCTGTATTGATATCTTCCAGATGAACCTGCACATCAAATATCCTAGAAGCATCTGCAAAATACGTGTTATATTAACACATGTACCCATATATTTTATGAAGATGTTACACTTAAACTTGATGAATAAATGTAATATTCCAACTTTAATCTGATAGTTTTGTAAATTCATGTAACAATTTACCATGGTAACCATCCTGCTTCTGCATTCCACTTTCACACCTTATCGTGCGCATGGAAAAGTATGGAAGATATAGGCCTACTGATGATGTTATTTAATGATACTACAGATTGCACTTAGTAGATCACACTGACTTTAATGAAAACAACTGTTTTGCAGAGCGTGCCATGTTTGCTGTGATGCATTTACACGGCTTTGACCAGCGGATGTCGCTAGTGCGGCACGCCCTTCTGCTCCGCTGCTTTGCGCATGCGTAGAAGTGCGAGAAAATAAGTCATTATTACGAGAAACTTTCTCATTATTACGAGATGTTAAGTCATTATTTTGAGAAAGTTTCTCATTATTACGAGATGTTAAGTCATTATTTCGAGAAAGTTTCTCATTATTATGAGATGTTAAGTCATTATTTTGAGAAAGTTTCTCATTATTACTAGATGTTAAGTCATTATTTCGAGAAAGTTTCTCATTATTACGAGATGTTAAGTCATTATTTCGAGAAAGTTTCTCATTATTACGAGCTGTTAAGTCATTATTATGAGAAAGTTTCTCATTATTACGAGATGTTTAAGTCATTATTACGAGAACGTTTCTCATTATTACAAGAAAGTTTCTCATTATTACGAGATGTTAAGTCATTATTATGAGAAAGTTTCTCATTATTACGAGATGTTTAAGTCATTATTACGAGAACGTTTCTCATTATTACGAGAAAGTTTCTCATTATTACGAGAAAGTACGAGATGTTAAGTCATTATTACGAGAAAGTTTCTCATTATTACAAGAAAGTTTCTCATTATTACGAGATGTTTAAGTCATTATTACAAGAAAGTTTCTCATTATTACGAGATGTTTAAGTCATTATTACAAGAAAGTTTCTCATTATTACGAGATGTTCAAGTCATTGTTATGAGAAAGTTTCTCATTATTACAAGAAAGCTTCTCATTATTACGAGATGTTAAGTCATTATTACGAGAAAGTTTCTCATTATTACGAGATGTTAAGTCATTATTATGAGAAAGTTTCTCATTATTACGAGATGTTAAGTCATTATTACGAGAAAGTTTCTCATTATTACGAGATGTTAAGTCATTATTATGAGAAAGTTTCTCATTATTACGAGATGTTAAGTCATTATTACGAGAAAGTTTCTCATTATTACGAGATGTTAAGTAGGGTGACCATATTCCAGGTCATGTCCGGCCGGGATTTCGAGATCGCCCAAAATATCCGCGATTCGGCTTTTGCTTTCTCGTCGCCATTCATTTTGTTTACATGTACACCTTTTGATTCAGTAGTACTGAATTACTTCCGATTGGTTAATCTGAATGTAGTGTTTACATGAACACTAAACAAGTGATCGGTTGATGTGCGTTCTAGCATTGCTAAGAAAATTCCTGTGTTTTCGTCTCGATCGGGATCCGTGTGAATCAGAATGCATGACCTGCAAAGCTGGCACGTACGTGTCAGTGTCAAATAACGTAATAATGTAAACATAATGAATGGTGACTGTAGAAAGCAAAAGCCGAATCCCGGGCATTTTGGGCGATCTCGAAATCCTGGCCAGATATGTCCTGGTTAAACAGGACGTATGGTCACCCTATGTTAAGTCATTATTATGAGAAAGTTTCTCATTATTACGAGATGTTAAGTCATTATTACGAGAACATTTCTCATTATTACAAGAAAGTTTCTCATTATTACGACATGTTAAGTCATTATTACGAGAAAGTTTCTCATTATTTTGAGATGTTAAGTCATTATTACGAGAAAGTTTCTCATTATTTTGAGATGTTAAGTCATTATTACGAGAAAGTTTCTCATTATTATGACTTAAAGAATCTTTTTTTTTTTACTCAACGTGGCGGAAACGGGCTTCCATAGGTTAGACTACCCAGTGAGTCAAGGTATAGAAAAATAATGTAGGAACTAGATTAAAATATAAATATATACTTAAACGCTATTAAGGCTTCTAGAGTCGTTTTTGTGAGAAAATTTTACTTCCGCATCTGAAAACCGCCGAAGTGACGTAACAGGAGGGAGTGCGGTCAAAGTAAACAATAGGAAAGCAATGGATCACAATGACAGTTCGGACGCTGAGGAAATTGTAAATGTTTACTCGTATGACGGACCTCAGCCATATAAGTTAATTATGAGCCTGCTATGCAGCCAAGAGAGCAGGACAGGCCAGGCAACTACTTTTATTTGTGTAAACTCACAACAACAAGAAAACGTTGTGCTTTTGTAAAATAAAATAAAATTGAACAGGGTGCGCGTTCATGATCTCTGTGAATTGGAGCGCGTCTCAAATTAACTGAAAAACAGTGTATAGACAAGCCTCACAGACATGAGAAATATAACTATCTATATAAAGTCTGTCCACCAACGAAAAAAATTCAATCGAAAGCAAATACGGTACCATCTGATTATATCGAAATGAATGAATCTTTCGAGTCGAATCTTTTTCAATGATCCACTCACGATTCGGCTGCGATTAAAAGCTATCAAGAGGTAAAGCTCATCAGTGATTATAATATAACGACTTAAATTGCAGTTTGTTCGTCACATAAAGCTATCATATGAATAAATAACGATATTTATATAACGGACGAGTCGTATTAGATCACTTGTATGATACTTTTGTGATGTTTTTTTGTCTTTTATTATTATAATTTTTTGCGTGACAGCCCCCAGTAGGCTAACGTTACTCATTCACTTTCATTACATCGACAAGTCAAGAAGAGTCTCCATTAGGCTACATATTCAAAAATGTCCCTTTGTCTTCCATGGAAAGTCAACTTAAGGATTTGCACATGAAGGTGAGTAAATGATGGCAGAATTATCATTTTTGGAAGAACTAGTCCTTTAATATGCTTTTTAAGGCAGAGATTATGCATCGTCTGCAGAGCTAACGTTACTTACACAAAATAACATCTAAAGCGCATGTGACGAAGACAATATCTTTTAAAGTCTTTTAAATAAAAGATTCTCTCTTCTATCCTTTTCTTTTGGTATAGAATAAAATACCAGTTCGGGGTTCCTCTTTCGGCTGTTGTTGCAGCCAACTGCACATCATTTTAAATATAAAACGCATGTGTATACTGATATTTTTCCTGTTTATACATCCATACTCCCTTAATTAAGATGTTTCAATATATTAGTATTAAACGCATTTTCTGATAATTTATATTTCAAGTTTTGACTGCAAATGTCACGTCCATTACGCTGGAACTGCCCAATAGTAATGTAAAGATGTGGTAGCATTGGATCTGGACGGGAAGGATAACTCTGGGAGTTGGAAGGGATGTGTCGTGATTCTGCCTTCTCACACCGCGACAGGCGACACAGGTTCGTGGATCTGAGTGTCGCGATTTCGGTTTCATTTCGCATATAGCCTACAGCCCTTATAATCATAGATGACGCCACGGGTTTTTATTTAAAAGAAAGAGCGTAGCCTACGTTTGTATGTAGGCTTATGGGAAATTTATATTCACAATAGCGAAGAAAAGAAAAAAATCGGTAGGTCTTAACGCAAGTTAACTTATGTTTACATTAATTATTTGAGTGTTTTCCATGGTTGTGTTGACATTTCTGCCTTTATAACTGAGGGGATTATAATCAGAGGAAGGGTAAGTTTAAAATAAAAAAACCTTTCAATGTAATGTATTTGTCTCCTGGTCCTTATTTTAAATAGGTCATAAAAAAATATCAATAATTATCGATATCGACCGATATGAAACCCTTATATTGTGATACAGTTTTCAGCCATATCGCCCAGCCCTATTTCAATGTTTAAGTTTTCTTTACTGACTGACTCACTCATAAAAGATAGTTTTTTGCTGAAATAATGTATGTAACTTCTGTTGCTGTTTGCGGTCAGGGACTATTATTTCCAGCGGAAGGAAGGCTTTTAGTGATTTTACTTCATGAAAGTTGCACAGATACATATTTTTCGGCTTTAATAAATGTATTGTGTAGTAACTGTTTTATAAAAGCAGTAAGGTACTCAAGGCTAGTGTTGGATCATAATTAAATGATCACCTTAATGCTTACATGGTTGAAACCAACAAAAGCACATCCATGTATGACGTAGCAGAAGCGTTTTTGAACTGCAAGATTCTTTAATCTGTAGATAAAAAATTTAAATAAAGTACCTGATAGTGAAGTTTGTGGGATGAGAGACAAGATCTATAGCAAAATGATGGCCTCTCACGGTGGCTCCATACAAAGACCAGTCGCTGATGGAGGCACCACAGCCAAAATGGACAGGAGTTCTGCACGAGTCAGGTAAGCAGAATAAAATACACTGTAAATAAACAGTATTAAAACAAAGGGTTAAGTCACTAGTACACATGACCTTCCATGGCTTAATGCTTCCATAAATTAAATTTAGGAACTTCATTTTTAATATTCATAATAATTTAACAGAGGTGGAAAGTAACTACTACAAACACTTTCGGGTAAGGTGTAAACAGCCCCTTAGTGGCGAAACAATGTAATCGATAAATGCGTTACTCTATATGCTGATATGCTGATTTACTCTATTTTGATCGCTATCGTAGACCGTGTTTATATTTGAACTTTGCACTTTTATCCCAGTACTATGATAATTTGAACTATTGTGTCACAGAAATAATGGTACTATGAGGTTGAAAAGGCTTTTCAATGCATTCAATCTCACGTCGCTTCCACGCGTCCACTTGAAAGGGATATTACGTCACTCAACACTAAAAGATAACGACACATTTCATCCTCTGTTGAAACAAAAGTGGCAAACTTCTGTCAACCTCATCTATAAGCAAGGACAAAAATAAAAATAAAATAATTTAATTCTTTATTAAGCAATATTATTTAACCCTCTGATTATCTTCATTTGGGACGACACTAGTTATCTTTGGGGTCCCCAGACAATAACATTTAATTTTGTAACAGAATAATAGTTGTTGTTTTTTTAATGTAATTTTACACTGTTTATTAATGTTTTTACTCAACATTTGTGCAGTTTTTGGAAGATTTATGATATATTTTCAATTTCTTTAAATAAATAAATATTTATTTAAATAGGCTTTTTACAAAAAACAGCATTTTATGTAAAATTCACTTTATAAAAGACCCATATTTCTAACTTTCATTCATGGGGATAACATGGATAATTTTACATGGTTTAGTGTAAACTTTTTGCCCATATTTTGTAAAATGTCGTTTTAAAAGTAAAAAATTATAATTTTAGCTACTAGATGGCTATAGAGCTCCACTATATGCTATTTGACTAACTGAAAGATATCTTTTCACAAGATTTTCCAGTTGGATTCATATCTAAATATTATGAAATCACAATTCTAACAATACTTTTTTTTTTTTTTTTTTACTGAAATTTATTTTTTTCAAATAATGTTACATTATGATTAGAATCAAACCTGAAAAGGATAAAAGTTGAAATTTTAGAGTTTATCATTTATTTCATCATCTTTTTTTCATATAATTGTACAAATGTGATCTACACTTCAGTTACTAACTGTAACAGAACAGATATGTACAGTTAGATTATATATTGAGTACTGCTACAAATACATGACATGAACATTAAAATGCAATGAATTGAACAGCATAAGTTAACAAATAAGCAAGTAAAGCCACCTCCGTTTCTCATAACAAGCGCGGGTGAAGCTCCGGGTGTAGCGTTAGCTTCGTCCTGTCACTGGCCTGTAAATCGGGTTGGTCCGGTCGGAGATCCTTTATTTCTTAAAGGTCTTGTGAAAGGTTTTTATTTGTAAATCAATAACAGAATTTGGTTTAACTTCTGCCATTCTCTCTACGAAAATGATCAGCCTAGCTATGTTTTGACGTAGTCGGAGTGACGGTGTCGCCCGCGCACTCGCAGTAGTGGCAAAGAGCGTTGAGTTGAATGGCAGGTGACGAGAACCAATCAGATTGGATAAAATAACATGTATCCAATTCTGATTCGCCAGGGACGCAGCGACCTGCGTCCGGGGGAGAATCTTTAAGAAACCAATTAGAGACCAGCTTCAGGTCACATGCTGCCCGAAAATTTAAAGAGTCCATAGACCAGTGGTTCTCAACTCCAGTCCTCGGGACCCGCTGCTCTGCACATTTTGTATGTCTCCCTTATTTAACACACCTGAACCAGATCATCAGCTCGTCAGGAGAGACTCCATGAACTGATTTGAGTGTGTCAGATAAGAGAGACATACAAAATGTGCAGAGCACCGGGTCCCGAGGACTGGAGTTGCCATAGATCCATTTGTCCGGCGTCCCTCTCACATGAAACCAGAGAATGTCTAATAGGAAGAGAATTGGCACTCTCTGGTTACTTCCGGTTTCTGGACTGGCTGCAGTAACACGTCTCTGTCCATGCGGGGGCGCTCGCAGGCGAGTGCAGAATGAATGGAGGTCTATGGCGCTATACCCATCAAATTCCACTTTTCTCAGGATATAATTTTTTGTCTAGTAATTTGAATGTTGTATCCGAAAGGAGATGCAAAGAAATTACACATTGCTGGGTGTTAGATTTTTTAGAGTCACTTATTTGCTTTAAAAAGTCTTTTAAAATGTCAATGACGTCATACACAGTGATAGTGCTTTACGGCATCGGTTCCCAACAGGGGGGTCGCGGCCCACAAGGGGGCCTCAGCGAGCTCTGTGGGGGGTCGCGTCATATTTTGAAAAGTTTTGAGCAATTTGCATTAAATAAAAGTCCTTAACTTTTTTCTGTTCAAAATGTATATAATGAGCGAGTTCATCATGAATCCATTTTCCAAACCGTGTTTTTGTCTTATCCTGAATCACTATGGTGGTACACCTATAATAAGTGATTACATTGGGACTATTTTACCCTGGTTCGGATCGCTGCCGCTGCGGAGTAGCCCAGTACCTCGCACACAGAGAGAGAAGTAGTTCCGGCTACAATGTTCTTCCGAAAGACGCATTATTCTGTTAAAGAAGAAAAAACTGGCACTAGAGATTGAGTTGCTTCAAAAGGAACTTCAGAGTAAGTGCTAAATACACTATTTCACACAGAGTACTATTGCTGACCTTGGATAACAATATATCTTATTGCAGGCAAAAGATGACCATCATTGGCTTTTCTTGACAAAGAATAATTGAAATAAAACTCAAGGAACTAAGCATGTTGTCTTGTCTTCTATTCATTTAATGAAGGTTTTTGTTTAAAAAAAAAAAAAAAAAAAATGGTGTTCCACAATTCTGTCCCGTGCAGCTCTGCCACTTGGTTGGTCCAAGTACACTGGCTGGAGGTCATCATCAGGCTGCACCTCCACCACAGGGGTCCTCTCCTTTCTGATGGTGGCAATATTGTGGAGTATGGCACATGCAACAATAATGTCACAGGCCCTGTCAGGTGCAACCCGCAGACACTGAAATCTTTCCTTTAGTTGCCCAAAGGTCATTTCAATGCGTGCCCTTGTCCTGGCTAGAGCTGCATTGAAACGGGTTTGTGGTCCGGGGTTTGGGTCAGGGAATGGCGTCATGAAATACTGCCTGCAGGTATAGCCCCTGTCACCAAGCAGGATCCCGTCGTAAGCACCTGGAAAAATGCAGTTTTGTTAGGCTCAGAATAAATGTATGTAATACAGTGAGCTTGATATTAAATATTTCCTTACCACGTTCAAATAATGTGCATAAATGTGACTCTCTGAAAATCCTGGAGTCATGCACAGAACCAGGCCATTTTGCTTCCACATTTGTGATGTAGGACATGGAGTCACACACCATCTAAGATATTTTTAATCAGTCAACTGCATACTTTTTGATTACATTACTTTTTGTATTATTTGATATATTCTGGACTCGCTTCTCCAAGGTAAATGGTGAATTGTTTGATGTCAGGCTGCATGCTCAGAAAGCGGCAGTGGATTGTGCAGCGTGAGACCACCTTCAGCGACAGGTTCTTGTCGTAAAAACGGACAAGACATGGCTGCGAAAGACTTCCCGTATCACCTCCGCTTATAAAGCCGGGATCTAATCCTGTTAACATGAAATAAGCCTGCTCCCGAGCAGGTTTAAGCTTGCGCACCTGTTGCTATGACAGCAAGTCCAGGATGAGCGTCGAAGAACCAAACAATCCAAGATCATGCCAAATCTCCAACAATCAAATCCAGCTAACTGAGTTAGCGACGTACGAAGAACGGGCCCCTGGGGCCTGTTTCAGAAAGGAGGTTCAACTGAGTTGACTTACCCTGAGATGGGAAACTCTGAGTTTTCGGTTACAGAACAGCTGAAATTAGTTAGTTCAATCAACTCTGAGTTGACTGACTCTGAGATAAGCGCGTGCACCACCACTATAAAAAGCCATTATCAATGGAGTGCAGATATTATGAGTCACCATGGTAACAGCGCCAGACAAAAAGAGGTCTGCATATTTCTCACCAGCTTCTGCAAGCGTACGAAGACATATTATTATTATGACCGCCGCTAGCGTAGCTAGCCGGTCATATAGGGATTGTCAAAGTTTTTTTTTTTTTTTTTTTTTGTCACCTTACTGAATTTTTCGTCAACGATACCAGGGACACCGAAGCACCGGGGAACATGAAATTTGGTGGGCATGTAGCCCCACTAGACTTCTAAGGAAAAATTTCGTTTGGTCCCCGGGGGCCACTCCCCCCCCGCGCTGGGCCCCCCCAAACCCCCAAAAATGCAGTTTTTCCTAAATAACTACCTGAACCGTGGCACCGAGGATGAAGAAATTTTTATGGTATGTTGGTCTACTAGACTTTTACGGAAAAATTTCGTTTGCTCCCTGGGGGCCACTTCCCCCCCCGCGCTGGGGCCCCCTTAAATTTTTCGTCAACGATACCAGGGACACCGAAACACCGGGGAACATGAAATTTGGTGGGCATGTAGCCCCACTAGACTTCTAAGGAAAAATTTCGTTTGGTCCCCGGGGGCCACTCCCCCCCCGCGCTGGGCCCCCCCAAACCCCCAAAAATGCAGTTTTTCCTAAATAACTACCTGAACCGTGGCACCGAGGATGAAGAAATTTTTATCGTATGTTGGTCTACTAACTAGACTTTTACGGAAAAATTTCGTTTGGTCCGCGGGGGCCACTTCCCCCCCCGCGCTGGGGCCCCCGTAAATTTTTCGTCAACGATACCAGGGACACCGAAACACCGGGGAACATGAAATTTGGTGGGCATGTAGCCCCACTAGACTTCTAAGGAAAAATTTCGTTTGGTCCTCGGGGGCCACTCCCCCCCCCGCGCTGGGCCCCCCCAAACCCAAAAAAATGCAGTTTTTCCTAAATAACTACCTGAACCGTGGCACCGAGGATGAAGAAATTTTTGTGGTATGTTGGTCTACTAGACTTTTACGGAAAAATTTCATTTGGTCCCCGGGGGCCACTTCCCCCCCCCCGCGCTGGGGCCCCCGTAAATTTTTCGTCAACCATACCAGGGACACCGAAACACCAGGGAACATGAAATTTGGTGGGCATGTAGCCCCACTAGACTTCTAAGGAAAAATTTCGTTTGGTCCCCGGGGGCCACTCCCCCCCCGCGCTGGGCCCCCCCAAACCCCCAAAAATGCAGTTTTTCCTAAATAACTACCTGAACCGTGGCACCGAGGATGAAGAAATTTTTAAGGTATGTTGCTCTTAAGGGCCCACATCAACCTAGCCCATAATCACTCATTTGTGATTTGCGCCCCTCCCATAAAAAATGAAAATGCAATATTATTCTGCTTTAATCGCCCCTATCTTCAGTGGAGATGTTCAGAACTGCACCATATTTCATGTGTATGATTAACTTGACAACCTCTGGGGGTATCCTCTGCTAAGTTTTGTAGAATTTCATCCATGGGGGGGTATAAAATAAATTCATTTATGTGCACATTTAGTGACTGTACACTCATCGGCCTGTAGATGGTGCTGTTGAGCGAAGGGTTGCTGGTTTAGGATGATACTGTCACACACACACATGCAGGAATACAAACAAACGCAAGCATGCACACACACTGACATCCACACGCACAGACACACACCCATACACACACATACAAATCCACATGCACAGACACACACACACAAACACACATGCGCACACATGTACGCACACATACATACACGCACAGACACACACACACACACACACACACACAGATAGACACACACATACACAAACACACACACATACACACACACACACACACACACACACACACACACACACACACACACACACACACACACACACACACACACAGACAGACATGCACATACTATTACTTTTTTTAGGTATATACATAAACACGCAATACAGCCAAATTACTCCACGTCATTTATTTTTGTGGAAAGCCAGTGCAGGCCTGAGCGGCGGTCATATTTTGTACCGCGATGCGGTACATCTAGTTCTTCTGTAATTTGAAGTCAAATCTGATGTAATTGCATTAGACTATAGAACAATTCTGTATATTTAACATACATTTTTAAAAGGTTTATTTTTTATGTAACCTTCTCCCTCTACACACTTTGGTCAATTCAAGAAAAATCCATGCAATTGTATATTGTTTATTTGAAAGCATTAAAAGTGCAGTTTCTTGTCTCTCCTTGTATTGTTCAAGTGGTTGAGGTTGATATGGGATTTATTAATAAGTAGACTTTCTAAAGATAGTCATTATTACATGAATCTAATTACACGGTTGAAGATGTCATTTGTAGTTAGTAATTAATAACTATTTTAGAGTAACTTACCCAACTGTTATAATATCAGAGGTGAAACTGGAAGAACAGTATGTTATTCAACCTAATTTTAATTTTCATGGGTGCAATCCTGCAGGTATTAAAAGAACATGGCAGCAGCTGAAAATTAAATATAAGAACATAATTCAATCAGGTAAGGTTTGAGCATATCATGGGTGTAGGGCTACCTGAATTTACAAATATTTGACATATTAAATAACTAAATAGCATCCCAGTGTCTAGCAGTGCAGCAGCATTTTTGGCTGGGGGAATTCCTGGAGGGACTTCAGAGCCAGTCACTCCCGAAGATCCAAGGGCCTTCATAAAATGTAAGAGGTTTACATATGTGTTATTTCTTATATAGGCTATTTTTGATATTTCCATTTATTTTACTTTGGGTTGGGTTTTTTGTTGGTCCCAACAGATTCCGATGGTAATATCTGTCTTTTGGAGCCTCCTGTCCCAACAAAACCTGCAGGCAGTTGTAAGTAGCCTACTCAATACACCAGAAATTATGACAAATAGTGTTATAAAGTGTACTCATCTTCACAGGACGATGGGGATAATGTTATGTGTCACATCAAACAATCTACACATTCAGATTTTTTCACATTTTTATGTGGAGTAGAATCTAAGTTTAAAGCTAAGTATAAATGGGTAGTCTTATCTCTCCCCCCCCGCCCCCAAAGTGGAAGAACAGCAGGAGGACGGTCCATCAACTTCTGTTGCACAGATGAACAGAGTTCAGTGATTTTCAGTAAATGCCAGAGTTTAATTCTGTAGAATTTGTTTAGAACTACATTATGTAACTCTAATCTACTACTGTATATTCAGTTGCCAGTTAAGGAGTTAATAGACTTCATCTTATTTAAAAAATTTAAAAAAAAAAAAAAACAGTAAAAATAGCAATATTGTATTTATTAATTAAAGATTAATTTTATTAATAAAAATGTACTGAAAGAATGAATGAGGTGTTTAAACACCACTTCCTCTTTAAAAAAAGGGGAGGAGACCGAAAGAAACTCTGGGTTTACCGAAGAAAACCTGCTCCCGGCCAGGTTAGGTTCACAGAGTAAGTTACCATGGTAACTGACTCTGAGTATAAGTTACCTCTCTTTCAGAAACGGGCTTGACTTACTCTGCTTTCTCAGGTTTAACATACCTCCCATTCTGAAACAGAAAACCCAGAGTTTCCCTCATTTCAGGGTTAACATACTCTGAGTTTTCACTTAACCTCCTTTCTGAAACAGGCGCCCCTGGTCTTTTCACGATCGGATAGCTATCCGATCTGAGAAAACGCATGAAGTGGCCAGGTGTAAACAGCCCCAGAAATCATTCTAATATTCTGATTTATTATGAGTGTTGGAAACAGTTCTGCTGCCTAATATATTTGATGAATAAAAGGTTAAAAAGAACTGCATTTATTAAAAAAAATATATAATTTCTAATAATATAAATCTTCTTTACTATCACTTTTTTTTAAATCAATTTAACACATCCTTGCTGAATAAAAGTATTGATTTATTTTAAAAAAATAAAAATAAAATACTGACCTCAAATTACTGACCAGTAGTGTATATTGTTGTTACAAAAGATTTAAATTTTAAAAAAAATTGCTTTTTTTTTTTTTTTTTTTTTTTACTTTTTATTCATCAAAGTATCCTAAAAAAAGTATCACAGGTTATGAAAACATATTAAGCAGCAGAACTGTTTCCAACTTTGATAATGAATCATCATATTAGAATTATTTCTAAAGGATCATGTGATAGACTGGAGTAATGATCCTGAAAATTCAGCTTTGCATCACAGAAATAAATGATCATTTAAACTAATTATTTTAAATTGTAAAAATATATCACAATATTACTAGTATTTTTGATCAAATAAATGCAGGCTTGATGAGCAGAGGAAACTTCTTTCAAAAACATTCAAAATACTAATACTTATACTTGCCCTGTAATACATGTATTCTTTGTTTTAGATGTTATTAACTTAAATTCTTATGAATAATAAAAATGTTGTAATGTCTATTTGTTATTTATGGCCTGTACGCCTTATTATTGATCTGAGCTTCTACATCTTGAATTCGAATAACATTCGATAAAACATAATTGCTGGATTATTTTGACTATAATATATAAGCAGATGAAACATAGTAGGCCTATACACTGTTTATCACAGATTACTTTGGACCAAAGTTACCATATTATAATTAATTATTATATAGTTCTATTCATTCATTTTATTTAAATTAGCACTGGTTAAAATGTATAAAGCATGAACAAGATATGAAACAATATTTATTAATAATACACAGTTTAAATATCACAAATATCAAATTGTATTTTCATTTGCGTCCTATGCTGGCTAATTACGACGTTTAACCTGTTATCATAATGAAATTCATGCATTTATTTGTCATTTAAACTGATGCAAACAGGGAAAGAGAGTAGAAAACACTTATTATCCTGTCGCCCCCTCTAGTGGACAGCATTAAGTATTACGGCCTTCATTGCTCAGATAACTCAAGTCGATGGATTTTTTGGGAAAGTCTGACCAGTTAGAAGCAAGTTAGACCAGTCTGAGGGTCTGAGCTGAGTTTGGTGAAGCATCAAAGTTCTAGGCGGAGTCAATTTCTCATAATAATAATAACAATTAATCCCAAACCTGGTCATTTTGTCAGTATTTAATTTACGTTCACTGATTCTGGCTTCTCTCTTTTCTGTCTCTTTCTTTTCATGTGAACTGAGTAGGCTACACATGCTTAAATTCAAAAAATATAAACTTTATTTCTATTCAAAATTATTTATAGCCCATAGGCTATATGTCACACACGCCTACCTGCCTTTTGATGTAAATAAAAGACTAGAGTGGTAAATGTTACGGACATATTATCATGGTACAGTTCAGCCTATTATTGATTTTTATTTCCACTTCCCTTTTATCCAAAGAGACGGAACTATTTGCACTGTATTTATCAATGGGAGATATGCTAATATAATCTGTCATATACTGTGGCTCACATTAATGGGGTTGCTTGCAAGTCGCAGCAGCACGAATTACTTGACCAGCAACATATTTCTAAATCAAATAGTGTGTGTAGTTAACAGTGAGTGGTGGTTTCAGACATTATTTCATTAAAGGGCATTTGTCAGTGCCGCACTCGTAGCCTACTGACTCTTATTCTGCCTGACAGAAAGAAAAGCTCACAGCTTACTGAAGGCGGAGCGGTTTGACCAATCAGATGAAAGGGGCGTTTCAGCGCCGCCCACGTGTGCAAATGAAATATCGAACCCATAAACCGACTTGTAAACCATAAACGAAAAATGAAAAATCTAGCCAAAATCTAGCCAAAAAAAACGAATAAACGAGCTGGTTTTCATTTCTCCTTATTCCATTCTAAACAGGAAATGAAATGATCAAAAAGTGCACGGACCCTATGACTAGATGTCGCCTTGGCTACGGCAGTTTGGAATATTCTGGGCTCATCTGATTTTTTTGTACATAGCATAACCTACTTTTGTTATGATTTTAGTATCATAATGATTAATAAATGCACGCACAATTATCATGAACTTGATTTGAACAAATGCCTATCAACTTGTGTGTGCAAAATTCAGAATTAAATGAATGTGCAGCAATTTGTACAAATAGAGAGTCTGTAGGCCTATACTGTTGTAGCCATTAAATAAGCGCATTTATTTTCATATTTGTTCAAATGTTATAATGTTATTTTTTTCCCCATGTATGTTGATTTATGAAAAGTGAACAGCACGAGTAAAAGTGAATTTCGTTTTGTATAAATTGTATCTTAATTTTAATACATTTTTCATCAGCCTGTATTTAATAAATAAGATAAATAAGATTTAATAAATAATAATAAAAAAATGATAATCTTGCATTGCACGTTAACTGGAGCGCATCTCATCCTAACTTAACGAAACTCATTGTATGCCTCACACACAGACATGAGAAATACATCAAATACACAAAGCTTGAAATGTCTTTAAACGAAATAATTCAAAACGAAAAGAAAAAGGCTACTCTCTGATTATGTAATCCATTATGTGCATTTCTCTCTATAGGCGCGTTCACTATACGGCGATCGTCAACTTCATCTTTGCAGCCGAGTCGACACTGTCAGAAAACACTAGATTATAAAAAAAAAATCAATGCACGCGTCACCGGATTTACAAATGCACATCTTGTTGCACCCACACATATTATGTCGAAATAACGAGATATTATGTTGAAATAACATTATTAATAATAATACATATTTTAGAATATTTGATTGAATGCTGAATGTTGCGCTTGTTCAGTTAATAAAATTCAAACTTTAATTGTGATCATTAAAATAATTGAATATGAAATATTTAGTGTCCAAGTTTTGCTAATTAATTTATTTATATATGTAAGGCATTCGTTCCAATCAACCGCCTTAGCCAAGGCCACTGGTCTAGTGTATATATCTATGACTTGATCAGTCAAATGAAATACAATAAACGTATAAATAAATATTACAAATTAAAAACCGATGGGAAATGTGGTCCAATTTTCTAATACTATTATTTGATGACAACAATAGATTTGTAAAACAAAATCCAGCCATTTGTGTTTTTTTGTTTAGTTTTTTTAAAGCAAAAAACCAAGCTGCACCCTTTTTTAAATGTCATCTTTCATTCCGAAAGAGAATAATGAACGGGGCGATGTGCAGATTGTAAATATTTAAAATGATTGAATGATTTGATTGTGTCATTATGATGAAGAAACAAGGCAAAAAATGTCAAAAAAACCATTTGTGGAAGGCATCCGATGAGTGTCAACCCGGCCAGATCAGCAAGTGCATCAAGGCAACCACGATTAGCCGGTGCACCAGCCAGCAAAGTGATTCAATGGTTCATAGGTGTAGCTCGCAGCCTCATCGCCCTACCCTCCACATCTTTAAGAGTGTACAGGCGGTTATTTATATAGGGCAGATAAGAGCTGTGTTTCTCTTCGACGGTAACTGTAAATTGAATTCAAGCTGCGATTTTTGAAGTTGGATATACTCGCGCGGGCAAATACAGATGTGTTAAACACGATAAGAACACAAATTGTACCTTTATTCGTTAATACAGTCGGTATTTCCCACAATGATTCTGCTTTGCTATTGGCCCACGTCACGATCAGTAAGCGCTGCTATTGGCGGTCACGATTATTAAGTATGAAAATGAAAATTCTGTCAGTAATTCCTCACCCTCATGTTGTTCCAACCCCTTCGTTCATCTTCGGAACACAAATTAAGATATTTTTGATTAAATGACTAAATTGGACTATATTAACGATGTGTTTAATGAACTTTTCTGGGCCAGCAAGTTTCAAAGCCTTAGAAGCCTGAAGAAGTCTCGTTCCGAACACATCGCGATATTTGGCATCAGTTCACGTGTGTCAGATGTTGGTAAGTAGTAAATACGCTGTCCGAATAATGTGTGATATATAATGTATTTTCTGTTTGTCGATATTAATCAGATTAGCTCACGTTCAGTCACGGCATTATATCTGTCATCTCCACTGAGGCTTTGCGTTTTATTGCTTTCTAATTCAAAACAGGGTGATTAAGTTACACTGCCTGTCACATGACGTGAGCATAGGCCTAAAGACCTTAAATCAGTTAATCATATTCATATCAGATTAAAAGTAGTACAATTAGTTCCAAAGTTGTATTTGTAGTAGAAGCACAGTACAAACAACACTTACCATGCTTTTACCACATTAACATTAGTTTTACTGTGGTAAGTGTAGTAAAAAGACAGTAATCACAAAACTTACCATGCTTTTACCACACTATTGGTAGTTTTAATGTGATACTTATTGTAAATGCACATTAACCACAACGCTTACCATGCTTTTACCACAGGAATGATGTAAAACAACATAATGATATTTTATTTTCTCTTTTTTCAGCTGAAAAGACCAAAAGGACCTTTCGGACTATTATTGTTTGAGGACAAGTAAACGGAGGAGACAGACAGCTGCAAAGGCAAATATTCGCAATGGTATATACATGTGTTGGTTCGAACCCTAAATCAAACATTTTATCAAGCATTTGTTGTTTCTTAAACCTTTTCTCGCAAAACCCATAGCCCAATCAGTACGAAGATAGTCTGAAAGTCTTAATAATTCACAAGATTTAACAAGTTGTCAAATTCGTACGATACTCGTACATATTTGTATACTCGTACACACACTGTCAGAAAGTTGATATTAATTGCATTGTATTGATTACAATTAGTGATGCACCGATGTGAAAATTGAGGCCGATACCGATAACCGATATTAATATTGCTGTTATGGCCGATACCGATATTTGCCGATGTCGATATCTCTGTATAGAAAACAAATTTTAATGATTATCAAATAAAGAGCTATTTTCCAAAACACTTTTTTTTTTACTTTAGAAATGACTGATATTGGGCACCTTTACCTGTGTGCAAAATATGTCACATACGACACACATGCATTATACTGCATTGCATATACAGTAATGTGTGCTGGTCAACTTGTCTAAAATTAAGAAACCCTTAGAAAACAGTAAAAAAAACACACACAAAAAACAGGAACATTGTGTAAAATTAAGATAGGCTACTTTATTTATTATTCCAATATCCAAATATCGAGGGCTTGGAACCAGAGGGGCGTAAGTGGCATTTGACAAACTTTACAGGAGAGCCAAAACAAAATTGACCACACTTCAATCAACTGTATTTATTAACCTTCAACCACAACATTGCAACCACATACATACTTATATGAGTAAGTTCTTAAGTGAACATATTATGGAATATTAACACGATGAACATTCTAAAACCTTGCAAAATCTTGAAAATATGGCAAAAACATCAAATACGCCTTTTTGGCACCAAATATTTCCAATTCTTCTAAAGAAAAATAGGGCGTATCTGCTGATCAATGCAGAAATGATTGGTCAAAACATTGGTTAAAAACACTCTAACTTCATAACTTTTCATTTTATTTAAAATACTGTATACATAGTCATTTCATCATTTCAAACTGTTTAACATTTCATTTCTAACCGTTTAATTTCAATTCTCATTTATGAGTTCACATTCATGTCAAACAGTTTAACATTTAATTTCAAACAGTTTAATTTCTCTTGTTTATTACACATTTCACTTTTTAGTTCACTTTAGTTGAACTAAAAAGTTCACTCACTGCCCACTGTCAGAGTGTTATAGAACTCTGCATAACAGTGAGGAATACTCCCATTGGTGCACAGGGTGAGTAGGTCTTTTTTCTTTAAGGCACTGATCACTGGAGGATTTTCATACAATGAGCTGGGGTGTGTGGTTCCGGTGCCTCTGGTGCCTCTTGTTGCCTGTTGTGCCACCGTCAGTTTTCGGAAGGTTGGGGCGGTGAAATCATACTTGAAGAAGATTGTTTTTGGTTCATCTTTCGTGTAGCGGAACCATTTAATCTTCTGCCAATGAACTGATTGTCCCTCCTCATCTTTTGTTCTGTTTTTGAGTATGTGGTTGGAGAGGGACTTGAAGTCCAGAAAGTCCTTGTGTTCAAGTTCATGTACACTGTATGGGTCGTTCCTTCTTGCCATTCTCACAAGTGTGTAGTAGCCATCAGTAAATAGAAGTATGGGAGTAAATAGAAATGGGAGTAAATAGAAACTTTTCTTCTTGCAGTTTCCACTGCAGCATGCACACTATCACACTCCATGTCTAGTAGCCATCCATGATGGCTACTACACACTTGTGAGAATGGAAAGAAAGAACGACCCATAGTGTACATGAACTTGGACACAAGGACTTTCTGTACTTCAAGTCCCTCTCCAACCACATACTCAAAAACAGAACAAAAGATGAGGAGGGACAATCAGTTCATTGGCAGAAGATTAAATGGTTCCGCTACACGAAAGATGAACCAAAAACAATCTTCTTCAAGTATGATTTCACCGCCCCAACCTTCCGAAAACTGACGGTGGCACAACAGGCAACAAGAGGCACCAGAGGCACCAGAACCACACACCCCAGCTCATTGTATGAAAATCCTCCAGTGATCAGTGCCTTAAAGAAAAAAGACCTACTCACCCTGTGCACCAATGGGAGTATTCCTCACTGTTATGCAGAGTTCTATACTGTTCGTTGCTCAGACTCGCTCTCCCAGTTTAAAACTAGATTAAAGTCGCATCTCTTCAGCCAGGCATTCATATAATCCTACAGTTCAAACTACAATCCGGCCTGTAGCTCATAAATGCCAGAGGAGAACTGGCCCCCGACTGAGCCTGGGTTCTCCCAAGGTTTTTTTTCTCCATTAGGTCACCTGATGGAGTTTTAGGACACCATTAGGTCACTTGATGGAGTTTTTCGGTTCCTTGCCACTGTTGCCTTTGGCTTGCTCAGTTGGGGATATTTTGGGGATATTTAATTTAATTTTATCAATCAATAAATTCCTCTTGAAACAAACATTGTTGTATTATTTTAATTTAATACTGTGAAGCTGCTTAGATACAATCTGTATTGTGAAAAGCGCTATACAAATAAACTTGACTTGACTTGACTTGACTTGAATCGTATGGTAAATTAACTTATTTATAACTGTCTTAATTTATGTTTCAAGAACAATAGTAATTGCACATAGAGTAAGTCGAGACTTTCTTGTTTTACAGCAGAGAAGGAAGACCAGTCCTTATATCAACGCAAGCTAATCGAATAAGTCCTTTGTTTCGGGTGAGGAAGGAACATCTGGTGCCCAAAGAAGACAGAAAGCTGCGCGAGTCCATTGGTATGTCTTGTATTGAAACAATGCTGTAATATGTAGTTCATAATTTGATGTTGACAATTTTACATTGTACAGGTTATCACTTGGTTTTTGACCAAGTGAAGCTCTTGAAACAAGTGACAGGAGAGTATGTAACTTGTCTGGAAAGTATCAGAGTCGCATTGGGCACGCGTGCCTTAGGTTGCCGACCCCTGGTCTAGCCTATAGTCTATGGTACCAATCACGTTAGTGAAGCCTGAGTAACACATACTGTAATCGGCATGGTCATGAATGCATGATCTTCATAAAAAATTATGATAGCCTAAAAAAAAACTGCTTAAAAAAAAAACTGCTTTACAACATTGGGTCTTAAAGGTGCTGTATGTAGCTTTTCTACTAAAACGAATCCTTTTTTTATTGCCTGTGTGTGAAGGGGTTGTAATATCACATTAAAATGATCCACTTTTCGGGTTTTGCTATTACCTCTGAAAGCAAGTATTCTTATGTTTATGTGAAGGTGCCGGGTCGGATTTACCGCGAAATCCAGTGACGTCACCTGCATGCGCGGAGCGCTCCCGAGCCTCTCGCCTCGTCTAGCCTACTGATTTTGCACTCAACAGCGACGACACTGCAACTTATGACATGGACTTATGACTTATGCAACTTATGACATGTCTGATAACACTAAGAAACGACCTGCTCCCAGCACAACACAGACTCCAACACAAACTCCACATATTGATAAAAAAAACAATAAAACGTTTTTTTCTTTCTGCTGAAGCTCGTATTAAAGGCCAGACGTGAATCGGATGAACTTCGGGTGAAAAAACACGGATCAACATCGGCAGGGCGTTTGAATCATGGAGAGACCTTATCTACAAACCTAGAATGTATACATTTCCTGAAGAAAATGTGAAGTAGTGCTTGCAGTGGCAAAATTCGGCACGGTTGATAGGGTTCCATTCTTATCATGGTACGAGCATGGAGCATTAGTTCAACGTCAAGCTGATAAAAGTAGCCTATTATTGTAACGTTGCAGTGGGAGTTTACCTGAGTTTCTAGCATGTTGTGGGATGCTCTCTCTGGTGTGTTGCATGACGCGTCTCAGTCTGGCCGGTATCCACAGTGCTCGCTCATAAATTCGAGCACGCGCAAGAGCACGCGCTTGTCAACTTATTGGTTGCAATCTGAAACATCACCGCTAGAGGCCGCTGAAAACTACATACAGCTCCTTTAAGTGGCTTGGAAATGCCACAAAAAAACCTAAAACTGTTTTTCTAAACCTAAAAGCGCCAGGTAAACTCCGAATGACACGACAGACAGCACTTTCCATCAAGTTCTCCGCATCTCCAATAGTGTAAAGGAAAGAGCCACTCGCAAATAATCTTAAGGCAATGCAAACAGTTTGTGCTGTAGTTAAAGCCCGACTCCGACAAGTCGAAAATAAGTGTGCGTTTCCAACAAATTAATCATGTAAACGACAATCTCACCAGTCACGAGAAAAAATATATATCTCAGAAAGTGCACTATTGTAACGCAAAATCTCAGTTCTTCGTACCTCAGGGCCCGTTCTTCGTACGTCGCTAACTCAGTTAGCTGGATTTGATTATTGGCGATTTGGCATGATCTGGGATTGTTTGGTTCTTCGACGCTCATCCTGGACTTGCTGTCATAGCAACAGGTGCGCAAGCTTATTTCATGTTAACAGGATTAGATCCCGGCTTCATAAGCGCTGGACTTCCCGTATCAGCTCCGCTTATGAAGCCGCAGTCTAATCCTGTTAACATGAAATAAGCCTGCTCCCGAGCAGGTTTAAGCTTGCGCACCTGGGGCCCGTTCTTCGTACGTCGCTAACTCAGTTAGCTGGATTTGATTATTGGCGATTTGGCATAATCTGGGATTGTTTGGTTCTTCGACGCTCCTCCTGGACTTGCTGTCATAGCAACAGGTGCGCAAGCTTATTTCATGTTAACAGGATTAGATCCCGGCTTCATAAGCGGAGCTGATACTGTACCAGCCATTTGGATTATAGACATACTTAATTTAATGCAGCAACAAATTATTTACAGTGTAGCAAGATGATTTAAAACTCATTTACCTGTAATTAAGGTGTTGCTGTTACTGGTCCCTGGCTTTAGGTCTAAAGGCCTATTTATACTTCTGCGTCGAACTTACGCCGTAGCTACGTCGTAGGCTGTGCTTAGCGCGCGTACCCTTTGGCGTACCCTGATGCGCACCTCTCCAAAAATGTAACAACGCGTCAATTCTACGCGGACGCAAGCGCTGTGATTGGTCTGCTAGAACCCCTCCCTCAGGTTTCACATGGTCCCTCTGCATGAGTAATTGCACGTCAACGCGGACAACGACGCAGAAGTATAAATTAAAACCAACGCGTTGCCTACAGCGTAGAGGCTCCGGCGTAGGTCCGACGCAGAAGTATAAATAGGCCTTAAGGAAGAGCTGCCCCCAGGGATGCCCTCCACAATGGGTCGGTTCTCATTTAGCCCAAGGGCCAGCTCTTCTGCCGGGGTATAACGTGGGGGTGCAGGACCACCACCTGTTTTTTTCTGCTCCGCCTTTTTCTTGGTTGCAGATAACCATAAACAGACAAACACATCATTTAAAATGTCTTTGCTAAAAGAGACTAATCAGTAGAAGTAGAAAAGATTACCAGTTTGAAGAATATTCTTGTACTTCACTTTTACTTGTTCCCATGTCCTAGTGGGTCCTGAGGTGGCTCTGACATTAAGCAATTATGAAATGATTAAAATACAAGAATATATACTGTAATAAGTGATATACCCATAACATGGAACACTTGCGCATTTAATTTGTCTGTTACTTTTTGCCAGCCCTCTCTCCTGGCTTTTGCACACTTTGATTCCCAGTGTTCCCTGGCGTTTTAATTATTTTTTCAAACTCTGCATACCCTTCCAGTAAAAATTGCTGCTCTGCTGCGTTGAAAAACTGAGCGCGCTCTTTGGCCATGGTGAGCAGCCAATAGCAGCGTTGCTGATCAATGTTTCTACTATCGATACATATCCCCTTTTAAACCAGCGCGTGAACGCGCAATTATCTCACTAACTCAATCCAGCTATACTAATCATATCCGGCAGGTGTGTTCGAAGAACCAAATTAGTCAGATCATGATTAGCACGATGATATCATCTTGGATGTCTCGTTTGATCTCAGATGTTTTAAGCAACGTACGAAGAACGGGCCCCAGTTGCTATGACAGCAAGTCCAGGATGAGCGTCGAAGACCCAAACAATCCAAGATCATGCCAAATCGCCAACAATCAAATCCAGCTAACTGAGTTCTTCGACGCTCATCCTGGACTTGCTGTCATAGCAACTGGGGCCCGTTCTTCGTACGTTGCTTGAAACATCCAAGATCAAATTATGAGACATCCAAGGTGATATCATCGGCCTAATCATGATCTGACTAATTCGTTTCTTTGAACACACCTGCCAGTTATGATTAGTATAGCTGGATTGAGTTATCTGAGATAACTGCGCGTTCATGCGCTGGTTTAAAAGGGGATATGTATCGATAGTAGAAACATTGATCAGCAACGCTGCTATTGGCTGCTCACCATGGCCAAAGAGCGCGCACAGTTTTTCTCCGCAGCAGAGCAAGAGTTATTGAAGGTTATGCAGAATATGAAACCTTAATTAAAACGCCAGGGAACACCTCAAAGTGTGCAAAAGCCAGGAGAGAGGGCTGGCAAAAAGTAGCAGACAAATGAAATGCGTAAGTGTTCCATGTTATGGTTATATCACTTATTACAGTGTATATTCTTGTATTTTAATCATTTCATAATTGCTTAATGTCAGAGCCACCTCAGGACCCACTAGAACAGTGTTCTTCAACCCTGCTCCTGGAGGACCCCCAACACTGCACGTTTTCTTTGTCTCCCTAATCACACATACCTGATTCAACTCATCAGCTCATTAACCCATGTGATGATGAGTTGATGAATTGAATCCGGTGTGTTTGATTAGGGAGACAAAGAAAACGTGCAGTGTTGGGGGTCCTCCAGGAGCAGGGTTGAAGAACACTGCACTAGAACATGGGAACAAGTAAAAGTGAAGTACAAGAATATTCTTCAAAATGGTAATCTTTTCTACTTCTACTGTTCTTTGTCTCTTTTACAAAAGAAAAGCACCGTTAAATGTGTTTGTCTGTTTATAACAGCAACCAAGAAAAAGGCTGAGCTGAAAAAAAAAAACAAGTGGTGGTCCTGCTCCCTCACATTATACCACATTATACCCCAGCAGTAGAGCTGGCCCTGGGGTTAAATGTGAACCGACCCATTGTGGAGGGCATCCCTGAGGGCATCCCTGGGGGCAGCTCTTCCTCAGACCAACAGCCAGGAACCAGTAGCAGCAACACCTTCATTACTGGTAAATGAGCTTTAAATGATCTTGCTACACTGTAAAATATATATATATATTTTTTTTTTGCCGCATTAAATTAAGTAGGCCTATATAATCCAAATGGCTGGAACAGTAATTTCAACTGTTAAATATTGAGTAGTGATCAATTGCTTTGACTTGTGAAGGTGAAAACTGCTGAACTTAATGTAAGAATATTTTGCCATGAGTTACTGATCACATTTGTTCATATAGTGTAGTTCATTGTAATGCCATTGTGTTTCCTCTTTTGTGCAGTTTTACATAATACACCAACACTTGTACCTGTTCCCAAGAAAGTAGCGGCTGAAATATGTGCAGTAAGTGGACTTTTTCTAACTTTACATCAAAAGGGAAGAAAGTGCAACACTTTGTAATGCCCATTTGTTTTCCATTGCACAGGACAGTGAAGAAACCCTCTCAGATGACTGTCCTTTGGAGGAAGTACTTGTAAGTGCATAAATAACTTTACTTCATTTATAGTAACTTGTGTACATATTATTTCTGACTGCAATATGAGTTGCAGGAGGAAAGGCCTACTGCACAAAGTGATACAGAGGTGGGCAGTGTAGTAACCTACTTGTACTTTTTATTTTTGTTGCATGAGGCTTGTGTTGACAGTTCTTTTTTATTTTATTTTATTTTTTTATTCTTTTTATCCAAACATGGCACAGGGTGATATCCGTATATAAACGGAATCTACAACAGAAAATTTAGTATTTTGACCTGAAAAAAACGAAAAATGAAGGGGAGAAATAGAACTTGACACCTTAAAGAAGAAAAAAATGGCACTAGAGATTGAGTTGCTTCAAAAGGAACTTCAGAGTCAAGTCAAGTCAAGTCAAGTTTATTTGTATAGCGCTTTTCACAATACAGATTGCATCAAAGCATCTTCACAGTATTAAATTAAAATAATACAACAAAGTTTGTTTCAAGAGGAATTTATTGATTGATAAAATTAAATTAAATATCCCCAAAATATCCCCAACTGAGCAAGCCAAAGGCAACAGTGGCAAGGAACCGAAAAACTCCATCAAGTGACCTAATGGTGTCCTAAAACTCCATCAGGTGCCTTAATGGAGAAAAAAAAACCTTGGGAGAACCCAGGCTCAGTCGGGGGCCAGTTCTCCTCTGGCATTGGATAGAGGCCGGATTGTAGTTTGAACTGTAGGATTATATGAATGCCTGGCTGAAGAGATGCGACTTTAATCTAGTTTTAAACTGGGAGAGCGAGTCTGAGCAACGAACAGTATCAGGAAGACTATTCCAGAGTTTTGGAGCCAAATGTGAAAATGCTCTCCCTCCTTTGGTGGTTCTGGATATCCTAGGTATGACCAAAAGCCTTGAATTTAGTGATCTTAAAGAGCGCGATGGATTATAGGGCGATAGAAGATCCGTTAAATAGACTGGAGCTAAGCCGTTTAGGGCTTTATAAGTCAGTAGCAATACCTTGTAATTAATACGGAACTTTATAGGTAACCAATGCAGTGATGATAAAATCGGTGTTATATGATCATATTTTCTTGATCTCCTAAGAACTCTAGCGGCGGCATTTTGGACTAACTGTAGCTTGTTTATTGAGGATGCAGGACAACCAGCTAATAAAGCATTACAGTAATCCAGTCTCGAGGTCATGAATGCATGAACTAACTTTTCTGCATCAGAAACTGATAGCATATTACGTAGCTTAGCAATGTTTCTAAGGTGGAAAAAGGCTGTTTTTGTAACATATGAAATATGATTTTCAAAAGACAGGTTGCAATCGAGTATAACACCCAGGTCTTTTACTGTAGAGGATAAAGTAACAGGACATCCTATGATGTTAAAGTTGTATTGTGCGAGGTTTTGTGGGCGGTTTTTTGAACCGATAAGTATTACCTCTGTCTTGTCTGGATTTAATAAAAGAAAATTACGCGTCATCCAATCTTTTATATCTTTAACTAGGGTTGGGCATCGAGAACCGGTTCCAACTGGGAACCGTTTAAAAAATAACGATGCCATTGGAATCGTTTAGAAAATTTGTTTTCGATTCCGATCATCGGTTCCAAACGCGCAAGTTTTGGTTTCCATAGTGGCCACTGGATTTCCGGAAGTGCTTGCCGCGCCCGCTTGTTCTGTTGCAGGCATGGAGCACGGTAAGCGGCGCTCAAAAGTGTGGCTTTATTTCACCTTAAAAAAGCCTGGGTCGGCAGAGTGCAACACATGTGACAAACTTATTTCTTGCACGGGCGGATGCACTACAAATATGACTAAACACCTAACGTTACGCCTGCATGGTGTACAAAATTTACAAGGAGTGTAGCGTGTTCGACATATGTCCACTGTCTCTGCGCGCTGGTCCACTGTCTCGTCCTCCTCAGGCAACCCTGCGCGACCAACGTTAGTAACGTTGCCAGGATCGAGTGCAAAATAATTAATCTGTAATGTTTTTTATTTTGAATAGAAATCATCACTCATAAAGCGTCATTCACGTCTTCTCCGGTTTATTTGTGTTCACATACATGCAATAAACAGCATCCGCCAGGGCTCTTAATTCAATGGTGCGCATATTTGGAGAAATAATGATTTATCATCACATGTTTGTAAAATGATTCGCGTCAGTTTATGATATCAGCGCTCTCTCATTCGCTGTACAGCTGTCAATCATCTCACGTGGACCAACGTGATATGAGGTATTTTTTTTTAAATGAATAGAGAATGTTTATAGTATACGTGTTAAGCAAGGTAGCTATTAGCTGCATATAAAATGCTAAATATAACATATTTCAACATCTTTTTTTTTTTACTTAAAACCATTTTAAACCGCGACCGGAATATGATACAAATCAATGGTGTTTTAAAGTGAGCTTTTATACATTGAGTTAGTTATGTCCAGAGAGTCCAGACCAGGGTGCAAGTTCTGCATAAATCTGTTTTTTGGTCTGGTGCAGAGGCATTCCTAATTTTCTCCCACGTGGGCTGCAGCTCCCAAAACTAAAACTAAATCAAAATAAAATGTTCCTCTGTGAAATGAGCCTGTGACAGGTTTTGACTCCACCCCTCAAAGAATCGGAATCGAGAATCGAAAAGAACCGAAATCGAAATGAAGAATCGGAATCGGAATCAGAATCGTTCAAATCAAAACGATGCCCAACCCTATCTTTAACACACTCTGTCAATTTGGAAAATGTAGCGTTTTCATCCGGCCGTGATGAAATATATATTTGAGTGTCATCAGCATAACAATGGAAACTAATCCCATGTTTCCTTATAATATTTCCAAGTGGCATCATATATATTGAAAATAACAGAGGGCCTAATACAGATCCCTGCGGCACTCCATAGTTTACTGGAGTTATGATCGATTTTTCTCCATTTAAATAGACAAAATGGTAGCGGTCAGATAGGTATGATTTGAACCAGCTTAGTGCTTGTCCTTGAACACCAGTATCATTTTGTAGTCGATCTAAGAGTATTGTGTGATCTATAGTATCGAACGCAGCACTAAGATCAAGTAAAACTAGTATTGAGATACAGCCTTGGTCAGAAGCTAAAAGTAAATCATTTGTGATTTTAACGAGCGCAGTTTCAGTGCTATGATGCGGTCTGAATCCAGACTGAAACTTTTCATAGATATCATTTTGTTGCAAGAAAGATCCCAGTTGAGCGGACACCACTTTTTCTAATATTTTAGACATAAATGGAAGATTTGAAATGGGTCTATAATTTGCTAGATTATTATGATCTAATTGTGGTTTCTTAATGAGAGGTTTTATAACTGCCAGTTTAAATGTTCTTGGAACATGACCTAAAGATAAAGATGAGTTAATAATATTGAGGAGAGGCTCTTCCACTACAGGTAACACTTCTTTCAGTAGTTTAGTTGGTATAGGATCTAATAAACATGTTGTTGTTTTAGATGAAGTGATAAGTTTATTTAACTCTTTTTGTTCTATAGTTGTAAAGCACTGTAATTGTTCTTTCGGGGTGATAATTGAAGCTGAATTATAAGGCGCGATTGAAGATTGAACGTTTATAATTGTGGTTCTGATGCTTTCTATTTTCTCAGTGAAGAAGTTCATGAAATCATTACTACTGAACTGTAACGGGATATTTTGTTCGGGTGACGTCTGTTTATTTGTTAGTCTAGCCACGGTGTTAAATAGAAACCTTGGATTGTTTTGGTTGTTTTCTATTAGTTTGCGGAGGTGCTCAGCCCTGGCAGCTTTTAGGGCCTTTTTATAACGCGACATACTGTCTTTCCACGCGATTCTAAAGACCTCTAAATTAGTTTGTTTCCATTTACGCTCTAAAATACGGGTTTCTCTCTTTAAAACATGCGTAGTATTGTTATACCATGGTGCTTTATTTTTCTCTCTGACCTTTTTTAATTTAATAGGTGCAACCACATCCAATGTTCTAGAGAGAATGGTGCTCATAGTGCTAGTTAGTTCTTCTAGTTCATCTGTTTGTTTGGGTTCAGGCAGCAGCTGAGACAGATTAGATAAGCAATTTGAGAAGTTATCTATGGTGGATGGGAGGATTGTTCTGCCTGGTTGATAACGCGACGCCGCATGACATATTACAGCAGTACGTAATATGCAAGTTACCATGTAGTGATCAGTGACTACGGTAGCCAAGGCTAGAGATAATAGGGATGTTTTTCTAACATCTAAGAGCGTAACATTTAGTACAAGTACTTCAAATGAAATAAACTTATAACCCGTTTTCTGAGTAACATTTAGAATATCTTTATAAATGGTTGCAACACCTCTGCCACGGCCAATCAGACGGGGCTCATGCTTATAACAGTTTCCAGGAGGAGTAGACTCATTAATACCGAAATAATCAATCAATCATTCAAGAGTAAGTGCTAAATACACTATTTCACACAGAGTACTATTGCTGACCTTGGATAACAATATATCTTATTGCAGGCAAAAGATGACCATCATTGGCTTTTCTTGACAAAGAATAATTGAAATAAAACTCAAGGAACTAAGCATGTTGTCTTGTCTTCTATTCATTTAATGAAGGTTTTTGTTTAAAAAAAAAAAAAAAAAAAATGGTGTTCCACAATTCTGTCCCGTGCAGCTCTGCCACTAGGTTGGTCCAAGTGCACTGGCTGGAGGTCATCATCAGGCTGCACCTCCACCACAGGGGTCCTCTCCTTTCTGATGGTGGCACTATTGTGGAGTATGGCACATGCAACAATAATGTCACAGGCCCTGTCAGGTGCAACCCTCAGACACTGAAATCTTTCCTTTAGTTGCCCAAAGGTCATTTCAATGCGTGCCCTTGTCCTGGCTAGAGCTGCATTGAAACGGGTTTGTGGTCCGGGGTTTGGGTCAGGGAATGGCGTCATGAAATACTGCCTGCAGGTATAGCCCCTGTCACCAAGCAGGATCCCGTCGTAAGCACCTGGAAAAATGCAGTTTTTTTAGGCTCAGAATAAATGTATGTAATACAGTGAGCTTGATATTAAATATTTCCTTACCACGTTCAAATAATGTGCATAAATGTGACTCTCTGAAAATCCTGGAGTCATGCACAGAACCAGGCCATTTTGCTTCCACATTTGTGATGTAGGACATGGAGTCACACACCATCTAAGATATTTTTAATCAGTCAACTGCATACTTTTTGATTACATTACTTTTTGTATTATTTGATATATTCTGGACTCGCTTCTCCAAGGTAAATGGTGAATTGTTTGATGTCAGGCTGCATGCTCAGAAAGCGGCAGTGGATTGTGCAGCGTGAGACCAGCTTCAGCGACAGGTTCTTGTCGTAAAAACGGACAAGACATGGCTGCGAAAGACTTCCCGTATCACCTCCGCTTATAAAGCCGGGATCTAATCCTGTTAACATGAAATAAGCCTGCTCCCGAGCAGGTTTAAGCTTGGGCACCTGTTGCTATGACAGCAAGTCCAGGATGAGCGTCGAAGAACCAAACAATCCAAGATCATGCCAAATCTCCAACAATCAAATCCAGCTAACTGAGTTAGCGACGTACGAAGAACGGGCCCCTGGGGCCTGTTTCAGAAAGGAGGTTCAACTGAGTTGACTTACCCTGAGATGGGAAACTCTGAGTTTTCGGTTACAGAACAGCGGAAATTAGTTAGTTCAATCAACTCTGAGTTGACTGACTCTGAGTTAAGCGCGTGCACCACCACTATAAAAAGCCATTATCAATGGAGTGCAGATATTATGAGTCACCATGGTAACAGCGCCAGACAAAAAGAGGTCTGCATATTTCTCACCAGCTTCTGCAAGCGTAAGAAGACATATTATTATTTTTTAAATATCGGCTGCAGCAGCGAAGGACAACTAGAGTTAGCTAGGGAGAAAATAGTTGCTCGAGTCAATGCGTATGTTTACATTTTAATTAGTTATACAGTGTTGGGTGTAATTAATTACCAAGTCATCTAAATACTGTCATTTATTTAAAGGGATTACTCTTAATTCTTCTGTAATTTGAAGTAAAATCTGATGCAATTGCATTAGACTATAGAACAATTCTGTATATTTAACATACATTTTTAAAAGGTATATTTTTTATGTAACCTTCTCCCTCTACACACTTTGGTCAATTCAAGAATAATCCATGCAATTGTATATTGTTTATTTGAAAGCATTAAAAGTGCAGTTTCTTGTCTCTCCTTGTATTGTTCAAGTGGTTGAGGTTGATATGGGATTTATTAATAAGTAGACCAATACTTTCTAAAGATAGTCATTATTACATGAATCTAATTACACGGTTGAAGATGTCATTTGTAGTTAGTAATTAATAACTATTTTAGAGTAACTTACCCAACTGTTATAATATCAGAGGTGAAACTGGAAGAACAGTATGTTATTCAACCTAATTTTAATTTTCATGGGTGCAATCCTGCAGGTATTAAAAGAACATGGCAGCAGCTGAAAATTAAATATAAGAACATAATTCAATCAGGTAAGGTTTGAGCATATCATGGGTGTAGGGCTACCTGAATTTACAAATATTTGACATATTAAATAACTAAATAGCATCCCAGTGTCTAGCAGTGCAGCAGCATTTTTGGCTGGGGGAATTCCTGGAGGGACTTCAGAGCCAGTCACTCCCGAAGATCCAAGGGCCTTCATAAAATGTAAGAGGTTTACATATGTGTTATTTCTTATATAGGCTATTTTTGATATTTCCATTTATTTTACTTTGGGTTGGGTTTTTTGTTGGTCCCAACAGATTCCGATGGTAATATCTGTCTTTTGGAGCCTCCTGTCCCAACAAAACCTGCAGGCAGTTGTAAGTAGCCTACTCAATACACCAGAAATTATGACAAATAGTGTTATAAAGTGTACTCATCTTCACAGGACGATGGGGATAATGTTATGTGTCACATCAAACAATCTACACATTCAGATTTTTTCACATTTTTATGTGGAGTAGAATCTAAGTTTAAAGCTAAGTATAAATGGGTAGTCTTATCTCTCCCCCCCGCCCCCAAAGTGGAAGAACAGCAGGAGGACGGTCCATCAACTTCTGTTGCACAGATGAACAGAGTTCAGTGATTTTCAGTAAATGCCACAGTTTAATTCTGTAGAATTTGTTTAGAACTACATTATGTAACTCTAATCTACTACTGTATATTCAGTTGCCAGTTAAGGAGTTAATAGACTTCATCTTATTTAAAAAATTAAAAAAAAAAAAAAAACAGTAAAAATAGCAATATTGTATTTATTAATTAAAGATTAATTTTATTAATAAAAATGTACTGAAAGAATGAATGAGGTGTTTAAACACCACTTCCTCTTTAAAAAAAGGGGAGGAGACCGAAAGAAACTCTGGGTTTACCGAAGAAAACCTGCTCCCGGCCAGGTTAGGTTCACAGAGTAAGTTACCATGGTAACTGACTCTGAGTATAAGTTACCTCTCTTTCAGAAACGGGCTTGACTTACTCTGCTTTCTCAGGTTTAACATACCTCCCATTCTGAAACAGAAAACCCAGAGTTTCCCTCATTTCAGGGTTAACATACTCTGAGTTTTCACTTAACCTCCTTTCTGAAACAGGCGCCCCTGGTCTTTTCACGATCGGATAGCTATCCGATCTGAGAAAACGCATGAAGTGGCCAGGTGTAAACAGCCCCAGAAATCATTCTAATATTCTGATTTATTATGAGTGTTGGAAACAGTTCTGCTGCCTAATATATTTGATGAATAAAAGGTTAAAAAGAACTGCATTTATTAAAAAATATATATAATTTCTAATACAACAACCTTTATTTTTGTCATAAAGGTTGTTGTATTACAACCTTAAGAATCTTTATTCTTAAATATAAGAATAAAGATTTTTCTTGGCAAGATAACTGGTGTCCAGTCCCGTGAATCAAATAATAACGGGGAAAAGGCTACAGCATCAAATTAAATTTACAAAAGTAAAGTCTACTTTAAAGGTGACATATTATGCCCCTTTTCACAAGATGTAATATAAATCTATGGTGTCCCCAGAAAGTGTCTGTGACATTTCAGCTCAAAATACCCCCAGATCATTTATTATAGCTTGTCAAATTTGACCCTTTTTGGGTGTACCTGAGTAACAAACGCATGTCATTCAGTGAAATGCCACAACACACTTAGCCTATATTGTTAGATTTTTTGAAAAATAAGTAGATGTTGTGAATAATTGTGATTAACTTTGCTGGTCAAGCTCATTGTTTAATATAGGTGGCCAGTTGATGGCCGTCAATATAAGCTGAAGTAGAAGTTTTTGTCATTCAGTTTAATGCAAATTCTTCAAAAAACTGAATGACAGTATCTCTGTATAAATAACAATTTTAGTATCGTATTTATATTACAGATAAATTAGGAATGATTTCACTGACAAATATGTTCAACTTAATATTTTTTTATTGTTTGTTAATAGTTATAATATATAAGTTGAATCACTTATATTTCCCACAGGGGGCGCCAGAACTAAAACAACTATACAAAACAATACATTGTTGAGTGACATTTAAACTAGAAGCAGAACACTCCCCACCAGACATCCTAAGGATGTCTCATTTAAGTCTTAATTTTCCTTAGGGAACAGAAGAACAACCTCTGTAATTGGTCTGAGATACTTTACTTCCTTTCCAGATCCATTTTTAGTAACTTTCAACTGAACCTTGCGTACTCTCCCATCAGTGCTTTAAATACTTGGGACACAAGAGCCATAGGCCACTTGTTACGAGGGCTCTGATTGTCTTTTAGAAGTACAAGATCTCCTTCTTCAAGTTTAAAAAAGGCAAGCAGTTTCAAAACATAAATCATATAGGCTAAATGGGGAATCATATTAAATACAACAACTGTGTTATATACTGCTACTGTGTATAATTTCTCCTGTTTTTGTCTACTTTATCTCTCTTTCAACACAAGAAGCACAAAGCGGGTTCAGAGGATCCTGAAGACTCCCTGCAATGACGCTGTACCCTCACCCTGAGTCTCAGCTCAAGACTATGGAGGTATTTTTGGTGCAAAACTACTGAACGCCCGTGACAGTGGAATTTGTAGTTGTAGAGAATAGCCACACATGTGTATCAGTAAATTTGAAGTCACAGAGAGAAATGTTTTAAGAGTTGCAAACTTGTAGACTTTTTTTTATCTTCCACAAACACAACACAACAGTCACACCTTCTCAAATTCTTCATTGCAGGTGCACAAATCCTATTCTACAAATCACAAATTAAGAAACTCATACGCTCACATTTTTGCTACAGTTGCTGCAGTGAATATGGTGCAAAACGCATTTACACCCCGCATCAAGAAATGTGAAGTCACGGAGAAATTTTGCTCATCTGCAAATCAGTATGTGAATTCATCCAATGAGAGTTGCACACTTGTAGAATATTTTCTCACAAATGTCTTGTATATTTTTCTAGCACAAACACAAGTACATAACCACAGCTGCTTGAATCTGCTGCGACCAATCTCAAACACTGTTTTTCGCTTTCAAGTGACAAGTTTCGCCCGCTCTCCCTTTTGCACCAAGTGCACCGTGAAATGTGGGGCAAAAGTGGGTTGTGCAACTGTAGAGGCAGTGGGCGGAGCCTACATGAATATTCATGAGTTTCCCGGGCATGCGCGTGGAATTGCTCATTCTAGTTCACGCTCCTCGTTTCTCAGCAGGTTTAATGGATTATTTCAAAAAAGGTAAATATAGTTTCAGCGCGAACTTAAACTACAATTGTGTATCGTTTTGTTAAATTCCTAATCTTTTTATTATTTCGTCACTGACTGAATGATTGCTGGCATTCACTTCGTGTAGGCCTATATACAGTAGCTACAGCAAACTTCAACTCGCCGTATAAATTGCACCTTGCGAAGATTTAAAACTGTGGCTTTTACTAATTATTATCATTTGTTGATTGCAATAAATTAAATAAACCTTCACAAATGTATCTGTGGGCTAACACTTTTTAAAATATATATAATATATCCTGGTGTGATTGTTCTTAAATTCTTGTTCGTTTAAATAAGCCAAATCATTTAAGACCAAACTCAAGCATGAATGTGTTGCTTTAATACATACGTACAATTTGGATTAAACAAAATTGTATGGACAAAAGTGGATAAATTACATTTGATACAACTAGGTTACTGTAAATGAGAAACAAAAAACACTTAACATTATTTTACGGAATATAATAAGCCACCAATTTGATGTTCTAAAAAAAAATATTTACAAACATACTGGCAAAATAATATAAAAATATTATTTTTAATGTTTTGATTGCAAGGTGTGCTTGTGCTGGTTTTGATCTAATAATATATATACACGGTTCAAAAGTATGGTATTAGTAAGGTTCTAAGGTAAGGTACCTCTAAGGTACCAAGACTACATTTATCTGAAAAACAGTAATATTGTGAAATATTTTTATCAACTGTTTTCTATTTTAATGTTTTTAAAAATATATTGTGATGGCAGAGCTCATTTTACTCTAGATTTCAGTGTCACATGAGCCTTCAGAAATCATTCTAATACTGATTTGCTGCTCAAGAAACATTTCTGATTATTATCACAGTTGAAAATGGTTCTGCTGCTTAATGAAGTGTGGAAATTGACCTTGCCTGCTATAAAAGTATAACATTTCTTAAATCATAGTGATTCCAAACTTTTGTCATGCAAATCTTAAATACCAGAATGTCATGTTTTAACATTGATCCAACAAAGTTTAAAGGTTTCATTTTCAAGAGTTCAAGTCGGAAGTAGATCATGCATTTGTATCAATGGTCATCATTGTGTATCATCCAGGCACACAGAGCAACACATAAGGTCAAAGAAAGAACATGACAACGAGAAACATCAGTATAGGGTGCAAAATGTTTATTTGGACATGGATATGGTTGTGGAGTTATTTCCCAGAGATTATTGCCAGAGATGACACAGTTGTAAAGCTTCATAAGGTAAGGTATCAGAAGAGCTTAGCAATAAATAAATTAAATGGTACTGGTTCATGTATTTAGGAATATTCTGCTCTTCTGTTGGAAATAAGTGTTGCTGTAATCATTCAGGTGTTCTGGAATTTTTGGTTTTACGGTAAAAGTGGAACGTTATTTTTATTTTATTTATTTATTATTTTTTTTATTGCAGTGACATTCAACAAATGATAACAAAAGACAGTTTAAAGCATTGCAATGTACAGAGGAAAAGCACAACGAAATGAACGAGTTGAAGTTTGCTGTGCTTTATATAGGCCTACACGAAGTGAATGCCAGCAATAATTTAGTCATTAACGAATGCACAAAACGTGCAAACTAATAAAAACATTATGAACTTTATGAAATGATACACAATTGTATTTTAAGTTCGCGCTGAAACTATATTTACCTTTTTTTAAATAATCCATTAAACCTGCTGAGGAGCGTGAACTAGAATGAGCAGTTCCACGCGCATGCTCTTATTCCGTAAAATAATGTTAAAGACCCACTCCGATGAAAATCATGTTTTTCTAGGTGTTAACATGTTCTTGTTGTATTTTTCTGATGTTAGAGGACATATCTTGAGAAAAATAAATTCAAAGTTGTATTTCTGAGTATTTCTGCATTCAAATGGCTGTGAATCAGTAACAGACGCTAAAATGCCGGCTAAAATAGACTGGAGTTGTGACGTAGTAACTCCACTGGGCGGGGCCACAAGCTCATACTCCCCTCCGCCCCGCCCAATCAGGTTCTGAGGAGTAGAGAAGACGATGGCGGATCAATACCTATGTGCGGTAGCGGGTTGCAATGCTAAGAGGAGAGATATTGGTATTAGCTTTCATGCTTTACCAAAACATGTTGCTGTGAGAGATGAATGGATTACGTTCCAGGGTTCCAGACTGCGACCATTTTTTGAGAATGTGCGAGTTAAAATTTTATGTGGTCGCATTTGTGCGAGTGCATGGTCATGTACTACTCAGTTAAATTCACGCATGAATTTTCCTGCATTGAACTTGTTTTAGCGCCCGCCAAAGTTAATTTTTGTCCCGCCAAAGTCTTATTTGATCGGTGAGTAATGTAGATGAACTGCTGCGCTTGTTTAAATGAAAGAACGAGCAGAGAGAGAGAGACCCGGACGCGCGCGCGCACTCTCTGTCTTCGGAGCCAGGCGAAAATGTAAACAAGACCTCACCGTCTCCAAACTAAGTGCTGTCTTGCTCTCTCTCTCCCTCGCACATATTAATCAAAATAAATCGACATGGCGGTAAATGGTCGGAAGACCAAAGTTTCATGTGGAGCATTCTGAGATTTTTTTTTTTTTTTCTGAATTGCCGCTGGGTGTGAATTGTGCTAAATAAGTTGCCTTATCTTCTCTGAAAAGCGTTCCGGACATTCAGCTGACATAAAACAACACTTTAATTAAACGAAAAAAACTATCCAGTGATGAAATGTTTTCTGTGTTGACAGAAAGAAAGACATAAAGAGGCTGTTGCTGCCTATGTATCTCGCTTCAGCCAACGGCTCCGCCCACAACGCAGAGGCGAATTGCTAATGAGCTACTGCCGCTCTGCTGAAGCGAAGTCCCAGAAAACGGCACAGGTTTTGTGATTTTGGCTAAAAACGGCATACTCATCATTTAAAGACCACTGAGAATGTTTAAAAATAGCTCAAAATATGATCGGAGTGGGACGATCTCCCCTGTTGTTCGGCTCAACAAGGCCGCTGTTCTGCCTAAATGTCTCAAACAGTCTTACATAATAGTCACCGACCCATTCATCTGGCCGTTGACGGCAGCAGCTTATCTTTTCAGTGTCCACACGTGCTGGAAAACACATCTCTTATTGCTCGTGCCAGGTCCAGGACAGCTCCTCTGTAATCGCCGTTTGCCCTGTCCGTCCAGTCCCTGTGCATGCGCCTGTGGTCTTCAATCTGTATTCGACCGGTCACCAGCTGCCACTTAGCGGCCCCTAGCTTCATGCCTAGCAGCCTCTTCAGCTCTTGTGTAGTGGGGCTGAATTCTTGGCAGAATTTGATCAGTTCTTCAGCAAATCTGTCCCCCGCGTCTTCAGGGTTTGGCAGAACTGTCATGCACTCTTTCAAGTCGGACCCGTTCCACGGTCTGTGCACGTAAATAGGGCCGTCAGTACCTGCTACTTCCACCATTGGCGCGGTGAAGCTCTCTGGCTCGCTCTTCACCTTTGATTTTGTGTTCATCGGTCTCTTTCGTTTGCCGACCCCCTTGTCTTCGTCCGGAGTGTCGTAAAAGGCGTCATCCTCTTCTTCGTCCTCCGTGTCCTCTTCACCTTCCGTGTCTACTGGTCGTGCTCGCTTGATTGGCTTTGTCGGTTTGACGGGCTTTTTTGGGCTTTTTTGCAGTCTTTACTTGCTTCTTTGGTTCTGGCTCTGTTTCGGATTCCGTCTCTGTCTCTGGCTTTGGCTGTCTCGGCGGAGAGCGGTCAAGGTCGTGGTCAAGCTTCAGGGCTGCCAATTTCTGCTCAGGGACGTGTGTCAGTCCTGCATAAGCCGGCGGAGCATTCTGCGCGCTCGGCGCACTCGGTGCCGGGTTTACATGTGGGAAAACACAAACACAAACATTCCATTCATTAGCTGGTGTAGGTGTCACATGTCTCTCACATGCATTCATATTTTCCTCACCACATTTCCTCACGCACACGCTGTCAGGTGCCGTGGGCACAGATTTTTCACACACATCACTCTGCTTTTCATTCATAGCCATTTCTTGCTTTTTCTGCATTCTGCATTCTCTCTTTCTTGCTTCTTCCATCCAACATTCAACCGTTGCATCACAGTTTTTACACACATGTCTAGCGCACGCACAGCAGCCTATTGTTTTGTTGCTGCGCTTCTCAATTGACTCTTTAACCACTCTTAATCTTGTGGTGCTTAATGTTCCTTCTTTCGGAAAATCATGATGTCTTATGAGCTTCCCTATGTCTTTCAAGCCCTTTTTCCCATGATTTTTCTTCATTGCACAGTATACCGACCGGTGTGCAGTATTTACTATTAGAAATCCCCATAATGGCTATTATTCCCCTTCCTTCACTATTGCCCGTGGATTTTACTTCAGCGCGCTTACTCTGACTTTCACCGGAAATCAGGAAAGGTTTGGAATTAATTTTTCTGCATACTCTCAATTGACTCCCTGGAAGTGTTCCAGTGATCAATTATTTCAGCTCCTATTAATCTCACAATAACGAGTACTCGGCTTCGGTCTGGACAATCTCTTGATTGGGTAGGTCTCAATTTCCGTTCCCTTTTTAAAAGCCTTCTTTTCCTCGTACCACAGCTCTAGTTTCAGTTCTCAAATACAGCCACTATGGTTCATCCACAAAATTTTCATTTCCAAAATCCCCAAATGAAAAAATAAATTTGCTATCTCTTACCCAAGATTTTCTTTTGCCACCTGGGTTCTTTTCCGAATTCCAGTGGAAGTCCTCCCGGGCCTGAAGCGGCTGGTTCTCCTTCTCTGAACACTTTCGAGGTGAGACTGAAGCCTATTGCATTCAAGGCAAGGCAAGGCAAGGCAAGTTTATTTATATAGCACATTTCATACACAATGGCAATTCAAAGTGCTTTACATAGAAGAAATTAAAATAATAAAAAGAAATAAGAATAATTAAAACAGTTTAGAAAAATAAAAAATAAAATACAGTACAAACAGTCGGACGAACAGTGGCACAGTGCTCATTCAGTAAATGCATAGTTAAACAGATGTGTTTTGAGTCTGGATTTGAATGTGACTACAGTAGGAGCACATCTGATCTCCTCTGGAAGCTGGTTCCAGCTGCGGCTGGCATAATAGCTAAAAGCAGACTCGCCATGCTTAGAGTGAACCCTTGGTATTTCAAGCTGATATGATCCTAATGATCTGAGTGATCTGTTGGGTTTATATTCAGTGAGCATATCTGCAATGTATTGAGGTCCTAGGCCATTGAATGATTTATATACCAGTAATAATACTTTGAAATCAATCCTAAATCTAACTGGGAGCCAGTGTAAAGACCTGAGGACTGGTGTGATATGTTCATATTTTCTGGTTCTGCTCAGAATCCTGGCGGCAGCGTTCTGTATGAGCTGCAACTGTCTTATGGTCTTTTTGGGAAGGCCAGTGAGGAGTCCATTACAATAATCCACCCTGCTGGTGATGAAAGCATGCACAAGTTTCTCTAAGTCTTGTCTGGAAACAAAGCATCTAATTCTTGCAATATTTTTCAGATGATAGTATGCTGATTTAGTTATTGCTTTGACATGACTACTGAGACTAAGCTCTGACTCTAGTGTCACACCAAGATTCCTGACTTGATTTTTGGTTGTTTGACCCCTAGAGTGAAGGTATGCGTTCACCTTGAGAACTTCATCTTTGTTTCCAAACGCAATAACTTCAGTTTTGTCTTTGTTTAACTGAAGAAAGTTTTGACACATCCAACTGTTGACTTCATTCAGGGCGTTTTCCCTCCACCGTCCGCTGATCAGGTCCAGAAGGCCTTTCAAGGAATATCGATCCCACTTCTGACACCAACTGTTGTGGCAGTTTAATTCACTAAACAATCATCTTTGGCATAAGAGACAGTCTGGAATCAAATGATCATTAAAAAGTAATTTATTGTCTTGCAAGAGGCCCAATTGCCACACAGAGGTAGACAGTACAGTCTGTGAAACAAGTGCGACCAGGAGGGAGGGGCAGGCCAGTCTTTATACTCTGTTATTGTTTTCTTCCAAGGTTCTTTAAACTCCAGAGATGGATAAGACACCACCAGTGATCCTATTATACTGAACTTTAGTTTAGCTTAACTTACAGCCTGCAAGTCCTAAATTGGACAGCCCTTTGACCTTAGGGGTCAGGGCTTCAGCCTTCAAAGCTCTCCCCCTCTTTCTCCTGCTTCGCAGGCGTTTCACATCAATCGTTATATCACATAGTCAGCAACACACATAGTAGTCAATCTAGTGTATGGTAATGAAAATCAAAGTAAGTAATGAAAATCAAAAATCTCCCATTACACTATTTTTCTGTGCTCTTGTTTCATGAACACCCACTGATAGTTAACGTTAGCTGAACTGTTATCATTTCAACCGTTGTCTTCCTATGCTGGCATGTTTTGTCTACTATTTGAGAACTATTACAGCCTTTTGCAGCTCGTGTGGCTCTAATGTCCAGTTTTTGGCTGAAGAAGTTGAACTTGGTAAGTACGCGTTAAGTCTGCCTTGGCACCTAAAGTGTAAGTCTAAACCTTGAGTTAGTGTTATTGGAGCACACTGTTTATTAACTGAATTCTGAGGCAGGTGTTTCAATTAAAGTTGTTGCTCAATAATACCCTCTCTATTATGTATTGAAAGCTTTAGTGTGTCAAATTAAATTTAGTATTATTTATGTCCTTCTTTGTATAGAGATATAAAACATCTTAATGCTATATTTCATTCTTTGTTGGTGGTTAGAGTCACCAGTCCATGTTTGTGGAATTCGTACCCTAAAAAAAAAGAAAAAAGAAAAGAAAAAGTGAACAGACTGTCCTTGTACAAACGGAAAAACTACTCGCCTTTGGACATTGTCGGGACAGCTATTATTGACTGAGTTGAATGGACCCTGCGTCAAAAAAACAATCTTACAGTGAGAAGGCAAGATGTAATGCTTATAATGGCAGAACTTGATCCATAAGGCATTGAACAACACTCAAGAAGAAGATTTGTGAGAAGGGTTTACCATTCTCTGGGGCCAAATCATGTCTGGCACATTGATGGCTATGACCAATTAAAACCCTGTAACCCTGTTGCTTTTAGTTGCCATCTCGTTTTGAATATTGTTTTGATTCTTCTCCCTTTACGTTTTCTTTCTGCCTTTTGATGACGTTTTGATAGAGTAAAGTGGACAGGTTAGATGTCACGTGAAACAACACCTAGGTAACTCGATGTATAGATACCCCAGGTAAGAAAGTGAATGCCACCCTCTGTATGTTTTGTATTAGTTAGTTAGAGTAATTACAGTAAGTTAGGGTGTTTGACGCTGAAGATTTGATGTATTTTCCTTTATTTATTTTATTAGTTAGATTAGAGGTTTAATTACAAGTTAGAATGAGTTTTGTTTTGTTCTTTTCATTTCTTTGGCTTCACTAATTGCGTCCCCTTTTTCTCTTGGGTTATTTATTTATCTGATATCTTTTTGATCTGTAAATGTTTTGCTTATTTTTCCTTGCTTATATTCACCATTATTATTATTACTATTTTCCATCTTTTTGGATAATTATTTCACTTATGTATAATAAATCATCTTTCTTTCACATCACTTCATTACATGTTGTCTCTTGCCACTCCAATCACACCAAATGTTATCATGACCTCAAAGTTACCTCTTCTGACCTTAGATCATGAGAGTTCGTAACAGATGTTACTCACGCAAAGTGACTGTGGCGCTAGCAATAACAACCCAGACATTATAGCTGCTTATTACCTACAGTGTGCCACTCAATTTGGAGTCATACCAAAGCTTCTTCGCACAGACGGTGGCACTGAAAATGGAAATATGGCTGCAATCCACTGTTCTGGGATCAGTCACACAGATGATGACCTTGCAGGGGCTTCAGGCCATATGTACAGTGTGACTCCTCAACCACAAACCAACGAATTGAAAGCTGGTGGTCATACTTCAGGAAAACAAAGGTGTAATAGTCCACACAGTCATGATATTTAGGGGGTTTATTTAATATACCTTTTCTTGCAGAACTTTAAATTAGTTTGAATTTAATATTCAATTAAAACACGTTATAAGAAAATAGTCTATTAAATTTATACCCGGCTTCAAAGACAAGGCAAAGAACACTCACACCATTAGGGCAGTTAAAGGCACACTATGCAGTTTCCATTTTTGTCAAACATTGAGCCCTAGAGTCGCTGTAGAGTACTTGTGTTTAACATTACTGTCGTAAATAGCACTCACGCAGAGCCGTCTCTGCACTCTTCCGACCGCGCTTTCTTCGTTTTCTTCGTCGACTCTGCCATGATTCACGTCTGAGGGTGCTTTCACACCTGCCTCATTTAGTTCGGTTGAATCACACTAGAGTTCGTTTTCCCCATTGGTGCGGTTCATTTGGGCAGGTGTGAATGCGGCAATCGCACTCGGGTGCGCACCAACAGCGGACCAAACAAGCCTACCGAGACCTCCTCGAAGAGGTGGACTAAACCAGTTGCCGTAGTCAGCTGCGCTGTGCATTATGGGATGAGGAGAAATGTTTGTTGACAGATTGCACTTTAAGCATGGCAGCTCGCGGACACACTTGGAGTTGTGAGGAGTTGCGGAGCCTGATAGAAATTTGGTCTGATGACCATATTAGGTCCCAACTGTCAAAAATCCACAAGAACAGCAAAATATTCGCTTTGTTTAGCAAGCAGCTCAGGGAAAGGGGATTTAACAGGTCTGTGGAGCAGTGTCGGGTTAAAGCAAAGAAACTTCGCCAGCAGTGCATACAAGTGCGGGAAGCACTTAATAAAACAGGCAGCTCAGGTAAGGAGAAAGACAAGTTCCCCTGGTATGATGACCTCGACAAAACACTTGGGACAAAACCTGACGTCGATCCGGTCGATGTTGTTGAGTCCTGTCGTGGAAATTTTAAACTGAATATTAAACTAACCATGTTTCTAACATCTAACCTTATTTGAACAGGATGTACGAAACCAAGGGAAAACTTGTGTCTTTGACTGTGTGCGTATGTATGTATGTAAAAATAACATAGTTTGGGAAATGAAACTAGACAGTCTGTTAGAATCTTGTGATTAACTAATGAAGTCATCATTAAAACAAAGTTTGCTTGTGCCAGTGACAGAGGAAAAGGGTTGGGGCTTTTGAACCAATTGAACCAATCATATTGAAGGTGACATGTTAGTCTTATTTGTTTTCTCGATTCTATAAAAACTGTTGTATATGTGTTTTACGGTGGGATTCTCAATGGAATTTGTCTGAGATCCTCCGGCCTTGCTTCTTGGGAGAGATTCCCTGAGAACTGCTCGAAGACTCTCCTGGCCGTTATTAAAGCATTTAGAGGACATTTGCTGATGTCTGTCTGTTCATTTCTGCTGCGCATCAGGTCAGTTTAGGGAAGCAAGGAAGTTAGGGTAAGAGACTCGGCCAGTTGTCGACTGAAGACGCAAGAGCTGGAGTATAAAAGTTATTAAGTGTCGATTTGTAGACGCTCTGTGTCGATGAGTAGACGCAACAGTTTTATTCTAAATAGTTGGGTTTAGGGGGAAAAATCCACTACAGTCCCATGATAGTTCAACATACATAATACATAATACTGGTTACAGAGAGCACACAAATTTACTTTTCTTAAAATCAAAAACATTAAAATTCATTGACCTGGTTCATTTTCAAACAGCACAAATCATGTACAAAGCAATACACAATAAACTTCCTGGAAATATTCAAAAATAGTTTATTAACAGAGAGGGGGGTTTAATTTAAAACATCAGCGGCACGTACAACAATAAAAGGTTTTTGTGTTTCTGTTTGTGGAGTGAGGTTGTGGAACAGTTTGTGTGTGGAGCTTAAGCGATGTCCAAGCGTGACCCAGTTTAAGAAGCAGTACAAACACATGGTTTTCACAAGGTATAGGGAGGAGGAAGGGATTTAGCAATCGGGTGGGTTTTTTTTGTAAATAATTTATGTATTTGTTTTCTTATTTTATTTATTTTCTATTTTTTTGTAGATAGGTATTATGTAAATATGTTTATTAGGGAAAACTGGTTGTTTATTGAATAGTGGAGAAGGGGTAGGTTTTAATAAGCTTATGCTTCATCCTACTCCTTTTCGGACATGTTGGTTTCATATTATTATTATTAATTGTTTGGTTTGTTTCTCTTTTATTTTCAGTCTACTTTTTTTTGTTACTTGTTTTATGTTTATGTTTGAAATAAAGCATTAAAAAAAAAAAAAACATAAAAAAAAAAAAACATTGCCATCGTCAGATTCCAATGATGCTACTGATGCTAGCACAGTTGACCGGGCTATACCGCATCTGACACAGAGGTTGACTGTGAGTTTATTTAGTTTTTGCACTTGCCAATACCAACCACTTGTTTCAGAAGTTATGGCGTAACTTTAGGCATAGATAGTATACTTTGCCTTGCCAATATGACAGCCAGTTAGGATACTTCACATTAACCAAAAGCAGCTAAATAAACCTGTTGCTTGTTTTCATGTTATATTCTCTTCGCTATACTCACTCACACACACACACACTGCATTGTGTATATAGCAACATGCATTGTGATATATTTTTTTCTGCATTAAAATGACATGAGTAACACAGAGAAATTGTGTATTTCAATAAACAGTGGGAGATTCAAGCAGCGTTTCCTGAGATGTCACAAACACCATTGCTGATGCAGGACTGTCTACTACAACATTTTATTTTCGAAATGGAGAAAAAGAATGTTTGTTCAGATTTGTCAACTTTACATTTGTTACCAATTAAACAGGAAATAAAACAGTATTTCAAACTAAAAAGTATTCCCATCCCATCCATTTTAAATCAGACAAAACTGGTTCAGTATGTGGTGGTTCCTATACTAGCACATAAGAATAAGTGAAAATGAACTCATCAAGGGAGATAACACACCTTAACTATTTAACATAGTGAATACTAAATGCAGAGTATTTGCAGGTGTTGGCCATTCATATAGTAGTGAAGTAGCTACACAATGCATTTCTAATGTCGTGTTGCTGCTGTGCGTGTCCCTGCTCATCATGTACAGATCCTTCTTCCTCTGCAACGGTTTCTCCCTCCAGAAATTCCTCCTTCTATATCTCACAGAAATGATACAGCACACAGCAAGCAGACACAATGCGGCTTACAAAAATTATGTGGGTCTCATTTTCTTTAAGAAGGCAACGCCAGCGTCCTTTGAGGCACCCAAAGGCACGCTCAATGGTCATACGGGCTTGGCTCAATCTGTGGTAGAAGTTGAGCTGCTGTGGTGTTACTGCTCCTCCCTCTGGGTAAGCTTTCATGAGCCAAGTTAGTAGAAGGTAAGCCGAATCACCCAAAAGAAAAACAGGCACGTCGACCCCCTCAAACGTTTCAGTCCAATGAGGTAAAAGAGTGCCTGCGCTGCCACGCTCATACAATGATGAGAGGGAGAAAACACGGACATCGTGTATCTTACCTGGTCGTCCAACATTAATGTCCCAAAATCTCATTCTATGGTCCACCACACCTTGCAGAATGATGGAATAGTCTCCCTTCCGATTGTAATAACAAGATGAGTTGTCAGGTGGAGCTCTGTTCTTGATATGGGTTTCCATCTATCGCACCTGCCACCTGAGGGAATCTCCATTTGTCATGAAAACCCTGTATTATCTGCCTGAACTCGGCTGCAGAGGCTTCATTACCACATTTATGGCAGTCACAACCTCTTGGGTGATAGTGCAACATGTTGATAACCCAACACCAAACAGTTGTGAGATGGATCTGTACTCCAGGTTTGTGGATAACCTCCAAATACAAATTGCAACACGAGCCTCTATAGGCACAGCCTGTCTGAATTGAGTGGTCTGTCATGTCAGCCAGGGCCGGAGAGTGTCAGTAGTTTGAAACTGCCTCTTCCCATTCTGAAGTTTTTCAGCCAATCATCGTCTGTCCAGGTGGCGTAGATGTGGGGCCACCAACTTTCATTACGTGGGTGTGTCCAAATGGCCCTGTGTTTAACAGAAAGATCTAGTCATTATGATAACTTTCAGAAAAATAACTCTTAATTTAAATTATTATTATCATATGTAAACTGCTTTCATTAATATTGTTAGATGAATTAGAGCTATGTTATTTTTGCTATTAGGATTTTACACCTTTAATAAGGTTTCTCACTTAATAAAATTACTTTATGCTATAACATATGCCTGTAATCTGGACAGATATTTTAAACTGTTTAAAAATCTTAAAACGAGCTTATATAAAAATTGAGTGCACCTCAAGGAAAGCTGCCTTTTCCTCATCTGTTTTATCTTCAACTGTTCCATTAATGCCAACTCTCCCAGTGAGGTGATCGTCCACCACCTGGACCTGGACCACCGTGAACAGTAGAAACTGCAATCATCCGCCCAGCAAGGAAGTATTCATCTTCTCTGGTAGCTGTAGTAAACTGTTATTGTCCAGTTAGTATAAAACAAGACAATTATGAACAGGGCAGATAAAAGGTAGATGTAAGTAAATCATTTACTTGTGTTGTTAAAGGTGAGAAATCTCCTAATTTCTGGACCATCAAAGATTCTCCGTGCCCATAAACAGTCCATTAGGAGGGTTAGAAACTCACGTTTGGGAACACCTGTGTCCACTGCATCTTCAGTTGTGCCTTTGTCATCCGTGAATTTAACAAGCATGTTGTGTAATGGGTCGTATGATGCTTGAATCCACGAATTGCTCCATCCCAAACATTGGCTCTATTTATGTTGAATCTGCTGCAAGACGTTTTTATGATCTTCAATGAGAGATCTGACACAATATCTGCAGCAGTTAATACATCTGTGCTGTAATAAATAAAGAGGTTTTGATTAAGTTAATGATGAAATTAAAAAAAAAGAGTCAATAAATTTGGGAACATGATATTGAGACGGAGTCATTAATAAATGAATTAAGAACCTTTCTTCTTGAACATGTTGTCTGCTCTCATCTGACTCTTCCCAGTCACTTTAGATTATTATTGGTGCATAGAGACGTGTGTAACTGCTGTAAAAAGACAAAGATCAACAGGAATTTACATCTATGGACATACAAAAGTAATTAGGCGAATTTACATCTATGGACATACAAAAGTAATTAGGCTACTTGAAAAGCAATCATGTGTGTGTTCTTGGATATTTGTTCAGTTTTTTCCTGCTTCCTAGATTTGTCAGAAATATAACAATTATTAAAATAACATTAGAACTGACCATTATAAAGACAGACTAAATTTTTTCATTTGTTGTAACAAAGTAACTTAGCAAGGTATGAACATTATGAACTTACTTGGTCCAAAAAAGGCAGAGAGAGATCAGGGGGTCTGAAAAACAACAACTATGTGTTAATTTGAGCAACTCCACTCCTAACCTCCAAATAATGTCTTGTTAACTAATACCTGTTTGATGTGACGCGAATTCGCCTCATTCACGCGTCCAGTTCACGTCAAACCTTTGCTTTTTACACGGGTCAATTTCGCTCTGGACGCGCGAATGGATTCAAAATGTTCAAACGTCCAACTAGACGAGGTAGACGCGAATTTGACGCGCTATTCGCGTTTGGTGTGAACGCACAGTAACAGGGAAACTTGCTACTGAACACTGACTGTTTCTGCTGCTCCCTGATGAAAGATACCTGTTGATGCCTGTTCAGAAAAAAAAACAAAACAAGAAAACAGGACTCTGATGGTAACTTGTTTAACAAGCTAGATAAAAGGTAATGCCCTGGCAGTGGCAAAAAGCTTTGGTTTAATATTTTATTTGATTACATTAATGTTTAAGTTGAGATTTACAAGAAATATTTTATTGCTATTGTGTAAAGGGAATACTGCTGGTAAAAAGCACATTAGGCTATTTGTTTAAAGTTTTTGCAAACCACATGTTATTGCACTTTTGTGTATATAGCAGTACATTTAGATCTGCTATATACACTACTTTAGAATTCATTATTAAATTTTGCTCGTGACAATGCGATTAATCGTGATTAAAAATTAATCGTTGCCCAGCACAAAAAAAAAACCAAACAAACACAAGTCACGTGTTAAAATGAGTTACATTTAAACTTTATATTTATGTAAGCTTTACTCTCATAATGTGGACTGTGAGACTTTACGTGCACTTCATTGTCTTCGCTAGAAGAATCCCTGGTACAGTCTTCAAACAACAATGAAAGTAATGAAAATTCACTTTGATTTAAACCCATTCATGTAAATAGTCTTTTATACATATGTCTTTGTAAGATTTTCATTAAATTAAATATGCTCACCACTGGCTAAAAAGTCTTGAAATGTGCTTATAAACAGTGTTATTCAATGATAAACCTTCCCGAGTGCCTCTTTGTACAGGTGTAGTTTGAAAGGGCTTTTTGTTCCTGGAATGTTTTTCACCTCTGAAGCATCTGGGTCCAGCAATACATAGCAATACCAGAGCCCGTCTACGGAGAGCCTGGCCACTCCCTTTTAAGTCCTATTGTACCGAATTTTGGTTGTAGTTCCACCAGAGTTCCACTGGGGGCGATCGCCCATGAGTGCGAAATGAATGGGAGTCTATGGGGCAAGACGACTAAATTTGTCTCTTTCACCCGATTGCCATTGAGAAATCTCAGATTTGATTGTAGGATTTGCAAGTTCAACATGGGTTATAGGTCGAAAGTTGAATGAACAAGTACTTGGTCTGTGTACTTTTTGATCATTTCATTTCCTGTTTGGAATGGAATAACGAGAAATGAAAACCAGCTCGTTTATTCGTTTTTTAGTTTAGCTTAAAAAACGAAAAATGAGATTTTGGCTCGATTTTTCATTTTTCGTTTATGGTTTAAAAGTCGGTTTATGGGTTCGATATTTCATTTGCACACATGGGCGGCGCTTAAACGCCCCTTTCATCTGATTGGTCAAACCGCTCCGCCTTCAGTAAGCTATGAGCTTTTCTTTCTGTCAGGCAGAATAAGAGTCAGTACGAGTGCGGCACTGACAAATGCACTTTAATAAAATAATGTCTGAAACCACAACTCACTGTTAACTACACACAATATTTGAAGCAGAAATATGTTGCTGGTCACGTAATTCGTGCTGCTGCGATTTGCAAGCGACCCCATTAATGTGAACTACAGTATGCCAGATTATATTAGCATATTTCCCATTGATAAATACAGTGCAAATAGTTCCGTCTCTTTGGATAAAAGGGAAGTGGAAATAAAAATCAATAATAGGCTGAACTGTACCATGATAATATGTCCGTAACATTTACCACTCTAGTCTTTTATTTACATCAAAAGGCAGGTAGGCGTGTGTGACACAGCCTATGGGCTATAAATAATTTTGAAAATTGAATAGAAATAAAGTTTATATTTTTGAATATAAGCATGTGTAGCCTACTCAGTTTACATTAAAAGAAAGAGACAGAAAAGAGAGAAGCCAGAATCAGTGAATGTAAATTAATACTGACAAAATTACCAGGTTTGGGATTAATTGTTATTATTATGAGAAATTGACTACGCCTAGAACTTTAATGCTTCACCAAACTCAGCTCAGACCCTCAGACTGGTCTGCTTATATCTTTTCTAACTGGTCAGACTTACTTTCCCAAAAAAATCCATCGACTTGAGTTATCTGAGTAATGAAGGCCGTAATACTTAATGCTGTCCACTAGAGGGGGCGACAGGATAATACGTGTTCTCTTACGAGAGGTACTCTCGTACTGCGTAATATCTTACGCTAGGGGAAATCTCTTTTCCGCGAGATACTGAAGCCAAAAAATTATCCTTAATTTTGAAATAATGTAAAACGCGTTGCGGCAGCATGCAGACATAGGCGAGACAGCTCGCGCGCCTATTGGCTGCCCTGCGGCAACTGCAGCAGCCTATCGATAAGGCCCTATCGTGACGTCATCACCAATGGGGGCGCTTCGCGCCCCATACGTCACGTCCCGCCGAAACGGGCGTGGCCTGGGGCTATAAATATAGCATCGAAAGGCTAGCTTACCGATTTTTCATCTCTTCAGCGGAGCTCACGCATCGCTGGATCCAGAGAGAAGCCGCGCCGTGGAAACAGCATTTCAGCGGGACGAGTTCGGTACCTGGAGTCGCTGGCCGCGCCGCCTTCAACCACCGTTCCTGCTACGCTATCCGGCGTTATATCCTTTATTGCATTGTGTGTGTGTTCGCCGCCGCGACTCACACTCCTTCTCTAAAAGAGCAGAGCGTCTTTTTCAAGATGTCTCGTCCATCCTGTGGCTCGTGCCGAGCCCCACTCAGCGACGGGGACCGCCATGTCATCTGCGTTTCCTGCCTGGGTGAAGGACATGCGGCTCTAGCGCTCGCTGACGGCGGATGCCCTCACTGCGAGCTTATGCCTATGGCGACTCTGAGGACTCGCATGGCAACTTTCCACGAGCCTGCACCTCCCGCTTCGACGCCGAACCGTAAAAAGCGCCGTGCTCAGCGGATCCCTGAGCCTCCCACCGAGAAAAGCTCGCCGGTGCGCCTGCCAGCTTCGCCGTCTGCTTCTCTCGAGTCTCTCACTCCCGGACAGTGGCCGCCGCTGGCCGCCGGAGATGACAAGGAAGAAGCGGCAGTTTTCGAGGAGGACAACTGCTCTATCCTGGCTTCGGACAGCGAGGATTGGGCGAGCTCTGTGGACCTCGCCCCTTCTTCTGCCCGCGAGTCGTCAGGAAAACGGGCCAGCATTGAAGCTGAGCTGATGCGTCTGCTCACACAGGCCACAGAGAGCCTCGGCCTCGAGTGGTCCGCGCCCGCCGAGCCTGCACGCAACCGTCTGGACGGCTGTTTTCTGCAAGGGGACCGCGTTTCCACGCCCTCAAGACCCGCCCCGTTTCTTCCTGAGCTTCATGAAGAACTGGCAAAGTCTTGGAGCGCCCCTTTTTCAGCCAGGCTACGTTCCTCTGCTTCGGCGGCATTCTCCGTGGTGGACGGTGCCAAAGACAGAGGATACCTCGCTCTCCCTCTAGTGGAGGAGGCAGTAGCAGCCCATCTTTGCCCGCCCTCTGCTGGACGGCGGACTAAGACGGCGCTACCTTCAAAAGCCTGCCGCGCTACTTCCACCCTGCACAGTCGCGCTTACACCGCCGCTGGGCAGGCTGCATCAGCGCTACACACTATGGCTACTCTCCAGATCTTCCAAGCTAACCTTCTCCGAAAGCTGGACGAGGAAGGCACGGAAGCAGTCAACGTGGCGGATTTAAGGAGCGCTACGGACCTCGCTCTCCGCGCTACGAAATCCGCTGCACAGGCCATAGGGCGGAACATGGCCTCTCTCACCGTTGCTGAGAGACACCTCTGGCTGACGCTTTCAGAAATGCCGGACTCGGAGCGCTCTGTGTTCCTCGACGCCCCCGTTTCTGCTACTGGCCTCTTTGGATCGTCCGTCAAAGATTTCGCGGACAGATTCGCTGAGGTACAAAAGACGTCGCAGGCCATGAAGCACTTTTTGCCAAAGCGCTCTAGCTCCGCATCAGGCCGCTCTAAACAGCCGTCTGCTCGCAGCTCGCAGCCACCGCCCCCCGCCGCCGCTTCACAGCGTCGACAGGCCCGGGACCAGAGACCACGCTCTCGCTCTGCCGGCCGCCGGCCGCCGCCCCCCACAGCGTGGGACTCGGCCGAAGGTTGAGATGAAGCCCGAGGCCTCAAAGTCTTCCTAGCCAGCTTAGGAAAACGACGGTGTTCAAGCCCCGCTGCGGCCGGGTTTCCACCAAAACTTCCCGCTCGTCCAGTTCCATTACATGCGACTGTTCCAGTGTACTCTACAGTAAACAAGTCGGTTACATTACCCGCTTGCCTGTACACAAACGCCGTTTTCACGGCGACCCAGATAAATCCTGTAAAGAGCGTATTTTCTGGTATTCCGGCCACGGCCGACGGTGTTATGAGTGTAGTAAAAATGCCCACTGCCCAGTGCCCATTCCTACACACAGACACAGCCCGCCCCACAGGGCTCGCGCACATAAAATCGACTCATGTCGATTGCGCACAGAATGTAGTGAACGTGCCCACGTCCCAGTGCCCACAAACACTACACGCTGCATGTCTCTCGGTTTCTGTAAAAACGAAACCAACACACATACAACCGACTCAGGTCGATGGTGTTTTCAGTGCAAATGTGCCCGCTGTCCTGCGCCCACATTCACTCACAGACATGACGAATCCCTCGGTTTCCCCCACGCTCGCCGTCTCTCAGCTACCTGCCGTGAGAGAGCCGAGCGCGGGCGAACCGCCCGCTGTGATCAAAACACTCCCCGCCTCGAGCGCTGCAAATGCGGTGTCTAGAATACAGCATACCGAAGCTCCCCGGTCGCCACTATGTCACGACCAGAGCTCCGATCTCATTCAACCCTTAGCGATGCATGCACATGCGTGGGCAAAGCTTCCCGGTGTATCAGAATGGGTGCTGAACATTATAGAAAGAGGCTATTCGCTACAGTTCGCTCGACGTCCCCGCCGTTGTGCGGTGCGAGTCGAAACCACGGTAGAAAAGGAAGTAGCAAGTGTACTTCGTACCGAAATTGCGAAACTGTTGAGCAAAGGGGCAATAGAGCCTTTATCTCAAGCTCAGAGCGAAGGGGGGCTATACAGCAGATATTTTCTGGTTCCGAAAAAAGACGGGGGTCTCAGACCCATTCTAGATCTAAGACAACTGAACGTAGCGCTTTCAAAACGCCGGTTCAGAATGCTCACAACCAAGAAAATCCTCGCGCAAATTCGCCACGGGGACTGGTTTGTGTCAATAGATCTGAAAGACGCGTATTTCCAAATACAAATAGCGTCACGTCACAGGCGATTTTTGAGATTCGCCTTCGAGGGCCAGGCTTATCAATACACAGTCCTACCGTTTGGCCTGTCCCTAGCACCCCGTACATTCACGAAGTGCATGGACGCAGCCCTCGCTCCCCTGAAACTTCGGGGAATGCGAGTTTTGAACTACTTGGACGATTGGCTGGTTCTAGCTCAGTCACATACGGAGCTCATAGAACACAGAACCATTTTACTCGAACATCTCGAGAATCTGGGTCTCAAAGTCAACTGGGCGAAAAGTTCACTGTCTCCCAGTCAGAGAATATCTTTTCTGGGCACAGAACTGGACTCGCTGTCAATGACAGCTCAAATATCGCTACAGCGCAGATTGACTATTCAGCGCATGACAGAAACCTTCCGCCGCGGCACTATAGTCCCGCTAAAGAAGTTTCAAAGGATGCTCGGTCTCATGGCAGCAGCATCCACAGTTCTCCAGCTGGGTCTGCTTCGCATGCGCCCACTGCAGTTCTGGCTACAAGCGCGAGTACCGCGTCGAGCATGGACTTCAGGTCTCTTTCGTCTCAAGGTCGATCAGGAATGCGTCTCAGCACTGATACCCTGGAGAGCGACCGACTGGTACCAGTCAGGTGTAAGCCTGGGGACTTCCTCGAGTGTGAAGGTGGTGTCCACGGACGCCTCCACCTCGGGATGGGGAGCACTGCTCGAGGGCAGACCGTTTTTCGGCCAGTGGTCAGAACGGGAAAAGCTTCTGCACATAAACTGCCTGGAAATGATGGCAGTCGACAACGCGCTGAGGCGCTTTCGTCCCCAAATAGCAGGACACCACGTCTTGGTCCGCTCGGACAACATGTCAGTGGTAGCCTACATAAATCGCCAGGGAGGCATCACATCCCGAAACCTATACAGGTTAGCGAAACGCCTCCTGGTATGGGCTCAGCACAATTTGCGCTCGCTCAGAGCAGCGCATGTGCCTGGCCACCTGAATGTGGGACCAGACAGACTGTCCAGGAACAATGTTCCAGCAGGAGAATGGTCACTGCATCCGCAGACAGTCCAACTGCTGTGGCAGACATTCGGCAGAGCAAAGATAGACCTGTTTGCGTCTCAAGAAAACGCTCACTGCCCGGAATTTTTCTCAAAGAGCAGGGATGCGCTGGCCCACGTCTGGCCCCGCTGCCCGCTCTATGCCTTTCCCCCCATCACGCTCCTACCTCAGGTATTAGAGCGGATCAGGGAAAGCAGATGCACAGTGTTACTGGTTGGTTTGGCTTGGTTCCCAGTTCTTATGCAGCTGACGAGCACTGCCCCATGGCCAATACCAGTGAGGAGGGACCTCCTCTCTCAAGCCAGGGGCTCGATCTGGCATCCTCGCCCGGAGCTTTGGTCCCTACATGCGTGGGCCATCAACGGGTACCCTCTGATATCCCAGAGGGAGTGTTAAACACGATCATGCAGGCTAGAGCTCCCTCTACGAGACGGCTCTATTCCTCAAAATGGTCAGTGTTCTCCAACTGGTGCACAGCACGCGGCTTTTCACCCCTGGACTTTGGAGTGACGGAGGTTCTCTCCTTCCTACAAGAGCTACTGGATGAAGGCAGAGCCCCATCCACGCTCAAAGTCTATGTGGCGGCTATAGCAGCGTTTTCCAAACCAACGCTTGGTCAGTCACTAGGAAGGAACGATCTGGTCATTCGGTTCCTTAGAGGAGCTAAGAGGTTAAATCCTCCCAGACCTCCCTCAGTCCCCATATGGGACCTTTCTACGGTCTTGGAGGCCATGAAGGGTGCCCCATTTGAGCCTATCCAGTCAGTAGATATCAAACACTTGTCTTTCAAAACGGTGTTTCTTCTGGCTCTCGCTTCAGTGAAGCGCATAGGGGACTTACAAGCGCTCTCAGTGAGCGCGACGTGTATGGAGTTTGGGCCAAATGACTCGAAAGTCATACTCAAACCAAGGCACGGGTACGTCCCTAAATCCCTCAATACACCGTTCAGGGCCCAGGTAATTTCCCTGTCTGCCCTGCCGGTCTCTAACGAGGAGAAGGACGCCAGCTTCCTTTGCCCAGTCAGGGCGCTAAGGGCTTATGTGTCCCGCACGTCTGTTTTCAGACAGACGGAGCAGCTCTTTGTTTCACTCTACGGACGTTCTAAGGGACTCGCCGTTTCGAAACAGAGCCTATCCAGATGGATAGTCGATGGTATAGCGCTGGCTTACACTTCTAAGGGCTTGCAGTGCCCATTAGGTGTCAGAGCGCACTCCACGAGAGGCGTGGCCTCGTCGTGGGCTTGGTCTAGTGGGATTGCCTTGCAAGATATCTGTATGGCGGCAGGCTGGGCCTCCCCGTCTACATTTATAAGGTTTTATAACCTAGAGGTTCCCGCTCTGCAAGCTAAGCTGCTTTCAGTCTAAAAATCGGTACTGTCTGCCCCGAGTACGTCCGGCCCAGAATACCGAAATAGCGCGAGCAACGCTCGTTTAGATCGCGCAGCTCTATGGGCAATGTGTAAGACCCACTATATTCATCAGTCCAGGTCGGGGTCGCCCTGACTGAGTAAATACCATCACTATAACTGTTCTTATAGGATGCTGCATTACAGGAATGATGCTATTCTAGCCACTCTTCCTGGGCTCTCTGTGAGTCACTTATGATCATGTACTACATGAGCCCGGGCACCTGCCCTTGGGACTTTGGTGCTGGATCATAGCATGCACGGCGTTTTACAATGTTTCCCCTAGCGTAAGATATTACGCAGTACGAGAGTACCTCTCGTAAGAGAACGTACTCGGTTACTAACGTAACCTCGGTTCTCTCTAGAGAGGAAACGAGTACTGCGTATCTTGCCGTGCTTGCGCACGCTCCGGTTCGCTCCGGCGATGAAAAACCGGTAAGCTAGCCTTTCGATGCTATATTTATAGCCCCAGGCCACGCCCGTTTCGGCGGGACGTGACGTATGGGGCGCGAAGCGCCCCCATTGGTGATGACGTCACGATAGGGCCTTATCGATAGGCTGCTGCAGTTGCCGCAGGGCAGCCAATAGGCGCGCGAGCTGTCTCGCCTATGTCTGCATGCTGCCGCAACGCGTTTTACATTATTTCAAAATTAAGGATAATTTTTTGGCTTCAGTATCTCGCGGAAAAGAGATTTCCCCTAGCGTAAGATATTACGCAGTACTCGTTTCCTCTCTAGAGAGAACCGAGGTTACGTTTTCTACTCTCTTTCCCTGTTTGCATCAGTTTAAATGACAAATAAATGCATGAATTTCATTCATAATAGGCCATATCTGTGTATCCACTCTCTAGTTTATTTTAAGATATTGTTATTCACACTGGTTTTTGCATTTAATGTTTGTCCATCTGGAACTTTTATTTGTCATGAGCTCTGTAGCCTACTAGAAAAAATGTATGATTCAACAACACAAACTCTGTTTTTACTCGGCAAATTAGTTTTTCTTTCAAGTAAGCTATAGCCTACAAGTTATCCTGCTTTTTGCCATGGCTTTGCCATACTGGCCAGAATAAACAACATTTTCCCCACACGAGAAGTTTAAAAACCCTGCATTTAGTTTTTGTGAAGACGAGCGCATATCTTACAAAGGTTCTAGTTCTGTTTAGATGGAAATATGGCTGCAATCCACTGTTCTGGGATCAGTCACACAGATGATGACCTTGCAGGGGCTTCAGGCCATATGTACAGTGTGACTCCTCAACCACAAACCAACGAATTGAAAGCTGGTGGTCATACTTCAGGAAAACAAAGGTGTAATAGTCCACACAGTCATGATATTTAGGGGGTTTATTTAATATACCTTTTCTTGCAGAATTTTTATTTAGTTTGAAACTAATATTCAATTAAAACACGTTATAAGAAAATAGCCCATTAATTTTATACCCGGCTTCACAGACAAGGCTAGTCCTAGACCAAATTGCATGTTTGAGCTGTTTTAAATGAGAACGTATCTTAAAATATGTCAGTGCAATTGTTTTGTCACAAGATGCACACCAGTAATGTTTTTTTCTGGGACATGTTTATAAATATATATTCGGAGATCGACTACTTTTGACTGACAAAATTCCAGCCACCGGAAAACTGATAAAGTGAGTCGTACAAAACCTTTCTTTTTAGTAAACTCTGTGTCCACAAACCATGCTGGAGTTCATGTGTAGAGCCTCTGGTGATACTTCAGCACAGTTTGATGTTGTGTCGAGCCTTCTTAGTGTTTTAAAAATAGCGATTTTGATGCCATCATAGAAGTGCCCCATTCACTCCCATTCAAAAGGCATTTTGACCTAAAACGAAAATACAGTCAATCTTAAAAGTGGCGTTTCCATCCTATTTATGCTTTTACACGAAAGTTTGACTCGGGCAGATTAACAAAAAGAGCCTAGGTTCAATTTTGGCGAGAGTTACCCTTTAATGAATGCAAAGAACACTCACAATCTACGCTCTTCCACACAGGTCGGTATATGACTATATTAAATATTTAACTTATTTACATTTTTGTAATGGAATTGTTAAAAGGACAGTTAACAACTTCAAACTCTCCCATCATTCACTCACCCTAATGTTGTTCCAAAGCCATATGGCTTACTTACATATAACAACATTTTTGATATTATACACAATGTTAGTCTCACTCTCCGTTTACTTTCATTCAGTGTTCTTCTGTAAAATTAAAGTGAAAGGAGATTGTGGATAACATTCTATTCCACCGAAGAAAGTCATTCAACTTTGGACTGACGAGGTTTAGTAGACAGTTTTATTTTAGGGCAAAGATAGAATTTATAATTAAATACAAATTTAATTATAAATTCGTCTCTCGATTGCTCCTGTCTGCCTCGCTGCCTGCTGTGAGTGTTTTTGCTTCGTTGCTGTAAGCTCCGTCTTAGCCTCGTATTTCCTTGTTTTGAACCATAATTTACTACAATTTCTAGTTGTTTATACTACTACTAAATACGGCTTGCCCAACATCACTGGCTTCCGTTGCTACTAGCACAACACGCTAGTAATTCGCTAGCCTGTTAACGCGCCACCCGTGCGCTCAGCTATTTTTATTTATTTATTTTTCTCTCGCGCCTTTGAGTTCATAAAAGCTCAGGTGAGTAAGAATCACTCAACAAACACGGTGAGTAATGTCTTGTCCTGTTATTATCATGCGTCGCGTCTGAATGCGTTGTTGTTTTTGGAGCTCTATCGATTTGATTTATAATTCTTGATTTTTCTCGCTGCCTGCTGTGAGTGTGTTTGCTTCGGAGCTGTAAGCTCCGTCTTAGCCTCGTATTTCCTTGTTTTGAACCATCATTTACTACAATTTCTAGTTGTTTATATTACTACTAAATACAGCTTACCCAACCCTGATGCACAACACGCTAGTAATTCGCTAGCCTGTTAACGCGCCACCCGTGCGCTCAGCTATTTTTATTTATTTATTTTCTCTCGCGCCTTTGAGTTCATAAAAGCTCAGGTGAATAAGAAACACTCAACAAACACGGTGAGTAATGTCTTGTCCTGTCATTATCATGCGTTGCGTCTGAATGCGTTGTTGTTTTTGGAGCTCTATCGATTTGATTTATAATTCTTGATTTTTCTCTTTAAACTCGCTTACAACGAACATTTTCTACTTTTCCTCACTGAGAAGCACTACTGCTCAAACCTCATTGTTACAACGCGGACTGTTGAGCAGACGCGTCTCAAGCCTATTAGTGATCCAACGCTGCATACTCTTAAAGGTTACGTCCGTGGATCACGGCTGAACGCGTCTTCTCCACACTCATTTACAAACAAACTTATAATATAAATTAGTATTAATATTGATAGCATCACTGGTAGCTTCGTTGCTAACTCACTGTCCATCTGTTAAAATGGCGAATATATCAGATGTAAGTAGTCTACCGCTTGGTGCAGGTGAGGACACATTTGAGCTTCACGCACTGCAGTCTGAGCTGGAAGCTGTTGAGAAACAGATCCACAACCTTTTATTGAGACAGGCCGAGCTGAGAGACCGGTGTTTGGCTCTTGAAACATCACGCGCCGATGCACACAAATCAGTGTTTAACGTTACTAACCCGCTGACTCCGACCGCGTCTACTCCGTGCGTTCCTCAGCATCGGTCGCAATCAGCCATGGTCTCGTTCACTCCGGCTCCAACACGCCACCACGAAGCCTGGGTGGTTCCGCAGCGGAAGACGCGAGTCAGGTTTAGACCAAGACTTTCTCCGACCCTCCCGGTTTTCGAGTTATCCACACAAAACCGCTTCTCCCCTCTACGCGAAACAGAACGCGATGCTGTGATCATCGGCGATTCCATCGTTCGGCACGTACACGCTAGGTAAAAGTAAGGTGCAAAGTCACTGCTTCCCTGGTGCTCGTGTTTCTGAAATCGCTGCTCGCGTTCCCGAGATCCTGAACGGTGACGAGCGCGTCGGAACTGTGGTCCTGCACGCGGGAGTGAACGACATCAGGCTGCGCCAGACGGAGATTCTGAAGAAAGACTTCAGGAATCTAATCGATACGGTACGCAGCACATCGCCTGAAACAACGATCATTGTGTCAGGACCGCTTCCCACTTACCGACTAGGGCATGAAAAGTTCAGCAGATTATTTGCGCTAAATGAATGGTTAATGTCATGGTGCAATGAGCAGAAACTGCTCTTTGTAAATAATTGGAATCTGTTTTGGGAGCGTCCTAGGCTTTTCCGTGCTGATGGCTTACACCCAAGCAGATTCGGAGCGGATCTTCTGTCAGATAACATCTCCAAAATGTTAAATACCCTTTGACTAGTAACCAAAAGTCCAAATCATAGTCTCTGCTGCACCAATTCAACTGATATAAATACTAGTGTAGAACATTGCATAGAAACCGTGTCTATTCCTCGTTTAGTGAGATCAAATAATAAATCTAATGCAGGATCTAGGAAAAATCTAATTGTTATTAAAACAGAAAATGTTGCTATTAGTAAACAAAAACTATTTCTAAAGCTAGGTCTTCTAAACATTAGATCACTCACACCTAAGGCAGTTATTGTAAATGAAATAGTCACAGATAATAGCTTCGATGTACTTTGCCTTACTGAAACCTGGCTTAAACCAAATGATTATTTCGGTATTAATGAGTCTACTCCTCCTGGATACTGTTATAAGCATGAGCCCCGTCTGATTGGCCGTGGCGGAGGTGTTGCAACCATTTATAAAGATATTCTAAATGTTACTCAGAAAACGGGTTATAAGTTTATTTCATTTGAAGTACTTGTACTAAATGTTACGCTCTTAGATGTTAGAAAAACATCCCTATTATCTCTAGCCTTGGCTACCGTATATAGACCGCCAGGGCCTTACGCTGATTTCCTAAAAGAGTTTGCAGATTTTCTCTCAGACCTATTAGTCAATGTCGATAAAGCATTAATTGTTGGAGATTTTAACATACACGTAGATAATCCAAATGATGCGTTAGGAGCTGCGTTTACAGATTTATTAAATTCATTTGGGGTCAAGCAAAACGTCACCGGACCAACTCATCGTCTTAATCATACACTCATCGTCTTAATCATACACTCGATTTAATTATATCACATGGAACCGATCCAACCGATATAGATATCATTCCACAAAGTGATGAAGTCACTGATCACTACATGGTAACTTGCATATTACATACTGCTGTAATATGTCATGCGGCGTCGCGTTATCAACCAGGCAGAACAATCCTCCCATCCACCATAGATAATTTCTCAAATTGCTTATCTAATCTGTCTCAGCTGCTGCCTGAACCCAAACAAACAGATGAACTAGAAGAACTAACTAGCACTATGAGCACCATTCTCTCTAGAACATTGGATGTGGTTGCACCTATTAAATTAAAAAAGGTCAGAGAGAAAAATAAAGCACCATGGTATAACAATACTACGCATGTTTTAAAGAGAGAAACCCGTATTTTAGAGCGTAAATGTAAACAAACTAATTTAGAGGTCTTTAGAATCGCGTGGAAAGACAGTATGTCGCGTTATAAAAAGGCCCTAAAAGTTGCCAGGGCTGAGCACCTCCGCAAACTAATAGAAAACAACCAAAACAATCCAAGGTTTCTATTTAACACCGTGGCTAAACTAACAAATAAACAGACGTCACCCGAACAAAATATCCCGTTACAGTTCAGTAGTAATGATTTCATGAACTTCTTCACTGAGAAAATAGAAAGCATCAGAACCACAATTATAAACGTTCAATCTTCAATCGCGCCTTATAATTCAGCTTCAATTATCACCCCGAAAGAACAATTACAGTGCTTTACAACTATAGAACAAAAAGAGTTAAATAAACTTATCACTTCATCTAAAACAACAACGTTTATTAGATCCTATACCAACTAAACTACTGAAAGAAGTGTTACCTGTAGTGGAAGAGCCTCTCCTCAATATTATTAACTCGTCTTTATCTTTAGGTCATGTTCCAAGAACATTTAAACTGGCAGTTATAAAACCTCTCATTAAGAAACCACAATTAGATCATAATAATCTAGCAAATTATAGACCCATTTCAAATCTTCCATTTATGTCTAAAATATTAGAAAAAGTGGTGTCCGCTCAACTGGGATCTTTCTTGCAACAAAATGATATCTATGAAAAGTTTCAGTCTGGATTCAGACCGCATCATAGCACTGAAACTGCGCTCGTTAAAATCACAAATGATTTACTTTTAGCTTCTGACCAAGGCTGTATCTCAATACTAGTTTTACTTGATCTTAGTGCTGCGTTCGATACTATAGATCACACAATACTCTTAGATCGACTACAAAATGATACTGGTGTTCAAGGACAAGCACTAAGCTGGTTCAAATCATACCTATCTGACCGCTACCATTTTGTCTATTTAAATGGAGAAAAATCGATCATAACTCCAGTAAACTATGGAGTGCCGCAGGGATCTGTATTAGGCCCTCTGTTATTTTCAATATATATGATGCCACTTGGAAATATTATAAGGAAACATGGAATTATTTTCCATTGTTATGCTGATGACACTCAAATATATATTTCATCACGGCCGGATGAAAACGCTACATTTTCCAAATTGACAGAGTGTGTTAAAGATATAAAAGATTGGATGACGCGTAATTTTCTTTTATTAAATCCAGACAAGACAGAGGTAATACTTATCGGTTCAAAAAACCGCCCACAAAACCTCGCACAATACAACTTTAACATCATAGGATGTCCTGTTACTTTATCCTCTACAGTAAAAGACCTGGGTGTTATACTCGATTGCAACCTGTCTTTTGAAAATCATATTTCATATGTTACAAAAACAGCCTTTTTCCACCTTAGAAACATTGCTAAGCTACGTAATATGCGATCAGTTTCTGATGCAGAAAAGTTAGTTCATGCATTCATGACCTTGAGACTGGATTACTGTAATGCTTTATTAGCTGGTTGTCCTGCATCCTCAATAAACAAGCTACAGTTAGTCCAAAATGCCGCCGCTAGAGTTCTTACGAGATCAAGAAAATATGATCATATAACACCGATTTTATCATCACTGCATTGGTTACCTATAAAGTTCCGTATTAATTACAAGGTATTGCTACTGACTTATAAAGCCCTAAACGGCTTAGCTCCAGTCTATTTAACTGATCTTCTATCGCCCTATAATCCATCACGCTCTTTAAGATCACTAAATTCAAGGCTTTTGGTCATACCTAGGATATCCAGAACCACCAAAGGAGGGAGAGCATTTTCACATTTGGCTCCAAAACTCTGGAATAGTCTTCCTGATACTGTTCGTTGCTCAGACTCGCTCTCCCAGTTTAAAACTAGATTAAAGTCGCATCTCTTCAGCCAGGCATTCATATAATCCTACAGTTCAAACTACAATCCGGCCTCTATCCAATGCCAGAGGAGAACTGGCCCCCGACTGAGCCTGGGTTCTCCCAAGGTTTTTTTTCTCCATTAAGGCACCTGATGGAGTTTTAGGACACCATTAGGTCACTTGATGGAGTTTTTCGGTTCCTTGCCACTGTTGCCTTTGGCTTGCTCAGTTGGGGATATTTTGGGGATATTTAATTTAATTTTATCAATCAATAAATTCCTCTTGAAACAAACTTTGTTGTATTATTTTAATTTAATACTGTGAAGCTGCTTTGATGCAATCTGTATTGTGAAAAGCGCTATACAAAATAAACTTGACTTGACAAATTAACCTTTATTGCTGTACCTTTAGTTATCACACCAAACTTTTTCCTCTTTTACTTAAAGGTTTAATGGGAGAGAATGCGGATTTCGTGTCTCAGAGGAAGACTTGAACCAGTTTTTCATTGAAGCTACTCTTAGTAAATGTGGAGATGAACAGCTTCAGGCAAACTCTGAAGAACTACATGCTCAAAGCAATCTGACTACACCTCACACCTGGAGACTGGTGTGGAGAACTATATAACTTTATAAAACATGGCCCGCATTTAAACTCTGGTTAGTTCAGAATTTTTTTTTTTCCAAATTAAAGAAAATGATAAAGGGATAGTTCACCCAAAAATGAAAACTGTCATCATTTACTCACCCTCATGTTCCAAACCTGTATGACTTTCTTTCTTGTGTTGAACACAGAAGATGATATTTTGAAGAATGTTGGTAACACATTTGCTTCGTTTTAAAAGTCAAGACAGTCATCTTTATTTATATAGCGCCTTATTTATGACCAATCTGTATATACTGTATAAATAACAATATGGGTCAAAGACGATATTGTCACAGTGTCTGGTTTGTGTTTCCCCGGGTGTCCACTAGAGGTCTCTCTCCCTTACTGTCACCATTCATTCTGGAACTGCATTTCCCACGATCCTTTGTCTGTTCTCATCACTCATCATTGCACGCAGCTGTTTCTCATTAGTTTCTGTGTATAAATAGCCTGTCTGTTTTAGTCCTTGTCATATATTGTCACTACACTTCTGGGGCCTGTACCATGAAGCCGGTTTAGGTGGCTAGCAGTGATGCGCGGGTCAATGTATAAACAACCCGGACCCGACCGACGTTTTCAACTAACCCGCCCGCAACTCGGACCGCAAAAAAAAAGAAAGAAAATATTGTACCCGACCCGCTTCCTGACCCGCATTTTTTAAAAGTAGGCTAGTAAATGCATAGCAAGAAATACACATGACAAAGCCAGCACTTTGGTCATTATCTTTCATTATTTCGGCAACTTTGCTCTTTCTGTTTGTGTATTTGCGGAGCTTCCACTCCCCAGTCTTCACCTTTTCTCTTGCCGCCTCCATCTCTACCTGCAGACTGAGCACGTGCGTCATCTTCGCGCCAGTTATTCAGCCAATAAAGTGTAGGCCTATGTATTTCATAGAAAATTGCATGTGAGCGGAGTGGAGCGGGAGCAAGCGGGCGGATCTTGGACAGAACGCAGAGCGGCATTTTTAAAAGGATGGAGCGTCGCCCTATTTCCCGCTCCAATTTCGCTCCGCGCACACCAAGATTCTGAAGCATGCTCAGTCAAGCCTGACTCAGTCTACTGTTGATGATTGCAAGATGGATTCTATTTTCAGTCAAAACTCGGCTCAATAATGGAGTTCAAAAAGTAGGCTACTTCAAAAAGGAAAATAAGAAGTCATACAGGTGTAAAACTAACTATTATGTGGTAGAAGAAAACGACATCGTTTCAGTCAGTAGGCCTAAAGATTAATTTTGGAATCTAAAAAGACACATCTCTCGAAAACATGCAGTGTGATATGTGAACACGCTGGGAAGAAAGCAAAAGGTTAGCAAATTGAATACGGTAACTTAAAGTGTAGCCTAAATTAAATACAGCGTAAAATGCAAACAATTGATACAAGCCCATTTAAATTTTAATCCTGCGCGCTGCGCACAAGTTCAGTTATAAGAATGTTGTCCTAATAGTTAATTTAGCCTAGGCCTACTTTTAAAACGTTTATGTATATTTATTTTATATTTTTGTTTATATAAATTTTATTTATATTATTAGGCCCATTTATTCGTTTTATTTTACAGCAGTTTGTGTGTACAATGGATATAAGCCCATTTTAATCGTGCGCGTTGCACAAAAGTTAACTTATCAAAATTCTGGCCTAATAGTAAATTTACTTTTAAAATTTTTATGTAGGCTATATTTTTGTTTATATAATTGTTATTCATATTATTAGGCCCATGTATTCGTTTAATTTTACAGGACTTTGTGTAGGCTATATTCCTTCTTGCATAGGCCTAATTTGTCATTTGAAATAAAACATTTCTATTTGAAAAATGTTGTTGTTGCTCATTAGTTCTTTAGGAGGTAAGGCTGTGGTCTAAGCTACAGTGATATAGGCTACATGTAGATTTTTTTTCCCCTTTTTGGAGCGAGCGGGGGGCGATTTGAGTGGAGCGCGGATCAAACTGCGTTGAGCGCTGATCGAGCGATAATGAGCAGAGCGGCCTGATGTTTGAGCGGGGGAGCGGAGGGGTGGACAGTTCCGTGAGCGATGAGCGAAGATTCTCACCGCTCCACTCCGCTTATGCTCTCTATACTACTATATAAATTACAAAGGTTTAATTGGCATCTTTATTTCAAACGACCCGACCGACCGCGACCCGAATATCATTAAAAATATTTTTGGATGACTCGTAACCGCGGGTAACCGCGGGTGACCGCAGGCACCCGCTCATTTCGGATCAACCCGCGCATCACTGGTGGCTAGCCAGCTATGTTTCAGTTAAGTTTCCGCCAACCCTGGGTTTTAGGTACTATGAAAGTAGCTTGGCTTGAATCGGTGTTCGTTGCCATGGTATCTTACGCTGCACGGCTAACCTGCTCCGGGGCAGGTTATGTTCTGGATTCAAGATCTCAGACTGAAGTTTGACCAATCAGCTGAGAGCAAAGAAACATAGGTGACGTAACTTATTCCCAGTGTCTGTTGCAATGACTTCACCTTTTCTTCCAAATCCTGTGACATCTCAGCGCAAATTGTTTGACGAGCACTTCGTAGAGAAAGAGTTTTTAGCCAGACAAAATCCCCTTTCCTTTCCTGATAGTTATTTGTATGAAAGATACAGATTTTCCGCGGAAGGAATGTCTTATCTTTACGAACTTCTTGAGCCGCACATAAAGAATTTAACACATCGAATTCATGCACTTACTGTACCGCAAATATTGCGTTACGTTTTTTTTGTTGCAAGTGGTACATTCCTGCACGGTGGGGGACGCACAGAAGCTAGGGGAAAACACGGTTTGTCGAACCATTCGTAAGGTGGTCCTCGCTCTGCAGGAGTACATGAATAGTTTCATTAATAGTGTTCCCCGGACATTTATCGTGTCCATAAAAGAGGGCTTTTATAAAATTGCCGGTAAGATATTGATAGGGTGGCATCACATGAACACATTTTATTTTATTTTTTCAAAAAGCAAATTGCACAAAATGTACTATACAATATAATACATGTTAAGAATTATTTAAAATCTTTATTATTATTCTGTTAATCTTATGATAGGATTCCCTAGCTTTCTTAGTAGTACAAATACGTTCTATATTTATGTAAAATTATGTATGTAGCCTATGTGTAATATAGCCTATAGCCTATTTTTATAATATATAAAAAATGTGCATGTATCATTTTTTATATATTATAAAAATAGGCTATAGGCTATATTACACATATAGGCTACACATACATACATAATTTTACATAAATATAGAACGTATTTGTTTAACTTACACATTAACAATCAGCAATCTTTCTCCAACAGTCTTCTCTTGCTTTGGCAGCAGAGACCGAATTGTTTCGAGCTTGAAATACATATTTAAATTCATCGTAATTCTGAATGATTATCTCTTGCTCCTCCGCGGGAAAATATATCGCTCACGCTCTACCCGCGATTGGTTGTTCAGTGTCGACGTCACTCTTTTATGTGCACGCGCGCGTGGAGTAATCATAGCTTGAGGATCAAAGCCTGAGTTGACAGAGAAAGTTGATGAGCTGCATCATGGTACCAATAAAGCCTGATTGCATCGGTTTGGTTTTGTCAACTCAAAACTAATCCTGTAACCCCGAGTTTGTTCAGCTACCTTCATGGTACAGGCCCCTGGTCTGCGTACGACCTGTTTCTTGTTTTGTTTATAGTGTATTTTGGATTGCTATCATGGATTTTGAACCTTGCCTGGATGACTACGAGATGGATTACACTTCAATAAACAACTATTTTCATACTGCATTTGGATCTACCTACTTTCCTGTGTGTCCCCGTGACAGATATGTCACCATTTTGTGTCTGAATCTGAAGACTAAAATTTCATTATTTAATATTATGTATCTGTATTATTATTATTTATTAATATTCATAATCAGTTGTATTATCTTATGAAGTGTAAAATGCACGAGTTAGACTATAGATTGCATGGACACACGTGTTTAAGGAACATATTTTAGACACAAGGAAGGGTAGCTGGGAGGATTATGTATTCTGCTTAAAGGTACGAGTAACATGCAATGTTCACTTAGCAGAGAGTTCCAGTGATGATGATGATACTTCAGATGTGTACACTTGGTTTGCTCTTTGCAAGAAAATGAATGTTTCGACTGATGCAAATGTAGCATTTGTATACCACTAATATACACTGAGAAATAGTTTCTTAATGTGGAAAGGGGATTGTATCACGTGTAAGCATTAGCATATACGTTCTATCTTTAAACAATGTTTTTTCCACCTTACAAGGAAGTCGAAAGTCGTTCAGTTGTGTATTTAAGCCATAGACTAAAGAAATATGGACGTAGTGTCCGTGACGTCACCCGTAGGTTTCTGAAGAGCATTTTTGAAGCCTAAAGTGGGCGGATTCGGCCGTCGCCATCTTGGCCTCGCGTCACTCCTTGATAACAGAAAATGGGCAAAGAGGCGGGGCATGAGTAGCCTGGCTACCAGAGTTAGCTCAGGGAGGTAATGCTATATGCTACTGACAGTACCAAGTCTGCGACTGCAGAGAGCCTCGCGCTAAAGTGACAGTTGATGATGTAAAGCCAATTAAAAGTTCCTGTTTTTGCCCTTTGAAATATTATAATAGTTAAAAGACATGGCTACAAGTGAGACTGTGTATCGTGATTCTGTACTATTCTGCTAGTTGAAAATGTATTATGCAGTAACTTAATATGAGAGAGTGTGTGTGACGGTGATTTATGTGCATAACAATTACATGTCAGTACACTTTTTTATAGTCTATGGTCCGTCAGCGCGGCATCGCTCGTCAAGTTCGTAGAGAGTTTATTCAGTCCATTTTAAATTCTGATTTGGCCGCCTCTCAAATGAGTTAAACCATTAATATATTACCTATGAAGTTCAAGTACGTTAAATGCGCTAGAAATCTGCTCTCATTCAAGGATGTGCATTTATTACATGGACGGAGAAAGCAACGACACCTGCAGGATTTCATCTGACGGTACATAAGCATATTATAATCTATCTGTTCCGTGTGAGCAGAACGAACAAGCCTTTATATCTATAGACATTTTTAAATCTGAAAACTCAAAAAAAAAATCTACGAAATTGTCAGACATCCATTAGTGCATGTTCACAGAGGAAAACAACTGAAATGCAGCGCTGGTTGTTCTCTCGAACGATACTCGACGACAACGACGGAATCCTAAGCCGTGGGCGAAGTAATGGGTGTATTAAATTGTATGAAATAATCCCTAGAAAAGCACAAACACTGCAGAGATGGCAAGTTCAGCAGCTAAAATTTGCTGAGGTGAAGTGACGCAGGCACGCAGCTAACAGCAGACAAACGGCTAGCATTGACATCAGTGGGAATCCACCTGTCACTCAAAAGTGGACACACCCTTAATTATGCAGAACTTTAAATATTAATCAACTAAACGGATTAGTTATAAAAAAATTCACCCCCCTCACAGTTGTCATGAAGGGCAAAATTAGCTGTATAGACCAAAGCCACATAGAGATCCAGGCTGTAAACATGTTTTTTTTCTGCTGTAAAGTTGGTAATTTTAACATGGGGGAGATACAGATTTGACTCACTTCTGCAGCCAGCCTCAAGCGGCCAGTCAATGAATTGCAGTTTAACTCACTTCCGTGTTGGTTTCAAGAGAGAGACGGGGAGGTTGCCGCTTGATTTAAGCTCAATCTTACTGTACTACGGCAGAGAAACACGGAAACGCATAGACCTGGCATGAATATAACATTTTCTCAGAGTTGCTCTCCTGACATATAGACCTTGAGGCTGGGTAATAAGCTGAAGATGGCACATATTCTGTGGAGACATCAGAAGATGAAGGTAAATCTTGCTGCTCAAGTTTTCAGCAGCAGCGTTGCAGATGTCCTTGAATTCTGCAACAAGGAACTTCGCTTGCCTCAGTTTCATGGTTCAGAGGAAACCGTCGAATTTCTGAGAACAATCGACTTAGCTTTTGATGTTCTCAACAGCAGGAACCCTCTGGCAAAGGGTTACAAAGCTCCTTCCAAAGTTGTAATAAACTTCACATGCTGAGTCTATTGGAGAGAGCTGAAAATGTCCTTCTGCAGCTCAGAGATAGCTCTGGGAGACATCTTTATGCAGGTCCTAGGAAAACGGGTCCCATTGGATTTGTTGCCAGCTCCAGAAGCATTTCCAACATTTTTAAAGAGCTGGTTGAAGCACAGGATGCACCTTGTAAGTATCTCCTCACTTACAAACTCAGTCAGGATCATCTTGAGCCGTTCTTTTCTGCAGTTAGGGCACGCGGAGGCTACAACAACAACAACCCTACTGCCCGACAGTTCAAAGCTGCGTACAAACGCCTCCTAGTGAGACATCAAATGAAAAATGGAACCGGGAACCGTCTCATTAGAGATGGAATATCCGAGTTCAAGGACGCCGCTATCCATTACATTGCTGAATATGTGGTGAAAAAGATGAAGGAGAAATTCTTGTGCATGCCCTGTTCTGTTGCACTGAGTTCTGATTCCAGTATGCATGCTTTCATTGCCCTGAAGAACAGGGGAGGCTTACAGAATCCACCAACAAGCATTGTGGAGGTGTGTAAAGCCTCTGAAAGGTGCTGTCAAAGACTACTGAATACTAGTGGAGGAAAGCTTCAAGGAAAAGGAGTGACAGCTGCCATTATAATTCAGGTTCTGAGTGATTGTGCTGACAAGAATATTTTTTCAGAGTTGCACGACCACATGTTTGAGACCAGTGTTGAGGATAGTGTTGTTTTTGGCGGCCTGTTTTAATTTTAGTTTTAGTCTAGTCTTTGTGTCAAGCTGTCGTTTTAGTTTTTATTAGTTTTAGTCACGTTCATACTCTTTTTAGTCTAGTCAAGTTTTAGTCGCAAAAACTGATGACATTTAAGTCTAGTTTTAGTCAATGAAAATTGTATTTTAGTCTCTTTTAGTAATGCAATTCTATTTAACCCAGTCAATATAGAATTTCAAACAAGGTTATCTTATTATATTTAGTATATTTAGGGCTGTGACGGTGGCAGTTTTTTTATTTATTTTTTACCACCGCGGTAATGGACCAACTACCGGCGGTGGTTGGGGGGTTATTTAAAAAATTAAAAATAAAAACTCGTTTTATATTTCCACACAAAGACGCGTGATATAGCCTATACTCTGCGCTCTGAGAGGGATGTGGGACACGAGCAGGAAAGAGACCATCGATCTCTTCATGATATCTTCGTGTTTTCTACTTGATGTGAATTGGTCTGAAGAGCGAATTTTATCCTCCACAAGGGCGAGATATTTAGGCTATGTTTGAGATTGCGCTGCCAGAGAAAGTGAAACTAAAAATCACCCGCGCGTGTGAAACGCGCTTTACAACTAAACTTGACGCGCCCTGTCTAATATAACAAGCACAAACTGTGTTAAAAAGAATTTGACATGCAAGTACAAATGTAGGCTATCTGTCCTACAGCGTTTTTCTACTTTACCACAGTAAATAATACGAAATATAATAGGCCTAATTAAAAGCGAGCCAATGAAGAAACGTTTATAATCCCTTTAGAAAATGGGTGAGACGTGAGTGAAGATTTGGGAAAAGAAACAAGAGATTCCATGCAGGGATGAGTCACGATTTTTGGATATTCGATTCGTTTATTTAATTATAGAACATCGAATAGGTTGTGCGATTATTCTCTAAAATAAAATCTCCATGTTCTGGTGCTGATGCGGTGACGCGTTCATGTAACCAGAGACGCTGCCAATAACATTCAGTTGTCACAAAGAACCGGCAAAAGTAATGATTATGAATGTGTCAAATATATCAATGAGACATTTTAATAGAGTAACTAATGGAGTAATATTGTTAAATTCGCTGATAATCGGGTGACCAGGTCGCAAACCAGAATTTAAACCCGACAAAGCTATGGGTTTCACGCACAACTCTCTCATTCGTCGTGACGTTATAACATTTCGTCTCGTCTCGTTTTGGTCAACGAAAATGAAGAGACATTTTAGCATAGTTTTTATTTTGTAAACCACATTTAGTCTCGTTTTTATTCGTCAACGATATTGCATTATACATGTATTTTAGTCATCGTCACATGACCAGCATTTACGTCTCGTCTCGTCTCGTTTTCGTCAGGTGATAACGGTTCGTTGACGACAATATTTCGTCATAATTTTCGTTGACGAAAGCAACACTAGTTGAGGACAATCATGTTCACACCTTGGTTAAGATGGCAGCCTCCATGTACTGCAAGATACACCTTCATCATTTGGCAAGGCGAGAAACTGAAAAAGTATAAGGGGCTCTTGTGAGAAGGAGGATGAACAAATTAATACTTTTCCATCCCCAATAGTATGGTGTTTTTAGTGCACATCTTCCTGTTCAAATAACGTTTACAGCACTTTCTGTGTGTATCGCTCACACTCAGAGCCGGCTCTCCCTAGAAGCGAACTAAGCGGCTGCTTAGGGCCCCGCCGCCACTAGCGGGCCCCCTAACTACAGATGGTACTCGCCGGTGCCGCGGTTTAACAGTCAACCGACCGTGTAAAATCGTTGTCTTGGAAATTTGACCGCAAAAATGAAACGAGTCTATCCATCGGGTGCAGAAAAAAGGAAAAAGAAAAAAAAGGAATCCCATTATAGTAGAGCTGCTACTCTAACGAAATCCAAATTAAGCAGTTTTTACTGTAGAATTATTTTGAATGAATTTTTGAACTTGACATTACACAATGCACAAAGAGCCGCCTATTGCATTTTCTGCACAATTCGCGGTGCTATTTCACGGCAGTCTCGGAGGGTGCGTTAAAGTGGACATTATCCCATCATAGTAGAGGCACAACTCCAACGAAATCCACATTTTAAGCAGTTTTTACTGTAGAATTCTTTTTGTATGAACTTCATGTAACGTGTAACAATGTTCAAATTTATTTTTTATTTTTTTTACTGTAAGTCGTTCCCGCCGCAGTGAATCAGCAGGACATCCGGGGCTGCTCTTCCTCTAAGGGACCGGTAGAAGAAAGGAAGGAGTCCGTGCCATCGAAGTCCACCCCAGCCAAACCAGTGAACCTTGGCCCCTATGGTCTCTCTTGTCCTCTCTTCCCCACGACGAATGTAACTGCTGCCCATGATCCAAATCACTGGACCTGTTAATAGCATACAGCAATCACAATCAAAACATTGTTTTGTCAGTACACATATTTTAACACACACAAGTAACTTGTGTCGGCCATTGATTTCTTTCTATCCAAACAAAACAGAAAAAAATTATATGCAGATTAGGGGTGACCCCGAATAGTCGAAGATTCGATGCTTCGATAGGAGGAGCCTGATTCGACTACCGATCTCACGCTCGAATCTTCGCTGAGGTGTTATGAAACGAGGATCATGCCACTTTGGCTGTATGAGGGGCGCTCAATGTCTGATTTCACTAAGAACTACCGGTTTTCTGTCAATACGTTAATATTCAGCCTATTATGATAATGCTGTATATAAAAATGTGCAAAGAAAGAAGCTTTCTAAATATTTTTTAACGTGCGTGAATAAATCCAAACACCCCGTGACAGATTTAAGTTTCACTTTCAATCCGTGACCGACAGAGGAGCGTCTTGGCGGCAAGGATTTAAATCTTTAACAATGTCTGGGATAAGAAAATCTAAAGTGTGGATGTACACCATCAGAAAGGATATTCTCCAAGGCTGGATTTAGCATCAGGAAAACCAGTCTTTCACTCTGTCTGTGTCCGTTGGAGTCTTTTGTGCGCGCGGATAAAATACATTCTAAAACACTTAACGTGAAAAACGTTTAACGACTTAATCTCCTAAAATAGTTAAATAAAAAATATAGGAGGAACGCATTGCGTTCATATTCTGGGTTCATCTGCACATAAAGTGTGTAGGCTACGGTGTACATTAAGCCACGTTAAAGTGCCTTTTAAGCGTTTGAAAAGCTTTTTTCACGTTAAGCATTTTAGAATGTCCCGTGGAAAACCAACTTGTTAACGTTGGCCGGCAGAAGTGCGATCATTGTTTTCCTTAATTTAACTATTTTAGGAGATTGAGTCGTTAAACGTTTTTCACGTTAAGTGTTTTAGAATGTATTTTATCCGCGCGCACAAAAGACTCCAACAGACACAGAGAGAGTGAAAGACTGGATTTGTTCTCTCGATCAGGTATCGGGTACAAGTGATTTCAAAACTTTTCAGCCGGTTCTAATTTGATTTTTGGATGCTGTGAACATTTTGAGCTAAAAAGACTGCGACTCCAGTTTAGCATTTATTGTTGTTTCTGCAGTTAAAAAGACAAAGTTGAAAATTCTGGCTACTATCGTTATTTTAATAATTTCTTTATTTTAATTGTATTTATTGATCTGTCAGGGTTATCTAATCTAACTATTTGTGGCTTGTGTTTTGAATATTATGTTCCCCTGCACTTTAGGCATTTTGCACACATTTGCTCCTCATCCTGTGACTTGATTCTGATTTATTTCGTTTTGTATTTTTATTTATTAGAAAGGTATATTCTGTTCATATTTAATTAATTGTTTATTTTTTCGGTGCATCGATGTTGTGCTGTACTTAGAGCCTGCTCGCACAGGTAATTTAGCCGATTTAGTTTGATTTGCATGTGAAATGCAAATCCTGTCTGCAGTGTGGCCTTTCTGGAGTTATTAATGTTATTTCTTAGTTTTATTGATCCAAAATGTTTTTATACATTTTCTTCTATATCTTTGTGTGATTTTCTGTACATCGCGGCTTTGAAATGTTAAAGCCCCGCCCCCACACACATGATTCGACTATTAGTCGACTATAGGCAAGACTTGACGATTCTGATTCGACTATGAAAATCCATAGTCGGGGACACTCCTAATGCAGATATACAATAAAACACAAATTAATTGCTCTTATCTGTTCATTGAAATAATAATATGACAGTATAGGTATTACACAAGGGTAATTTATTATTTTATTCTCTCTTACGGTCATTGTGTTGCTTTCAATATTTGACTTTAATCTCAATTACACTTTAGCTACATGGCTTACCTTTGTTGTTAGGCATGGTGTAGTGCCACTTCAGTCCAGCTATTAGTATTTGAACCTATGAGGAAAGAAAAATGAAAAGGGCAACCATTAGTTATAGATGTTATGGGTGACATTTGTTATCGTCCATCTATTATCTATGTTATTTAACAGGCCAAAGCAGACGCTTTTGTCCAAAGCGATTTACTGAATAACTTTATTATATGACTGATTCGTCCATTTCTCTTGTGATGTAGATAACAGTTAACGCCATTTTGTGGTTATATTCGGCGACCATTAACGTTATACAACATCATGTGCATCAATTAACCAGAGGTGGGTAGAGTATCCAAAAACTGTACTCAAGTAAAAGTACAAGTACTTATAGAAATATTTACTCAAAAGTAAAAGTAATAATATCTATCTATCTATCTATCTATCTATCTATATCTATATATATATGAAGACTTCAGATGCAAAAGCCTCTGAGTGCCATCTGAAACTTTCTTCTAAAACAAGCATTTTTATCGAGCTTGTATATTTAAGTTCAGTAATTTCACTTTAATGACAATTAATAGGTACTTTTCATTGCCATTTAAGTGAAATAACTGAACATAAACATACAAGCTTGATAAAAATGCTCTTTTAGTAGAAAATTTCAGATGGTACTTAGAGGCTTTTGCATCTGACGTCGTCATATATATAAAATTATATTTTTTTTATTTAAATGACTATTATTATCATAAGTAGATTGGCTATCTTTGCAACAAAAAAACAGAAGAGACAAGCATTATTTCTGCCATCTGTAGCCCGAAAATCATTGCCTGTCCTTTGGTTTGTATAATAGTAACTTATACAACTACATTTGGATTATTAGACATGTAGAAATAAAGTGAATCTGCAGAGTGTTGCATTCAAAGGCATGTAATTGACACAGAGAAGAAAGAGTTAAAACTCTCCACATGTGCTCGCGCTCATGACTGCTACTGAACACCTGAACACAAAAAAACATCGACGGATCTTCTTCTGTCTGTTCTCCAAAATATAATCAAATGTATATTTCTGCAAGCATGTTTAAACTGGTTAACTGTGTCTACGGCAGGCAAAGGCATTCGTTTTCAAGTCGAGTTCGCACCCCACTGCGCAACAATACACACAAACTACCGCGGGACGGCGGGTGTTCATAAACTATGAACAATGGTAGCTTATTTAATGTATAAGTTAATGTATATGTCCAAAAAACGGGTAATGTCATACTTTCTAGTAGTGCTATCGTAGCGTAATAATCTGTTTGGTTGTAAAATGTATTACCTGAGTGAAATGAAATCGAATATATCGTCCTGTGGAATCATTCATTCACAGACAGCATACGAAGATGTTCAACTAATAAAGATCTTCATCGCTGGCAAAAATATGATGCATTTGAAGATATTTAGAAATAATAATTAGAATAATTATTAATATTGACAGTTGCTATTAAATGGTTTACCTCATCCTTTAGAAAAGGTGCAGTCGGCAGGCCATCTCTCTCTGAACTCCTCAACTACTGTAAATACATAATGAGCAAACATCTCATTTGATATGACAAAACATACAGTTGATTATAAAAATGATAAATACCAGACATGTTCACAAGTCCCTAAAGGCCAAGTCCAAGTCTTTGTACCTAAGCAATATTTAAACAATATTTATTTCAGGAAACCTAGTTATTGTAATTATCAGTGTTTTGAACTTTCAAAACAGATTTCTACTTCAAAAATGTATAATATAGCACATCAATTATTACTTAAATCATTTATTAATGAATGAATTTATAATAAATGTATTCACAATATATAAAATACATAACATTATGCCATTTGGAATGCAGGGAGAGTCACCACGGAAGAAAAAAAAACTAAACCTGGTGTGTATTTTGAGCTATTTGAGTTGCCGTAGTTTGCTGTAGTTCTAGGCAGTGATGGGTAATGTAGTCTTCCAGAGAGCGCCGGCGGTAACAAACCCTTTGTATAAACAAGCGATACAGTGAACAACACAAAGAACAATATTCCCGTCAGTGTGTCGTTAATACACACCAGTGACTCTTTAGAAACGCTGGATTGAATAGGCAGGACACCGCTAGTTAACAACAGCATTGACAAAAGCACCCAAAAGTGTGCGAAATCGGCAGCACTGGTGAATTAGATCAGGCCATCAGTTTGGGAAGAGCACAATATACATCATATATGACAAATAACATACAGTCGATTATAAAAATGATTAACACATACCAGTGATTCTTTAGAAACGCTGAATTGAAGGCAGGACTCCGCTACCGACTTCAAAATTCCGGCCAGTTAATACAGGGTGTCTACAGATATAAACAAGTTAAATTTAAGACTTTTTAAGACCTTTTTAATGCCACTTTGAATTAAATTTAAGACCAAATTTAAGTGATGGAAATACACATTATATTGCATGCGTATATGTAATATTTAACCTAAGTAATTGAAATAATTTAATATTAACTACTTGTTTATTGAACTAAAATCAATGTAACATTTGCAATCGTGAGAATATTCAGCAAAATAGCTCCCGTCATGTTATGTTACTTAACTATATCACATGTTATAAAAAAAATTAAAAAAAATCAACATTTAGAATTTTTACCTCAGTATGTTTCTTCTGTGAGCTTTTTTATGTGTGCCGTTATGCTCATTTGTTTTGATTTCTTACTATAAAATCTATCACAAAGACAAGCAGAGCGAGCCTCAACAGCGTTACCAGAAAAAGCCTACATTATCATTATCAATAGCTGTTTAAGTAATAAAATCTGAATCATTCTCGCGATTCGATGCTTCACTGGTTATTTGACGGACATTAGGTCCGTCAGACTGGAGAAATTTTAGCGGTAATGTGACCAGAAATATTTAAGACCTATCGAAAATGAATTTAAGACATTTTAATACTTTAAGGCCTTTTATTAGGAACATTTTATTTAAGACTTTTTAAGGACCCGCGGCCACCCTGAATAACCAAAATACAATAAAATATATCCAATAAAATATATATTTTAAAGTTAAATAACCAAAATACTATGTTTGATAGTTATACTTATAATTTTGTTTCTATTACATGCAGTTCTAACTTGAGCTCTTAGCTCTCCGGTTAGAATATTGGCTTCTTACTGACCCTTTAAAGGGATACTCCACCGAAAAATGAAAATTCTGTCATCATATATTCACCCTCATGTTGTTTCAAACCTGTATGAATTTCTTTCTTTTGCTGAACAGAAAGGAAGATATCTAGAAGAATATCAGTACCCAGACAGTTTTAGATACCATTGACTTCCATAGTATATCTTTTTCTTACTATGGAAGTCAATGGTATCTAAAACTGTCTGGTTACTCACATTCTTCTAGATATCTTCCTTTCTGTTCAGCAAAAGAAAGAAATTCATACAGGTTTGAAACAACATGAGGGTGAGTATATGATGACAGAATTTTCATTTTTCGGTGGAGTATCCCTTTAAGAAACACAGAACTCACTCTTGCACTCACACTTACAATCTCTCTCTCTCTCTCACACACACACACACACACACACACACACACACACACACACACACACACAGATATGTGGTTTATGAGGACTCTCCATAGGCGTAATGGTTTTTCTAATGTACAAACTGTATAATCTATCCCCCTACACTAACCCTACCCCTAAACCTACCAATCACAGATTTAGTATGTTTTTTAAGCCGTTTGGTTTAGAAGGACACATATGTCCTCATAAACCATGTTTACGTTGTAATACCCATGTCATTATACACATTTGTGTCCTCATAAACCATATACAACACACACACACACACAATAACAATATGCTCTGACAGGAGGAGGACAGAGTAAAGGTACACAGGACCTACAATTTCCACACTTTTATTAGCCCCGGGTCTAGCCGGACAGCCTGTGTGTGTGTGTGTGTGTGTGTGTGTGTGTGTGTGTGTGGTGTGGTCATTGAAAATGTGTTCAGATATATATTCTTCACAGAAAATGAGCCAAGACCAATGAGTCTGAGTTTGAAAAAATAATGAATCGTGTAATTTTTCTCTTGATAAAAAATGAAACCGGGTCCTACAGACCCGAACACCATACAAGGGTTAAAACGACACTAACGAGACGCTTAACAACACAGCGTACAAAACAAACATTTTATATAGATATCATATTCTAATTAAATGAATACTTACAATCACAGAAATAATGTCCTTGGCGATGATCAATTTGCTGCCGCCGCAGCTGCTGCTCGTGTCCAAAAGCTGAATCATACGTGTAACAGCTGTTCTAAATAAGCTACATCTGATTGGTTAATAATAATCCTATTTCAGTATCTTGCCGCACTATTGGCTCGACTGATATAGTAGGCAACCGCGTTTGCCTGCATATTTACGGGTCGTGCAATATAATTTCGGGGGAACATGTGCAATAAATGGGAGTGGCAACACTTTTCATATCGTTGAGAATAAAACAACCGTCCCAACTTTACAAATCCAGGTTCTCCCTCCATGGGGATCATCCATTTCGAAAAGTAAAGCAGATACGGAACCTCGGCCCACGCGAGATGCAATGCGATTGGTTGCTGGACCAGCCAATGGAATTAATATGTGTAATATTAATATTTAAAATTGCCTAGTCATTAGATTTGTGAATTCTTTTTCTGAAAAACAAAATTATATCATTAATCTTTTAATTATTGTGGCGAAGTTTTATATCCATAAGACAAAAATTACTCAAAAGAAACCCTCCTATATTACCTTTTATAACACTGATCTCACAATATACTTAGAATATCTTTTAAACATGAGATCATAAAACAAAAAGCTTATAAAAACAATACAAATTTTAAAGCTTTTCAAATACATATAACTGCCCTGATATTATAAACTTTAATTTCTGTATTTATTATTTATTTTATTATTATCATGTACATTTATACTTTAGTTGTTGTTGTTATTCTTTGGTTTATACATTTTGAATTGTATTTACAGTGCCTTGTATTCATTTTGTTTTTTGTTGCATTGTAGGCTACTTGAAATGTTTGTAATTTAACTAAATAAATAAAAAGCACAATATGTTATGTATACCATACGTAATAAGATATATTTCTAAAATCAATACTTTCAATATTATAATATTATATATTATATGACGTTACTGTCACAAAAATAGCTTTAATGGTTCTGTTTTTTTGTTTTTTTTTAAGCAAGTCTGGAGGCTAATGAAATTAAACAGATGAGAATCATTTTCCCATCTAAATACAGTTGATTTTATTGTAATGTGATGAATCAGAAAAAAAAACAAATATAACATTCGCTTAGGCCGTTTTTTAAATGGACCAAAACAAAGTGAAACCAACGTAACAATTTGAAGTGACCAGACCACTGACATTGATAATAAATATTATTAAAAAAATATATAAGATGGCACCACAAGACGACGTTCACTTGCAGAGCAAATTTAGCACGTTTATAGTTAACTCAACTGGGTAGCAATTGTGAACAATTTTAATAGAGAATTCAAAAATAATTTGGATTTCTTCACCACTACTACTAACCGGTTGGATGGTGTATTTGTGATACTGAAATCTGATTGGCCTTGATATATATGCGGAAAAGGGCCAATTTAATTATTAATTTATATGATGTCCGATTTATTCTCTCTTGTGCCTTTTTGCGCACATTTTCCACGGGTTTTAATAATAAAACTGGTCTGAAAGAATGAAAATGTTATGATTCAAATGTTAGTTGCTATGGCGACGCGTTTTATGAATTCTGCGATCTGCATGTATCTCTCTGCTCAACGATCGACCGCTGTCTGTTGGTTGAGAGACGAGGCGAATTAACAGACTGACTTTTGCGGAGAATTTTCTGGCCGAAACTTGCTACTTTGAAGCTTTTCTGGATTGCTGAGAGGAGACTTATATTCTTGAAGGACATCGGAGGATATATCCTTTTTGAAAAAGGATATATAATTTAATTATATTATATAATTCATATAATTTCTGATAATACTTTTGTTTGATATTTTTTTTCAGGGGAGTAACGTTATTTCTGAGGAGATTTCTATAGTATTGTATTGTATTGTATTGTCTTGTATTTTGTTTGTACCGATTTTATTGCAGTTTGGAGGAGGTTGGCGATGGCTCGTAATTTCATGATGGGCGAAAGAGGAAGTGAGTGCTTTAATTTTTAATTTATTTGTTATGGTGTGTTGTAACGCTACAATGACTGACTGATCACATTTGATCCCATTTATTTGATTCATTGCATGTGAAATAAACTTGAATTGAATTTGAGTAACTTAACTGAAGTAAAAATCTGTAATTGACCGCACAGACATTGATTATTGATTATTATGATTAAACTAACGTTATGTGATATGTGAAATATTCCATCCTAAGAGCACTGGAGATTCAGGAGAGCTGCTTTCGGTCAGACGGCTGGTCAGGAGGTTTGGAGGCCCGATTCTGATGACCGTGATCAGGATCCGCTGCCCAGAGATGGACAAAGTAAGTTACACAATTTCCTTACTTGAGTGAAAGTAAGTTACAGATACTTCTGGTCAAATATTACTCAGTTACAAGTAAAAGTTGAAAAGACTGATTTTTACTTGAGTAAAAGTACAGAAGTACTTGTTTTTAAAAGTACTTAACGTTAAGTATCAAAAGTAAAAAGTAAATGTCAATGCATTGTTTTATTATTGTTTGTAATACTTACAGTACCTTATGCCTCTGAATCTATGCCTGCCTACCTACCCACCCTCATATCAATATATAATTTATTTCTAGAACACAGGTCCTGTAGTGGGATTGAATGTGAGATTGAATAAGTGCTCTCAATAACGTCCACAATAGTTTCGGGCTGTTCCCTCAAATAGTGCCCTATTTAAAGATTTTTGGCTTTTAGGATGAATATGTCAGCCACTGTTATAAGCTAGTGTGCTCCAAAACAATGACAAAATGAGCATTTAAAAGACCAAACCCAACATTGAAAATGAAAGTCAGATTGATGTCAGAATCCAACTACTTTCTACTCAAGGACCTTGACAGAAATGTAACGTTAGTGGAGTAAAAAGTATGATACTTGTCTTTCAAATGTAGTGAAGTTAAAGTAAAATGTTTCCAGAAAAAATAGTACTCAAGTAAAGTACAGATACTCAAAAAGTGTACTTCAGTACAGTACTCAAATAAATGTACTTTGTTACTGTCCACCTCTGCCGCTGCCAGACCCGACCCAGAGCCGGGATCGTCCTGGATATTTACCATCTCTGTCTTCTGAGTTTTCTGTTTCTGTGTCCACAGGTCAGGCTCACGGGACGAGGGCGAAGCAGAACCCAGATGTTGGACGTCCGTCCACTTCATCTAACCACTCTCGCAGAGGTCAGAATAGGCTTTTAATAAAGATGTAATGGCTTAGTTTCTATTTCTATTTTCAATGAGTGATTTGTCAACTAAACCAACTAAAGTAACGATAACACTTTATTTTGATGGTCCCTTTTGAACATTCTGTCGACTATACGTAACTTTGCAACTACATGTCGACTAACTCTCATTAGAGCATCGGTAGACTCTCTCCTTAATATCTGCAAACTCTTTATTGTAATGCTCCACCAACAGACACTTGTACTGACAACAAGTAACTTTTCAACTACATGTCAACTTATTCTAACCCTACCAGTCTACTAATACTCTACTAATACAGGGTCCCCGCGGATCCTTAAAAAGTCTTAAAAGGTCTTAAATTCCATTTTTTTTTTTTTAAGGCCATAAAAAGTCTTAAAAAGTCTTATTTTTACTTATGAAAGGTCTTAAATTTTAAAAATGACACTTTGACTTAGACTTATCTATATGCTTTCGAAATTAAAACTATCTAATTAGCGTAGGCCTACGTATTATTATTTTTATTTCTATCTTTGTCATCTTTGTGGATTTGCTTGTTCACGTGACAATTCGCGTCACTTAAGGCAGTAAATTAGCCTATCTGTCTCCTGCACGCGAGAGGAGAGAAGAAAACGAGTAAATGTCAGTTCGATTGTAAGTTAATTCTTTATGTGCTTAGGAGTGTGCAATATTGTCTATGAACTATGATGATATTTTAATCATTGTTTTAACTATGTACGAGGCACTGCGAGTGCGAGCTGACATCGCGTTTGTCTCTCAGGCTTGCTTTCACTGCGTGATGTGTAAGTGCAGTTATAGATGTCCCCAAATTAGTTTTTGTCTTATATTAATATCATATTATGTTGTTATATTAGAATATCACATGATCAAGAGTGCCGTTTTCCTTTGCACAATTGCAAATGTGCTATTTATTTTATACAACAGTTAAATTAACAATAAAGTTAACATTGTGAGTTACTTTTTGGACACAATATTGTCAATTTTCACTTTATATCGCCGACGAGAATTTCATAATGAAGCCGTAGTCCAACAGACAGATTTGTTTTTTACTGAAATCCGCGTTTTGAACGAATCATTTTAACGATTCAATGAACAATCACTTGTTTTCCGAATGAATCAGCCATTTGAACCATAGACTTCATATAGATAGACGCCCTATCGACCGCTACTGCCTACTGGCGCGGGCGAGCCGTGGGGCCGCCATCTTAGACCGGTCACCCGCTCCACTCAGTGTAATCTGTATGGCAGGTGCAATGAGCTGTCAGCGCATTTAATTAATCATATCTCACTGAATACCGAACTGATTTTCACGCGGGTTTGTTTGCTGCAAAGGTCATTCATGTCTATTATACAGGACACATGGTTCGGCGTATTTTAATATTCATAGTAGGCTTAACAGTAATATAATATTCTGATATAAGATATAAAGTGACCAGACGTCCAAAATCAAAATATGTGATGTAGGATATAAGCTATTTTATAAATCACACACTATAAATATGATAAAGAAGCAGAAACAGATAGTTGCAGTAAAGTAAGATATTTTAATAAGTTGAAGAAACGTGTGTGTTTTACATTTACATTGCTTCCTGATATCACGTGCGCAAACACAAACAACCTATATTTATATATATATATAAAACAGTTATGTCCGGTTGAACAATGTATGAATTAACTTAAGATTGGATTGCGGTAAAAGTAAGTTTCGTGCCTCTTACAAGTGCTTTCGAACTTCTTTCTGCTCTGAATGGTATGTGGAAAACACTTGAGTTGAGGGAGGGAGAAAACACGCAACTGAATGCCTTTTCAAGCGTCTCAATACTTGAAAAACCACAGGAAACTACTTTTAAACACGAAATTACTTGATTTACAGAGGGTCTATTCGCACGTTTATAAACGTTAACGTTACCTGAGGTAATTTTCCTGGACCTTTTTACAGAAGGTAAAAGTCGCCGTAATCTTTACTGACATTGTCCGAAATGATTACTGAGATGCACATTCGGATGGGACTAAAATAACCGAGAAGCTCTTGTAATTATTACTTTACCCCACCTCTCCATGTCAGGTGAACACCGGCTGGTGCAGTAAACATTGCCTAGCTAACGTTAACTGGCTACGATTTCAGTACAGTAATATCAAAGATCCTTGCTCCTTCTCAATTATCTGGTAATATTCTATTCACAAAATACAACCAATAGTACGGTAATGTTAAAAGTAATCCCCCGGGCCCTATTTGCGATGGTCCGTCGATTAGAACAGGAAAATACTCCACAGTGCTCTAGCATCTTCACTGCTGCCACACAACGAAACTAGGAACACGACCGGTTTAAGATGGCGGCCGCATTTCTCAGTGCCCAGCGGCCAATAGGGCATCTAGTCTCTATATAATATCTATGGTTTGAACAAATCGGTTGAATAAATGACTCCAACAACTCGCTTATTAAGACAGTGAATTGCCGCCACCTACTGGTGGTTTTAGTTTCATATTTAAAGTATTCTTTAATTAAAACATTAAAAAACTGTACAGTAAATCATTAAATAATTTTAAAATATCATCTAATTATTATCGACAAAACGTTGAAAATATCGAGACATATTTTTGTCAATATTGCGCACCCCTAATGTACGGTATTCATTTTGATTTCTTCAGGTCTTAAAAAGCCTTAAATTTGACTTTAAAAATTGTGCAGGTACCCTGTAATACTCTAATGAGAGTTAGTAGACATGTAGGTGCAATTTTACTTGTAGACAACTGAATGTCTGTTGGGAGGAGCATTTGAATAGTAAAATGTAAGTTATATCATTATGTCATTGCTTAATTTGATGTCAGAGATGGGTCTAATAGTTGTTTTCATTAGTTTTTTCTTCATTTCAGAGAAAGCTCCAGAACGTCTTTGGCTCAGGATCTGGAAGGCTACGAAGGGTGTTTTCAGCTGCTGTTCCGGTAGTGCTGTGACTGAACCATCGTCACCTTCTCCAGATCACTCCGGCGTCAAGCCAAATAATGGTAAATCATTATTTCTCCAACATTATTTTAAACAGTATTATCTTGTTTTCCACTCAAAATAAGGCTTGTTTTTACAGAATATAAAAATTATTTCCCCCATTATAATATTATTTTCTCGACCAGCGCTGACATTTTTTAAATAAAACAATGGATCTAGCAACAGACACTCTACTGAATATAAGTAACTTTTCAACTACATGTCAACTTATTCTAACCCTAACGGTCTACTAATACTCTAATGAGAGTTAGTAGACATGTGCAGTGTTACTTATAGACCAATTATAGGTTTGTAAACATCCGGGATGCGTGCGCATATCGTGGTTGCAGAAAGACCCGTTTAACAGCTGATCCTTACACGGATACGGATAAGAATAATACTAATAGCTCGATTTAAAACATTTTATATTTAATTTTCGTAATGTTCTCCGCATATTTTTTTGATCACTTTTGGTCCCGACATGCGCAGTAGAACCTGCGTGACGCCGTGTGACGTAGGGTGATAATTCCCCTATAGACTCATAGAATGTCTTAAAGGGACCAAAATAAAGTGAAACCAATTTTTTCCAACATTCATCTGACATTTTCGGAACATTCCGAGAACATTCAAAAGTAACGTTCCCATAATGAAAAATTATAAAATAGAATGTTCCTTTAACCAAGATAAAACATTTTTGAAACGTTAAAAAAAACTGGACGTTTTGAACGTTCAGGGAACATTTAGAAATAATGTTTTCTTAATTGAATGGGAATGTTAGCAAAACGTTCTCAATAAGGCATGAGCTCGATGGCTGTCTGACACACACCAGAAACACACGCACAGAAAGCCGCTTCACAGACAGCATACGATCCAGAAAAGAATTCAATTTCACCACTTATTTCTCTTGAATTGTCAAAAACATGCAAAATTGTCAAAATGGCTGTCGTGCCGAGCATTACAGAGTCGGTTATGTCATAAATAAGACATTGCTATGCATAATAAATGTCAGTGTTTAATAAAATATATAGATATATATATATATATATAGATATGGCCCATATGATCTTTACCATTACAAGAACTGAGCCACATGTGCCAGAGTTGGCCAAATGAAGCCTGGAAATGTATGTTTTCTTTTTAATTAAAGATCAGATAAAATAAGAAAAATAACTTTAGCGTTGAATCGGAATCACCTCGTAATCGTGATAATAGTGGAATAAAATTACTATTAATATTGTGAAATAATATGTTGGGACATTTATGCAGGCATTAAGCAGAAGTCAGGTGGATAGCGTGAACAATTCCCATTACTTTAGATTTGTAACTTTACAGATAAGATTTGAATAGTAAAATATAAGTTATATCATTATGTCATTGCTTAATTTGACGTCAGAGATGGGTTTAATAGTTGTTTTCATTTGTTTTTTCTTCATTTCAGAAAAAGCTCCAGAACGTATGAAGGAACCTGGTCGTTTCCATAAGCTCTGGAAGGGTGTTTTCAGCAGCTCTTCCAGTGATGCTGTGACTGTTGTGGAGCCTTTTATGCCTGAACCATCATCACCCACTCCAGATCACTCCGGCGTCAAGCCAAATCATGGTAAATCATTATTATCTCCAACATTATTTTCAACAGTATTATCTTGGTTTCCACTCAAAATAAGGCTTGTTTTTAGAGAATATTAATATTATTTCCCCCCATTATAATATTATTTTCTCGACCAGCACTGGATCTAGCAAGCTAATAATTGTCTTTTACATTTTTTTTCATTATTTTTAAACTTTATTAAAGGAGACATTTCAATTGATACAAAAAGCTTTTAAGAATATAGAATAGACTTCTCGTCTCGTTTTCGTCAGGTGATAACGGTTCGTTGACGACAATATTTCGTCATAATTTTCCTTGACGAAAGCAACACTATGTACTGTAAATGTGTCTTATGGTGTGACATAAAAAAAACGAAGAAAAATAATACTCCTAATACAAATAGCATGAGAGATATTTATTTTCATTGTTAGACACTTATTTTCATATAGTGTTTATGTAGTGTAGGAACGGATTATGTCATGGCTGTGCCCTGGGCATGGATGTGTTTGGGTTCCTGTCATAGTTTTAACAAATATGCCTTGTAGGCTATAATTTGTAAAACACTTTTTTAATTATAACATGATAACATTTTTATTGTAATTATAACAAAATATAAAATATCTTCCACTTAAAACAATAATACATGTTAAATAAAAAAAACTAATTATAACGAATAGGCCGTAACGTTTTCCAGCTCTGGGAGAGACTGCGACATCAAACATATACTATCATACTGTATAGTACAAGGTTTAAAACATTTAAATAGACACATCAAGTTGTGTGAATGTGTGTGATTCAGTATCTTATAGTTGAGATTAGGCTCTTGACAAGTGATTTCTGAGAGACGCACAGAGAGACGGCAGCGCGGCTGGTTGGTTTCATTCATAGCCTATAGTTCACACTCATTTGTGTATCATATAGTGGTTTAAAAAGTTTAAATAGACTCTTCAAGTAGTGTGAATGTGTGTGATTCAGTAGCTTATAGTTGAGATTAGGCTCTTGTCAAAAGAAAAGTAGAAAATGTGCAGTATGTAGTATTTTCAAGTATTTTATTTGATCGGCTGTTATTGATAAAGCTCTGATTTCTGAGACTCATAAGGCAGCGCGATTGATTTGTGATCATGCTGTGCTCATTTCAGTCATAGAGTTCACACTCGTTCACATCACACACTCATTATTGAGTAGTTTATTAGAGGTTTATACAGAGCTCTCAAGTTGTATCAAGAGTTTGGAGTGAGATCTGTTAGGGGACGAGCCACCCACATATTTGCAGCAGCGGCCCCTCGGCCCCACCAAATTCGCTTCAATTTTTGCTAGCAGTTCAATTTTACCTATTGTTTATAATTGACCAGCATAAATGGAAATTATAACAATTGGTAAATCTGATAATTGCAATATACTCCACTGTTCTTTAAGATATTTTGAGATAAAAACACATCTTCTTTTATGCCAGGTCCCTCCAAGATGAAGCAAACGCCGGACAGAAATCCTGTGGATCATGAGATGATGATGTGCCTGCCAGGCCAGGTCTGTGAAGATCTGTGTGTGCCAGGTCCATCCAAGATTAAGAAAACACAGCATGCAGATCCTGTGGATCCTGAGCTGCCGCCTGTGCCAGATGCCTCCAGTTGTGATCTGGATGACAGTGAGTCATTATTACCTTTGTTTCATGAAATTTCTGCCATCTGTTATTTTCTACTTTTCTACTAGGCTATAATTCTCATACTCTGACATCACGTAAAGTAACTTTGATTTGCAGAAGATCAGAAATCAAAAGACTGAAGTCTTTTAAGATTCTTTAAATGGATATTTTATTTTTATTTGATGTATTTCTGTGCTATAGTTTATTTTTAAATGTAGTTATATTTGCATATTTGTATATTTACAGTAGGCATAATTCATGGCCATTTCAGCCTGATGTTTCTGGTGTTAGTCTTCATTTTTCCTTCTCTACTCCTGTTGGCTCCTCAAATATGCATTTAAATGTTTTGTTTGTTTGTTTTGTTAAACACCATTTTAAAAACCCATATATTTATGTAGTGAAGTCTGATGGTTGAGAATTCTTTCTGTTTTTCTTTTTGTTACATTTTTACTGAACTGTACTGTAAATGTGTCTTATGGTGTGACATAACAAAAATTATGAAAAAAAAATCTCATAATAATATACAAATAGCATGAGAAAGATTTATCTTCATTGTTTGACACTTATTGTCCAAAATGTTTTCTTATACTGAAGTATTAGGAGTTCCTTCCACTGGAACTAAGCGGCCAAGCCCAACCCCTGTAAAACACATTTTTAAAATGTATATATATATATATTTGTATGCTCCTCGAATGTGTATTTCACCAGTCATTCTCGTCATCCTCAGGTTCATTCCTCTCTGAGGTCCATGTTGAGAGGAGATGTAGAGATTCGTTGAGTCTGAGCAGCCGAGACTCGAACAGCGTCGATGGATTGGAGAGCCCAAACCAACAGGGTTTGTCCAGGTCCGACAACCTCAATCCGCACCCGACCCAGACACAGATCCAGGATCTTCCCGGATCATTAACATCTCTGTCTTCTGAGTTTTCTGTGTCCACGGGTCAGGCTCACGGGACGAGGGCGAAGCAGAACCCAGATTGTGGACGTCCGTCCACTTCATCTGAACACTCTCTCAGAGGTCAGAATAGGCTTTTAATAAAGAAGTAATGGCTTAGTTTCTATTTCTATTTTCAATGGCTGATTTGTCATTGAAAATAGAAAGTTGAACCAACTAAAGTAACGGTAATACTTTATTTTGATGGTCCCTTTTGAACATTCTGTCGACTATAAGTAACTTTGCAACTACATGTCAACTAACTCTCATTAGAGCATTAGTAGACTCTCTTATTGTGATGCTCCTCCAACAGACACTCTACTGACTACAAGTAACTTTACAACTACATGTCAACTTATTCTAACCCTAACCCTACCAGTCTACTAATACTCTACTAATACTCTAATGAGAGTTAGTAGGCTTGTAGGTGCAGTGTTACTTATAGTCAACCGAATATCTTAAAGGGACCAAAATAAAGTGAAACCAAAGTAACAATTTGATGTGACCACTGACTGATTATTAATATTATAAAAAATATATAAAACATAAACAGTTTTTGATGTCTGAAATGTTCCATCCTCAGGATTCTGGAGAGCTGTTTCCACAGATTCTTCTCTGGGCTTCACGTCATCCTCAGGTTTGTCCAGGTCCAACAACCTCGAAGGGTTTCTGTGTCCTCCGCTGCCGGGTCAAGTTCCTGTCGAGCCAACAGAGTCTTCAGATGGTATATTTAGTATAAATATATATTTCTAAAATGTATAAATATATAAATATATATATATATTTGTATGGTCCTCGAATGTGTTGGAATATTGGTCAAAATGGCTGTCGTGCCGAGCATTACAGAGTCGGTTATGTTATAAATAAGACATTGCTATGCATTTAATAAAAGTCAATGCTTAATATAATATAAATATATTTTAAGATATGGCCCATATGATCTTTGCCATTCCCAGAACTGAGACACATGTGCCAGAGTTGGTCAAATGAAGCCTGGGAATGTATGTTTTCTTTTTAATAAAAGATCAGATAAAATAAGAAAAATAACTTTATCGTTGACACGGAATCACCAGGCTCTGCCCTCGTAATCGTGATAATTGTGAAATAAAATGACTATAATTATTAATATTGTGAATTGAAATAAGATGTTGGGACATTTATGCAGGCATTAAGCAGAAGTCAGGGGGATAGTGTGAAAAATCCCATTACTTTAGATTTGTAACATTACAGATAAGAATTTAACAGTAAAATGTAAGTTATGTCATTATATCATTGCTTAATTTGACATGTGTGTGTCTAATAGTTGTTTTCAATTGTTTTTTCTTTTCAATTCTTTTCAAATCATTATTTCTTATTCTTCTATTATTTTAAACAGTATTATCTTGTTTTCCACTCAAAGTAAGGCTTGTTTTTAGAGAATATTACCATTATTTCCCCCATTATAATATTATTTTCTCGACCAGCACTGATATTTAAAAAAAACAAAACAAACAATGGATCTAGCAAGCTAATAATTGTCTCATATTTTTCTGTTTGTTTTTCAGAGTCCTTTGAGTCTCTCTATAACGTGGGAGAGATGATTGGATCCGGAGGATTTGGCAAGGTGTACCTGGGAACACGCAGATTTGATGGCAAAAAGGTCAATCTTACTTAATTGTACAAACATTTTGCTCTTGCAAAACACATTTAAAACAATGTACAGATGGTTTAATACTTAGTGCAAGGTCAGGTGCTTGAATACTGTTAATGTTATTGAAACTGGGTTTTTGTTTTGCAGGTTGCCATCAAGCGGATACGCAAGATAGACAACGATCGTTATCTTAATATTGTAAGTTGGCCAAAATCTGAATGTGTATTGAGTTGTTTAAGTGCAGATTACTGTAGTTAATACACCTGTAGGCAGTGTTGGGAAAGTTCACTTTCTACATGAACTAGTTCAAAGTTCAGTTCACAATTTTAAAATGAACTAGTTCAGTTCATAGTTCATACTCAAAATTTTACTCTGAGTTCACAGTTCCAAAAATGAACTAGTTCGTAGTTCTTTTTTTCCATGTTGCTGCGAGATATAATTTTTCAAAATGATTGCCACAGCCCATATAGAACCACAGACAATTATTTTATCAGTTTTAACACTGAAGCTATGCGTCAGATTTTTCCCATCCTCACCGACCTTGTCATAAAACTTGTTTAAATGATCATACGACGCCTCCTTGCTGCTTTTCGTTTTGATTTGTAACGTAAGTGATGAGTCGTTCATGAACGATCCATTCATTGCGTTTGTCACGTGACAAATGAACGAAAGACTCGGAAGGTAAAGTAATTATTTATGTTCCCTGTAAACGATTTTTGACTGCATTATAATGATTTCTTAATTCAGAATATGATCAAGATTGCGTAGGTGGATGTGTTCTGGGAATTTGCCAGTTAATAGTATAACATTTAAAGCCCATTAAATGAATGAAATGACTCGAAAAAAGATTTGTTCATTTTGATGAACGAGATCGAACAAGAGAGTCAGTAGACACTGGTGGCTGGTGTTGCCAGATTGGGTGTTTTTTCCACTACATATTAAAGGGTTAGTTCACCCAAAAATTAAAATTCTGTCAGTAATCACTCACCCTCATGTTGTTCCAACCCCGTAAGACTTTCGTTCATCTTCGGAACACAAATTAAGATATTTGTGATGAAATCTGAGAGCTGGCTCACTCATCCATAGGCTTCAATGGGATCGAAACTTGCTAGCCCAGAAAAGTTAAAATATTCCACATGACTACAGTGGCTCAACCACAAGCTTATCAAGCGACGAGAATACTTTTTGCGCGCAAAAAAAACAACAAAAATAACGACTTTATTCAAGTATTAATTTTCGTCTGTGTGGGCCTGAATGAATTCACGTAGTGTAACAGCGCAGCGCATCTGGGTTGTACGTCACACGTAGGCTCACTATTGGCCGATGCTGGTCGTGTGTGATGCGTGTATCGTTCAATGAACGCGTTCAGGCACAACACTGGCCGTAGGAAGCATTAGGTGTAAATGTGATCAACAAATAAGCCTAGAGGCACCAAAATAACTTTTGAACACATCTAAAAAGATCAAAGAAAAGTACATTTCAAAATGATAGGTTTTCTTCAGATTTTTACCCAGCTAACCTTCCATCTGCTACTTCTCTCTAGCCTGGGAATCCCAAACCTCTCGTTACTGAAGTGGCGCTGCTGATGATGATGAGGCAAGAACCCATAAGCCCCTTCGTCATACAGCTATACGAGTGGTTTGAAGATCCTAGAGGTTTCACTCTGGTTATGGAGTATCCCAAACCCTACGAGAACTTGCTGGACCTCATCACTCGTTTTCATCATTTGTCTGAAGCAACAGCATGGGACATCATGAGACAGGCTGTGCTGGCAGTGCAACACTGCATCCATCGTGGCGTTTTCCATAATGACATTCATTCGCAGAATTTCCTGTTGAAGAAAGCCCCGCTACAGGTCAAGCTGATAGACTTTGGCTGCGGTCAGCTGTTTAGTAGCGATGGCTACGACAGCAAAATATACATTGGTGAGCATTCTGGGAGTGTGGAAACCTGAATGTAGTGACTTACTAATTATTTGATGCTTTAAAAAAAAAACCTCAACAATGTGCAAATGTCTTTCTTCCAGGAGTTCAGGATTACTGCCCACCTGAAGTCTTGACAGAGCCTCGATTCCACGCCGTCCCAGCAAATGTCTGGTCTCTAGGAGTGTTGCTGTACAAGATGGTGAACGGATGTTCTCCTTTTCACAATAGAACGGAAATCACACGAGCCAAAGTTACATTTAAGAACCCCAAATTATCCAAAGGTGAGTGAATAATATTGATAACATTGATAAACACACACATAAAGCAAAGGCTTTGTACAGAAACAGTTAAAGGTGAAGTATGTAAGATGTTTTATATATAGCTCAACGTATAGCGAGAGTTTGGCGCGAGAGCCGTGGGAAAAGAAATGCCGCTTTAGTGACAGAAGTGAAAGCCAAAATTCACTGCATTTATTCCTTCAAAGATTAAACAGCTCATGAACACGTCAAAGTGAACAGAGCATTGTGATGCGGAAAGGCACATTTTCATAAAGACAAGCGCAACACAGCTGAAATTATTACTAATATGTTGGACCTGAAACATGCCTTCACATGAACCAGTAAGAGCTGCGTTTGTGATGTTTGAGTCGGGGAAGACGCGATGCACGGAAGAAGGGGCCTTTGCAAGAAAATATGTCATATATGTAAAAAATATATATATTTTTGAAAATATGCTTTATTTTGTCATTTATTCCACTCGCTGCCACTAGTGTCGCAGAAACGACATACTTCACTTTTAAACTAACGATAAGGAACATTTTACAGTATATTAATCATGTTTTAGATGCTGTTTTCAAAAATGCCAGGTCACATGGTCATGACTAACCAGCTCTCTCCTTATTGTACAGAATGCAGGGATCTGATTAGCCAGTGTCTAGCGCGGGATCCGACTAAACGCCCGACGTTAGAGCAGATGTTACAACATGAATGGATTAGTAATGGTCTACAGTAGATTGGAGAAGTTCAGGAGATTCACTCCATCAGTTTCAGGTGTGAGGAAGTGTAACAGGCAGAGAAGGATTATTATATGTTGTCTTAAATTCTGGATTATTTGTAGTGAGATTTTCAAATGTGTGTTCATTGTAATGTTCTTGTTATAGTCAAGTCACCTTCATTTATATAGCGCTTGATACTATACAGATTGTTTTAAAGCGGCTTCACTGTAGTAAACAGGAGAATAACAGAATCAGTGAACCAAGCAGAATTCAATTCTGTTCTAGCTCTAAGAAATCATTCATGAGTTGACTTGTTCATATCATCTTTGTATTGGATAGGAAATCACAGCTCACAGGCGGCTGCTCTGCGCGGGTGTGTCCGACTACCACGTACCCGGCCGTCAGCGGACTAGTTCACCGGTTAGCAACCTACAATGCTCTGACAAGAGGTTTGTGTTTAAAAACTCTGGCCAACCAGCTTCTCATCAGCCATTGTCTTTCTCCATCCAAACTATTATTTTTCACCGGTGGGTAACTGATGTTAAAGCAAATGACTCTGATGAAAATTAAAATAAGTCTAAATACGTTTTAAGTGCATCAAGACTTTTAATAACTATTCTCCTGTTTATTGGAAATGTTGAGCTAAATCCCGGGCCTGACTCAAATACTTTTTTGACAACTTTAGGCATATTGCATTTGTGGGGACTATATGCATAATTTGCAAACTATACCAGATTTCTTACCGCTGTACCGCAACCACAGCGTATGTTTTTACCGATAACTCGCAAATATTTTCCCCATTCTAGATTTCCAACCCCGATTATCTTTACTCCCCCATTTTTTCCGATCTTACCCTCTGAAGTATCTTCTTCTAGCCCTTTAGTCAAAACAGTTATAGTACAAAGAAGAAGACCTCATCCAAGAAAAAGTCCAACTAATTTAAGTCAACTCGGTAGCACCAGAGGCTTTAAGATTTGCCATTTAAACACCCGAAGCCTTGTTCCCAAACTAGACGAATTTAAAATCTTGCTTGCGCAGTCGAAAGCACATGTAATGGCAATCTCTGAATCATGGTTAACTCCTAATATTCCAGATTCTTTTATGAATTGTATCGTAAAGATCGCATTAGCAAGACCGGCGGCGGAGTGGCCTTCTATGTGAGTCGGAAATATGCACACTTAATATCAAAGTTTGAAACCGAAACTGAAACATTAAAACTGATCGTACATTTTACACCTCAACATGCAATTACCATTATTGTCACCTGCAAACCCCCTAATGTCAGTGAAAGTTCTTATCTATCTCAGCTTTCTGACATAATTAAATCTGTTACATCAAAGGAGCTTGTCATTCTGGGCGATATCAACCTTGACTGGAATGATAGCTCATCAAAATCTTTAAAAGCTATTGTAGTGAAACTCGGATGAAACTCGGACAGCTCCATTTTCACATTTAGCTCCTAAACTCTGGAATGGCCTTCCTGATATTGTTCGAGGCTCAGACTCGCTGTCCCAGTTTAAAACTAGATTAAAGACACATCTCTTTAGCCAAGCATTCACATATTACTTACCTTTTATTCTACAGTTGAAGAGACGACGCGACGCCTGGGAAGAGACGACGCGACACCTGGGAAGAGACGACTCAACGCCTGGGAAGAGACGACGAGACGACGCCTGGGAAGAGACGACTCGACGCCTGGGAAGAGACGACGAGACGACGCCTGGGAAGAGAAGACGCGACGCCTGGGAAGAGACGACGAGACGACGCCTGGGAAGAGACGACGAGACGACGCCTGGGAAGAGACGACGAGACGACGCCTGGGAAGAGAAGACTCGACACCTGGGAAGAGACGACGCGACCCCTGGGAAGAGACGACTCGACGCCTGGGAAGAGACGACGCGACGCCGGCGATATGTTGTGCCCTAAATTAATACATGATTAAACAACTGTAGTTTTGTATTTTTGTATCAGACTTTCTATCTTTCCTACTAACTGGAAAACAGCACAAATTACTCCAACTTTAAATCTGATGATCACACCCTTGTTTCTGTCATGAATTTGAGGATGAACCCAAGCGCAGACATGATGCTTGTCACACAGTTTATTTATGGACAAAAAACAGGGAAAACAAAACCCACAAGGGGGCAAAACATGGACAGGACAAGGAGTGACTAAACTAAACTAAGACTTGACAGATAACTAGACGATAAACCAACAGCAAATACAGAATCAGAACTTTCTCTAGACAATACTCTTGCCAGGATACTCACAAGGTAAGATAGGCAAGGCAAGGCAAGTTTATTTATATAGCACATTTCATACACAATGGCAATTCAAAGTGCTTTACATAGAAGAAATTAAAATAATAAAAAGAAATAAGAATAATTAAAACAGTTTAGAAAAATAAAATAAAATACAGTACTTATAAAAATAAAAAAAGAATATTATTATAGATCTTTCCTTCAAAAGGATTCCCTTAAGACTTAAATCTTTCAACCTTCTTTTAACCTTCAATCTTCTTACGACTTCCATCTATCAACTTTCCTTTAACTTTCTTTTCTCCCTCATTTACTCGCACGTTCACATTCTTTCTCAGACGAAAACTTTAATATCGTCATTTAAATACTGTTCTACTTTCAAACCCACATTAATACACGCCACTTTCACATTATCACTTTCTTTTACACCTTCTGAGTGGGCATTTACAGTTACGGGCTAAATGCCCTGCTGACCATAATTAAAACCCTCTCTGTCACCTTGCCTATAGTTTGATCATTGAGCTTACTTTTGAAAGCAAAACAAACAGTCGGATGAACAGCGGCACAGTGCTCATTCAGTAAATGCACAGCTAAACAGAAGTGTTTTGAGTCTGGATTTGAATGTGACTACTGTAGGAGCACATCTGATCTCTTCTGGAAGCTGGTTCCAGCATAATAGCTAAAAGCAGACTCACCATGTTTAGAGTGAACCCTTGGTATTTCTAGCTGATATGATCCTAATGATCTGAGAGATCTGTTGGGTTTATATTCAGTGAGCATATCAGTAATATATTGAGGTCCTAGGCCATTGAATGATTTATATACCAGTAATAATGCTTTAAAATCAATCCTAAATCTAACTGGGAGCCAGTGTAAAGACCTGAGGACTGGTGTGATATGTTCATATTTCCTGGTTCTGCTCAGAATCCTAGCGGCAGCGTTCTGTATGAGCTGCAACTGTCTTATGGTCTTTTGGGGAAGGCCAGTCCATTACAATAATCCACCCTGCTGGTGATGAAAGCATGCACAAGTTTCTCTAAGTCTTGTCTGGAAACAAAGCATCTAATTCTTGCAATATTTTTGAGATGATAGTATGCTGATTTAGTTATTGCTTTGACATGACTACTGAAACTAAGGTCTGACTCTAGTGTCACACCAAGATTCCTGACTTGATGTTTAGTTGTTTGACCCCTAGAGTGAAGGTATGCGTTCACCTTGAGAACTTCATCTTTGTTTCCAAACGTAATGACTTCAGTTTTGTCTTTGTTTAACTGAAGAAAGTTTTGGCACATCCAACTGTTGACTTCATCAATGCATTGGCACAGGGAGTCAATGGGGCTGTAATCGTTAGGCGAAAGGGCTAAGTACAGCTGTGTGTCGTCTGCATAGCTGTGGTAAGCAATTTGGTTCTTTCTCATTATTTGGCTCATTGGGAGCATATACAGGTTGAACAGGAGTGGCGCAAGAATTGAGCCTTGAGGGACTCCGCATGTCATGGATGTCCACTAGACTTATGGTCTCCTATACTCACATAATAACCTCTCCCATCTAAGTATGACCTGAACCATTTTAGGACTATCCCAGAAAGCCCCACACAGTTTTCCAGCCTGTCAAGAAGTATGTTATGATCGACAGTGTCAAATGCAGCACTGAGGTCGAGTAGTACCAGCACTGATCATTTTCCTGAATCAGTAAGTTATAGTTAAGCGAATATCGTTTATTATCTTTATGAGCGCTGTCTCTGTGCTGTGGTGCGGTCGGAAACCAGATTGAAAATTGTCAAAGTATCCATTCGAGCTTAAGAATTTGTTCAGCTGGTTGAAGACAACTTTTTCAATGATCTTGCCTATGAAAGGAAGATTCGAGATCAGTTGCTTAATATGGTCTTATCCAGATTGCTCAAGATAATGAACCAACACAGGACAGCAAAAACAAGGGGATTAAATAGGGAGACTAATGATAACATAACAGGTGACACAGGTAAAGCAATAATGACAAAACGAGGATAACAAGGGGGCGGGGTTAAGTAACGAGACAACACAAGCACATGGCCCAAACAAAAGGCCATGTGCTTGCACACAAAACACGGGTCTGTCATGATCCTGCCTCAAGACTAGAGAAAATCAAGGACACGAGGGCAGAATCATGACAGTTTCAAATTACAGACCTATTGCAATACTTCCAGCAATGTCTAAGTTGCTGGAAAAAGTCTTGCATAACCAGCTAAGGTTTTACCTTGAAACTAATAACTGGCTCAGTGACTGTCAACACGGTTTTCGTGATAAGAGATCAACCATGTCGGCGTTATTACTTTTCACTGAAAAATTACGTGACACTCTTAACAAAGGTCACATTACTGGAGCTATTTTTATTGATTTCCGTAAAGCCTTCGACACAGTGAACCACCAGATCTTTGCTAAACAAACTTCACTCATTTGAACTGTCTCCATCTGTGATAGAAATGCTCTCTTCTTATTTGACCTTTAGTTTGTGACATGGGTGTTCCACAAGGCAGCATTCTTGGACCCTTATACTTTTTCTTTTATACATCAATGATTTCCCTCGAGTGTGTCAACACTCAAAATGCTTACTGTACGCTGATGATACTGTGATTTTTCTCTCTGATGCAAATCCTAATGTCATAAATTCCCAACTATCATCTGATCTTCACCTCTTACATGATTGGTTGAAAGAGAACCATCTGACCATCAATGTAAAGAAAACTGAATGTATGTATTTTCATTCACCCAGAAAAACTATACTAGTTAGACTATAGATTGCATGGACACACGTGTTTAAGGAACATATTTTAGACACAAGGAGGGTAGCTGGGAGGATTATGTATTCTGCTTAAAGGTACGAGTAAAATGCAATGTTCACTTAGCAGAGAGTTCCAGTGATGATGATACTTCAGATGTGTACACTTGGTTTGCTCTTTACAAGAAAATGAATGTTTCGACTGATGCAAATGTAGCATTTGTATACCACTAATATACACTGAGAAATAGTTTCTTAATGTGGAAAGGGGATTGTACCATGTGTAAGCATTAGCATATACGTTCTATCTTTAAACAATGTTTTTTCCACCTTAAGGAAGTGGAAAGTCGTTCAGTTGTGTATTTAAGCTCAATCTTACTGTACTACGGCAGAGAAACACGGAAACGCATAGACCTGGCATGAATATAACATCTTCTCAGAGTTTCTCTCCTGACATACAACAACAACAACCTTTATTTATAAAGCACATTTAACACAATAAAAATGGATCCAAAGTGCTGTACATAGTGCATAGCAGGACTACACTATAAAAAACAACAATTACAAATTTCCAAAAGCTAAGGAATAAAAATGTGTTTTCAGAGTAGATTTAAAAATGTCCAGTGAAGAAGCAGACCTCACATGATAAGGGAGAGCATTCCAAAGCTTGGGCCCAACCACAGAAAAGGCCCGATCACCCTTTAATTTGTAGCGACTTCGTGACACATTTAAAAGCAAGTGATTTGAAGATCTAAGTGCCCTAGCAGGACACTATGGCACAATAAGATCACAAATATACCTTGGTGCACAGCCAGACAACGCCTTATAAACAAACATAAGGATCTTAAAATCAACTCGAAACTTAATGGGAAGCCAGTGAAGGGATGCCAAAACAGGAGAAATATGATCCCTCTTTCTAGACCCAGTCAACAGTCTTGCAGCTGCATTTTGAACAAGTTGTAATCGAGATAGTGAAGATTGAGGAAGACCACAATAAAGAGAGTTGCAATAGTCTAATCGTGATGTTACAAATGCATGAATTGCAACTTCTAAATCTTTGCTTGAAAGAAGGTTCTTCAACTTTGCAATAGATCTTAAATGGAAAAAGCTTCCTCTAATAACCGCACTAATTTGTTTATCAAAGAATAGTGAAGAGTCAAAGATCACTCCAAGGTTTTTGATTTGTTTGCATACATTTGTTGAGAGAGGACCTAACTGGGCTTTCAGAGCAGGAGAGGAATCTGCCGGACAACCCAGAATTAAAACCTCTGTTTTATCCTCATTTAGCTGCAAAAAATTATTTGTCATCCACCTCTTGATATCATCTACACATTCCAATAACACATCAAATGGAGCAGTGGTGTCAAGCCTTACTGGAAGGTAAAGCTGAGAATCATCTGCATAACAGTGATATGAAATGTTGTACTTCTGAAAAATGAGGGCCAAGGGGAGCATATAAAGTGAAAACAATAACGGTCCCAAAATAGATCCCTGGGGCACACCAAACAAAACAGGTGCAGATGGCGAGGAACAATTTCCTAATTTTACAGAAAAAGTCCTCTTTTCGAGGTAGGAAGCAAACCATTTTAGTACAGTGCCCTTGACACCTACCATATATTCTAGCCTTTCAAGAAGAATGTTGTGGTCAATGGTATCAAATGCAGCGCTCAGGTCTAGCAAAACCAGCACAACACAAGAGCCTGAATCTAGAGCAAGCAAGATATCATTTGTAACCCTCAACAGAGCTGACTCAGTGCTATGTAACGATCTAAAGCCAGACTGGAACATATCCAAAATATTAAAAGAATTCAAATAAAACTGGAGCTGTGAGAAAACCACTTTCTCTAAAAGTTTAGAGATAAAAGGCAGTTTAGAAATCGGTCGATAGTTACTGCACATTTCTGGATCAAGTTGAGGTTTTTTCAACATAGGTTGCACAATTGCATGTTTAAAACTAGCTGGAACGACACCTTTGGCTAGAGAGCTGTTTATGATAGCGGTTACCATATGACTAATGGTAGAGAAAACATCCTTAAAAAGACGAGCCGGGATAATATCTAACTTAGAACCAGAACACTTCATAGTAGAGATAATATCAGCTAGCTGAGTTGGAGAGACAGGTTTAAAGTTTGACAGACAACTCATTGGACAGGGCAGTTGCAAATGACATGGTTCAGATGGAACAATGGAGCTTCTAATATCATCAATTTTTTGAGTGACATGTTTTAAAAAATCTTCACAAAGCTCAATAGAGGCCTCAGATAAAATATTCGTGGTCGGGTTTAGAATAGAGTCAATCGTATCAAACAGGACTTTTGGTCGCTTAGCGTTGTCAGAAATTAATTGAGAAAAGAAATTTGATTTTGCCTGTTTTACTGCTGTTTGATAGTTGAACAGACTTGATTTTAAAATGTCAAATGAAACCTGTAGCCTATCTTTTTTCCACTTTCGCTCCGCTTTTCGACAGGTGTCGGGTGTCATCATTTAACCACGGCTGGCCAGCAACCTTAATCTTTTTACGCTTAAGCGGAGCAACAGCGTCCATAGATATAGAGGATGCTTTATAAAATATCTCAGTCAAGCATTCAGTATCTGTTTCATTCAGAAAATTATTATTAAAATGTGAAGAAAAATGTTCCGAAAACAAATTTGCAGTATTTGAATGAATAGCTCGAGAGAGAAATGAAGGCTGAGGGCAAATAGAAGACGGGAGAAAGCACTCAGATTCAAACAAAATAGGATAATGGTCAGACACACATGCATCAATAACCTCCAGTTTTGAAATAAAAAAGCCACGAGACAGTACCAAATCTAGTGTGTGACCCAGATTGTGAGTTGGACCACATACAGATTGTACAAAGTTCAAAGACTCTAAAATAGTCACAAATTCTTTGACCAACGTTTTAGAAGGGCAGCAGAGATGAATGTTAAAATCCCCAAGAATCAATAGTCTATCAGCCCGAGTCACCACATCAGAGAGAAAATCAGAAAATTGTTGAATAAAATCCTTATTGTGTTTAGGGGGTCTAAATACAATAAGTATTTAGACCCCCTAAATACAATATAAGAATAAAGAATAAATACTTTATTCTTTATTCTTATATCGATCATGTGATAGACTGGAGTAATGATCCTGAAAATTCAGCTTTGCATCACAGAAATAAATGATCATTTAAACCAATTATTTTAAATTGTAAAAATATATCACCATATTACTTTTTTTTCTGTATTTTTGATCAAATAAATGCAGGCTTGATGAGCAGAGGAAACTTCTTTCAAAAACATTAAAAATACTAATACTTATACTTGCCCTGTAATACATGTATTCTTTGTTTTAGATGTTATTAACTTAAATTCTTATGAATAAAAAAAATGTTGTAATGTCTATTTGTTATTTATGGCCTGTACGCCTCATTATTGATCTGAGCTTCTACATCTTGAATTCGAATAACATTCGATAAAACATAATTGCTGGATTATTTTGACTATAATAAATAAGCAGATGAAACATAGTAGGCCTATACACTGTTTATCACAGATTACTTTGGACCAAAGTTACCATATTATAATTAATTATTATATAGTTCTATTCATTCATTTTATTTAAATTAGCACTGGTTAAAATGTATAAAGCATGAACAAGATATGAAACAATATTTATTAATAATACACAGTTTAAATATCACAAATATCAAATTGTATTTTCATTTGCGTCCTATGCTGGCTAATTACGACGTTTAACCTGTTATCATAATGAAATTCATGCATTTATTTGTCATTTAAACTGATGCAAACAGGGAAAGAGAGTAGAAAACACTTATTATCCTGTCGCCCCCTCTAGTGGACAGCATTAAGTATTACGGCCTTCATTGCTCAGATAACTCAAGTCGATGGATTTTTTGGGAAAGTCTGACCAGTTAGAAGCAAGTTAGACCAGTCTGAGCTGAGTTTGGTGAAGCATCAAAGTTCTAGGCGGAGTCAATTTCTCATAATAATAATAACAATTAATCCCAAACCTGGTCATTTTGTCAGTATTTAATTTACGTTCACTGATTCTGGCTTCTCTCTTTTCTGTCTCTTTCTTTTCATGTGAACTGAGTAGGCTACACATGCTTAAATTCAAAAAATATAAACTTTATTTCTATTCAAAATTATTTATTATTTATATGTCACACACGCCTACCTGCCTTTTGATGTAAATAAAAGACTAGAGTGGTAAATGTTACGGACATATTATCATGGTACAGTTCAGCCTATTATTGATTTTTATTTCCACTTCCCTTTTATCCAAAGAGACGGAACTATTTGCACTGTATTTATCAATGGGAAATATGCTAATATAATCTGTCATATACTGTGGCTCACATTAATGGGGTTGCTTGCAAGTCGCAGCAGCACGAATTACGTGACCAGCAACATATTTCTAAATCAAATAGTGTGTGTAGTTAACAGTGAGTTGTGGTTTCAGACATTATTTCATTAAAGGGCATTTGTCAGTGCCGCACTCGTAGCCTACTGACTCTTATTCTGCCTGACAGAAAGAAAAGCTCACAGCTTACTGAAGGCGGAGCGGTTTGACCAATCAGATGAAAGGGGCGTTTCAGCGCCGCCCACGTGTGCAAATGAAATATCGAACCCATAAACCGACTTGTAAACCATAATCGAAAAATGAAAAATCTAGCCAAAATCTAGCCAAAAAAAACGAATAAACGAGCTGGTTTTCATTTCTCCTTATTCCATTCTAAACAGGAAATGAAATGATCAAAAAGTGCACGGACCCTATGACTAGATGTCGCCTTGGCTACGGCAGTTTGGAATATTCTGGGCTCATCTGATTTTTTTTGTACATAGCATAACCTACTTTGTTATGATTTTAGTATCATAATGATTAATAAATGCACGCACAATTATCATGAACTTGATTTGAACAAATGCCTATCAACTTGTGTGTGCAAAATTCAGAATTAAATGAATGTGCAGCAATTTGTACAAATAGAGAGTCTGTAGGCCTATACTGTTGTAGCCATTAAATAAGCGCATTTATTTTCATATTTGTTCAAATGTTATAATGTTATTTTTTTCCCCATGTATGTTGATTTATGAAAAGTGAACAGCACGAGTAAAAGTGAATTTCGTTTTGTATAAATTGTATCTTAATTTTAATACATTTTTCATCAGCCTGTATTTAATAAATAAGATAAATAAGATTTAATAAATAATAATAAAAAAAATGATAATCTTGCATTGCACGTTAACTGGAGCGCATCTCATCCTAACTTAACGAAACTCATTGTATGCCTCACACACAGACATGAGAAATACATCAAATACACAAAGCTTGAAATGTCTTTAAACGAAATAATTCAAAACGAAAAGAAAAAGGCTACTCTCTGATTATGTAATCCATTATGTGCATTTCTCTCTATAGGCGCGTTCACTATACGGCGATCGTCAACTTCATCTTTGCAGCCGAGTCGACACTGTCAGAAAACACTAGATTATTAATAAAAATCAATGCACGCGTCACCGGATTTACAAATGCACATCTTGTTGCACCCACACATATTATGTTGAAATAACGAGATATTATGTTGAAATAACATTATTAATAATAATACATATTTTAGAATATTTGATTGAATGCTGAATGTTGCGCTTGTTCAGTTAATAAAATTCAAACTTTAATTGTGATCATTAAAATAATTGAATATGAAATATTTAGTGTCCAAGTTTTGCTAATTAATTTATTTATATATGTAAGGCATTCGTTCCAATCAACTGCCTTAGCCAAGGCCACTGGTCTAGTGTATATATCTATGACTTGATCAGTCAAATGAAATACAATAAACGTATAAATAAATATTACAAATTAAAAACCGATCGGAAATGTGGTCCAATTTTCTAATACTATTATTTGATGACAACAATAGATTTGTAAAACAAAATCCAGCCATTTGTGTTTTTTTGTTTATTTTTTTTAAAGCAAAAAACCAAGCTGCACCCTTTTTTAAATATCATCTTTCATTCCGAAAGAGAATAATGAACGGGGCGATGTACAGATTGTAAATATTTAAAATGATTGAATGATTTGATTGTGTCATTATGATGAAGAAACAAGGCAAAAAATGTCAAAAAAACCATTTGTGGAAGGCATCCGATGAGTGTCAACCCGGCCAGATCAGCAAGTGCATCAAGGCAACCACGATTAGCCGGTGCACCAGCCAGCAAAGTGATTCAATGGTTCATAGGTGTAGCTCGCAGCCTCATCGCCCTACCCTCCACATCTTAATGAGTGTACAGGCGGTTATTTATATAGGGCAGATAAGAGCTGTGTTTCTCTTCGACGGTAACTGTAAATTGAATTGAAGCTGCGATTTTTGAAGTTGGATATACTCGCGCGGGCAAATACAGATGTGTTAAACACGATAAGAACACAAATTGTACCTTTATTCGTTAATACAGTCGGTATTTCCCACAATGATTCTGCTTTGCTATTGGCCCACGTCACGATCAGTAAGCGCTGCTATTGGCGGTCACGATTATTAAGTATGAAAATGAAAATTCTGTCAGTAATTCCTCACCCTCATGTTGTTCCAACCCCTTCGTTCATCTTCGGAACACAAATTAAGATATTTTTGATTAAATGACTAAATTGGACTATATTAACGATGTGTTTAATGAACTTTTCTGGGCCAGCAAGTTTCAAACCCTTAGAAGCCTGAAGAAGTCTCGTTCCGAACACATCGCGATATTTGGCATCAGTTTACCTGTGTGTCCAAGGCCGCCTTAATGCACGGGCTTACCTGGGCTGAAGCCCAGGGGCCTCCCAAGTTCAGGGGCCTCCCATGTTCAGGTTCATGATGAGCTGAAAAGGTCATATTGTTTTAACTTGTCAGATTTTGTCGCTGTATGTCGCTAGTCGCTTGTGGGCGTTGGTAGTGCTGTCGCTCTAATGTTATTGTTAAGGTGCGTTCACACCAAACGCGAATAGAGCGTCTGGCGCGAGTGATTTCAGTGTTGTAAAGACGCGTTTACGCGCGTCTAGAGGTCCCGCGGCGCGAATGAGGCGAGACTGCTCGTCTGGCCACATCTATACAAAACACCACCACAAGTGATATTATACAACTATATCATTTTAATTTGACTAGGAATTAGGCTCAAAAGAAACAGTATGCTGTTGGGAGAGTGTTTTTATATTACACACAGCAGTGTTCAGGGATTAAATCATTTACTAGATTAACGATCGATCAATCTACAAATTAAACTCACTCATACTGTCATCAATTACTAAAACGTCATCCGAATTTGACAAATAGGCTAATACATTTTCTTGTCCCTAATAGTCAACATAATGCACTGTAAAATGAACTGCAGCAGTGCTAAACTTGCATCATAAAACTACAACACTCGAACTATAAATGTATGAATTAAACTCACTGAGACTGTCGACAGTTTCTTTTCCATGCATCATTTTATTATATCCATGTTTGTGGTTAGTTACAGTCAAATCATATAAAACAGTGAAATCGCCCTTGAACTCTTCGGTCTTGCCGATTCACATGCAATTTCACTCGAGACGGTGACGGGAGCTGAGCTCCACTGAAAGGCTTCTTTCCTATTGGTCGTCACTCGCGAAAATCGCTTCTCATTTGCATAAAGTTGAAATTTAGTTGCTGTGTGTGGTTGTTAAATAAAGTGTCTTGTGTTTATGTGCTCAGTGATATGTTAATAACAATATTAAAATGAAAAACAATATTTTAAAAAATCACTGTTGTAGGTCTCGAAAGAAACTAATGCATTTTGTGATGTAGATTACCTATAGATAGGCTATTACACTTTTTTTAAATGAGACTCTTTAAATTGAGGGGATGGGGGGCCTACAAAACCTCTCAGCCCCGGGGCCTAACATTAGGTTAAGGCGGCTCTGTGTGTGTCAGATGTTGGTAAGTAGTAAATACGCTGTCCGAATAATGTGTGATATATAATGTATTTTCTGTTTGTCGATATTAATCAGATTAGCTCACGTTCAGTCACGGCATTATATCTGTCATCTCCACTGAGGCTTTGAGTTTTATTGCTTTCTAATTCAAAACAGGGTGATTAAGTTACACTGCCTGTCACATGACGTGAGCATAGGCCTAAAGACCTTAAATCAGTTAATCATATTCATATCAGATTAAAAGTAGTACAATTAGTTCCAAAGTTGTATTTGTAGTAGAAGCACAGTACAAACAACACTTACCATGCTTTTACCACATTAACATTAGTTTTACTGTGGTAAGTGTAGTAAAAAGACAGTAATCACAAAACTTACCATGCTTTTACCACACTATTGGTAGTTTTAATGTGATACTTATTGTAAATGCACATTAACCACAACGCTTACCATGCTTTTACCACAGGAATGATGTAAAACAACATAATGATATTTTATTTTCTCTTTTTTCAGCTGAAAAGACCAAAAGGACCTTTCGGACTATTATTATAAGTAAACGGAGGAGACAGACAGCTGCAAAGGAAAATATTCGCAATGGTATATACATGTGTTGGTTCGAACCCTAAATCAAACATTTTATCAAGCATTTGTTGTTTCTTAAACCTTTTCTCGCAAAACCCATAGCCCAATCAGTACGAAGATAGTCTGAAAGTCTTAATAATTCACAAGATTTAACAAGTTTTCAAATTCGTACGATACTCGTACATATTTGTATACTCGTACACACACTGTCAGAAAGTTGATATTAATTGCATTGTATTGATTACAATTAGTGATGCACCGATGTGAAAATTGAGGCCGATACCGATAACCGATATTAATATTGCTGTTATGGCCGATACCGATATTTGCCGATGTCGATATCTCTGTATAGAAAACAAATTTTAATGATTATCAAATAAAGAGCTATTTTCCAAAACACTTTTTTTTTTACTTTAGAAATGACTGATATTGGGCACCTTTACCTGTGTGCAAAATATGTCACATACGACACACATGCATTATACTGCATTGCATATACAGTAATGTGTGCTGGTCAACTTGTCTAAAATTAAGAAACCCTTAGAAAACAGTAAAAAAAAAACACACAAAAAACAGGAACATTGTGTAAAATTAAGATAGGCTACTTTATTTATTATTCCAATATCCAAATATCGAGGGCTTGGAACCAGAGGGGCGTAAGTGGCATTTGACAAACTTTACAGGAGAGCCAAAACAAAATTTTGACCACACTTCAATCAACTGTATTTATTAACCTTCAACCACAACATTGCAACCACATACATACTTATATGAGTAAGTTCTTAAGTGAACATATTATGGAATATTAACACGATGAACATATTCTAAAACCTTGCAAAATCTTGAAAATATGGCAAAAACATCAAATACGCCTTTTTGGCACCAAACATTTCCAATTCTTCTAAAGAAAAATAGGGCGTATCTGCTGATCAATGCAGAAATGATTGGTCAAAACATTGGTTAAAAACACTCTAACTTCATAACTTTTCATTTTATTTAAAATACTGTATACATAGTCATTTCATCATTTCAAACTGTTTAACATTTCATTTCTAACCGTTTAATTTCAATTCTCATTTATGAGTTCACATTCATGTCAAACAGTTTAACATTTAATTTCAAACAGTTTAATTTCTCTTGTTTATTACACATTTCACTTTTTAGTTCACTTTAGTTGAACTAAAAAGTTCACTCACTGCCCACTGTCAGAGTGTTATAGAACTCTGCATAACAGTGAGGAATACTCCCATTGGTGCACAGGGTGAGTAGGTCTTTTTTCTTTAAGGCACTGATCACTGGAGGATTTTCATACAATGAGCTGGGGTGTGTGGTTCTGGTGCCTCTGGTGCCTCTTGTTGCCTGTTGTGCCACCGTCAGTTTTCGGAAGGTTGGGGCGGTGAAATCATACTTGAAGAAGATTGTTTTTGGTTCATCTTTCGTGTAGCGGAACCATTTAATCTTCTGCCAATGAACTGATTGTCCCTCCTCATCTTTTGTTCTGTTTTTGAGTATGTGGTTGGAGAGGGACTTGAAGTCCAGAAAGTCCTTGTGTTCAAGTTCATGTACACTGTATGGGTCGTTCCTTCTTGCCATTCTCACAAGTGTGTAGTAGCCATCAGTAAATAGAAGTATGGGAGTAAATAGAAATGGGAGTAAATAGAAACTTTTCTTCTTGCAGTTTCCACTGCAGCATGCACACTATCACACTCCATGTCTAGTAGCCATCCATGATGGCTACTACACACTTGTGAGAATGGAAAGAAAGAACGACCCATAGTGTACATGAACTTGGACACAAGGACTTTCTGTACTTCAAGTCCCTCTCCAACCACATACTCAAAAACAGAACAAAAGATGAGGAGGGACAATCAGTTCATTGGCAGAAGATTAAATGGTTCCGCTACACGAAAGATGAACCAAAAACAATCTTCTTCAAGTATGATTTCACCGCCCCAACCTTCCGAAAACTGACGGTGGCACAACAGGCAACAAGAGGCACCAGAGGCACCAGAACCACACACCCCAGCTCATTGTATGAAAATCCTCCAGTGATCAGTGCCTTAAAGAAAAAAGACCTACTCACCCTGTGCACCAATGGGAGTATTCCTCACTGTTATGCAGAGTTCTATACTGTTCGTTGCTCAGACTCGCTCTCCCAGTTTAAAACTAGATTAAAGTCGCATCTCTTCAGCCAGGCATTCATATAATCCTACAGTTCAAACTACAATCCGGCCTGTAGCTCATAAATGCCAGAGGAGAACTGGCCCCCGACTGAGCCTGGGTTCTCCCAAGGTTTTTTTTCTCCATTAGGTCACCTGATGGAGTTTTAGGACACCATTAGGTCACTTGATGGAGTTTTTCGGTTCCTTGCCACTGTTGCCTTTGGCTTGCTCAGTTGGGGATATTTTGGGGATATTTAATTTAATTTTATCAATCAATAAATTCCTCTTGAAACAAACATTGTTGTATTATTTTAATTTAATACTGTGAAGCTGCTTAGATACAATCTGTATTGTGAAAAGCGCTATACAAATAAACTTGACTTGACTTGACTTGACTTGAATCGTATGGTAAATTAACTTATTTATAACTGTCTTAATTTATGTTTCAAGAACAATAGTAATTGCACATAGAGTAAGTCGAGACTTTCTTGTTTTACAGCAGAGAAGGAAGACCAGTCCTTATATCAACGCAAGCTAATCGAATAAGTCCTTTGTTTCGGGTGAGGAAGGAACATCTGGTGCCCAAAGAAGACAGAAAGCTGCGCGAGTCCATTGGTATGTCTTGTATTGAAACAATGCTGTAATATGTAGTACATAATTTGATGTTGACAATTTTACATTGTACAGGTTATCACTTGGTTTTTGACCAAGTGAAGCTCTTGAAACAAGTGACAGGAGAGTATGTAACTTGTCTGGAAAGTATCAGAGTCGCATTTGGCACGCGTGCCTTAGGTTGCCGACCCCTGGTCTAGCCTATAGTCTATGGTACCAATCACGTTAGTGAAGCCTGAGTAACATATACTGTAATCGGCATGGTCATGAATGCATGATCTTCATAAAAAATGATGATAGCCTAAAAAAAAACTGCTTAAAAAAAAAACTGCTTTACAACATTGGGTCTTAAAGGTGCTGTATGTAGCTTTTCTACTAAAACGAATCCTTTTTTTATTGCCTGTGTGTGAAGGGGTTGTAATATCACATTAAAATGATCCACTTTTCGGGTTTTGCTATTACCTCTGAAAGCAAGTATTCTTATGTTTATGTGAAGGTGCCGGGTCGGATTTACCGCGAAATCCAGTGACGTCACCTGCATGCGCGGAGCGCTCCCGAGCCTCTCGCCTCGTCTAGCCTACTGATTTTGCACTCAACAGCGACGACACTGCAACTTATGACATGGACTTATGACTTATGCAACTTATGACATGTCTGATAACACTAAGAAACGACCTGCTCCCAGCACAACACAGACTCCAACACAAACTCCACATATTGATAAAAAAAACAATAAAACGTTTTTTTCTTTCTGCTGAAGCTCGTATTAAAGGCCAGACGTGAATCGGATGAACTTCGGGTGAAAAAACACGGATCAACATCGGCAGGGCGTTTGAATCATGGAGAGACCTTATCTACAAACCTAGAATGTATACATTTCCTGAAGAAAATGTGAAGTAGTGCTTGCAGTGGCAAAATTCGGCACGGTTGATAGGGTTCCATTCTTATCATGGTACGAGCATGGAGCATTAGTTCAACGTCAAGCTGATAAAAGTAGCCTATTATTGTAACGTTGCAGTGGGAGTTTACCTGAGTTTCTAGCATGTTGTGGGATGCTCTCTCTGGTGTGTTGCGTGACGCGTCTCAGTCTGGCCGGTATCCACAGTGCTCGCTCATAAATTCGAGCACGCGCAAGAGCACGCGCTTGTCAACTTATTGGTTGCAATCTGAAACATCACCGCTAGAGGCAGCTGAAAACTACATACAGCTCCTTTAAGTGGCTTGGAAATGCCACAAAAAAAACCTAAAACTGTTTTTCTAAACCTAAAAGCGCCAGGTAAACTCCGAATGACACGACAGACAGCACTTTCCATCAAGTTCTCCGCATCTCCAATAGTGTAAAGGAAAGAGCCACTCGCAAATAATCTTAAGGCAATGCAAACAGTTTGTGCTGTAGTTAAAGCCCGACTCCGACAAGTCGAAAATAAGTGTGCGTTTCCAACAAATTAATCATGTAAACGACAATCTCACCAGTCACGAGAAAAAATATATGTCTCAGAAAGTGCACTATTGTAACGCAAAATCTCAGTTCTTCGTACCTCAGGGCCCGTTCTTCGTACGCCGCTAACTCAGTTAGCTGGATTTGATTATTGGCGATTTGGCATGATCTGGGATTGTTTGGTTCTTCGACGCTCCTCCTGGACTTGCTGTCATAGCAACAGGTGCGCAAGCTTATTTCATGTTAACAGGATTAGATCCCGGCTTCATAAGCGGAGCTGATACTGTACCAGCCATTTGGATTATGGACATACTTAATTTAATGCAGCAACAAATTATTTACAGTGTAGCAAGATGATTTAAAACTCATTTACCTGTAATTAAGGTGTTGCTGTTACTGGTCCCTGGCTTTAGGTCTAAAGGCCTATTTATACTTCTGCGTCGAACTTACGCCGTAGCTACGTCGTAGGCTGTGCTTAGCGCGCGTACCCTTTGGCGTACCCTGATGCGCACCTCTCCAAAAATGTAACAACGCGTCAATTCTACGCGGACGCAAGCGCTGTGATTGGTCTGCTAGAACCCCTCCCTCGGGTTTCACATGGTCCCTCTGCATGAGTAATTGCGCGTCAACGCGGACAACGACGCAGAAGTATAAATTAAAACCAACACGTTGCCTACAGCGTAGAGGCTCCGGCGTAGGTCCGACGCAGAAGTATAAATAGGCCTTAAGGAAGAGCTGCCCCCAGGAATGCCCTCCACAATGGGTCGGTTCTCATTTAGCCCAAGGGCCAGCTCTTCTGCCGGGGTATAACGTGGGGGTGCAGGACCACCACCTGTTTTTTTCTGCTCCGCCTTTTCCTTGGTTGCAGATAACCATAAACAGACAAACACATCATTTAAAATGTCTTTGCTAAAAGAGACTAATCAGTAGAAGTAGAAAAGATTACCAGTTTGAAGAATATTCTTGTACTTCACTTTTACTTGTTCCCATGTTCTAGTGGGTCCTGAGGTGGCTCTGACATTAAGCAATTATGAAATTATTAAAATACAAGAATATATACTGTAATAAGTGATATAACCATAACATGGAACACTTACGCATTTAATTTGTCTGTTACTTTTTGCCAGCCCTCTCTCCTGGCTTTTGCACACTTTGATTCCCAGTGTTCCCTGGCGTTTTAATTATATTTTTCAAACTCTGCATACCCTTCCAGTAAAAATTCCTGCTCTGCTGCGTTGAAAAACTGAGCGCGCTCTTTGGCCATGGTGAGCAGCCAATAGCAGCGTTGCTGATCAATGTTTCTACTATCGATACATATCCCCTTTTAAACCAGCGCGTGAACGCGCAATTATCTCACTAACTCAATCCAGCTATACTAATCATATCCGGCAGGTGTGTTCGAAGAACCAAATTAGTCAGATCATGATTAGCACGATGATATCATCTTGGATGTCTCGTTTGATCTCAGATGTTTTAAGCAACGTACGAAGAACGGGCCCCAGTTGCTATGACAGCAAGTCCAGGATGAGCGTCGAAGACCCAAACAATCCAAGATCATGCCAAATCGCCAACAATCAAATCCAGCTAACTGAGTTCTTCGACGCTCATCCTGGACTTGCTGTCATAGCAACTGGGGCCCGTTCTTCGTACGTTGCTTGAAACATCCAAGATCAAATTATGAGACATCCAAGGTGATATCATCGGCCTAATCATGATCTGACTAATTCGTTTCTTCGAACACACCTGCCAGTTATGATTAGTATAGCTGGATTGAGTTATCTGAGATAACTGCGCGTTCATGCGCTGGTTTAAAAGGGGATATGTATCGATAGTAGAAACATTGATCAGCAACGCTGCTATTGGCTGCTCACCATGGCCAAAGAGCGCGCACAGTTTTTCTCCGCAGCAGAGCAAGAGTTATTGAAGGTTATGCAGAATATGAAACCTTAATTAAAACGCCAGGGAACACCTCAAAGTGTGCAAAAGCCAGGAGAGAGGGCTGGCAAAAAGTAGCAGACAAATGAAATGCGTAAGTGTTCCATGTTATGGTTATATCACTTATTACAGTGTATATTCTTGTATTTTAATCATTTCATAATTGCTTAATGTCAGAGCCACCTCAGGACCCACTAGAACAGTGTTCTTCAACCCTGCTCCTGGAGGACCCCCAACACTGCACGTTTTCTTTGTCTCCCTAATCAAACACACCTGATTCAACTCATCAGCTCATTAACCCATGTGATAATGAGTTGATGAATTGAATCCGGTGTGTTTGATTAGGGAGACAAAGAAAACCAGCAGTGTTGGGGGTCCTCCGGGACCAGGGTTGAAGAGCACTGCACTAGAACATGGGAACAAGTAAAAGGGAAGTACAAGAATATTCTTCAAAATGGTAATCTTTTCTACTTCTACTGTTCTTTGTCTCTTTTACAAAAGAAAAGCACCGTTAAATGTGTTTGTCTGTTTATAACAGCAACCAAGAAAAAGGCTGAGCTGAAAAAAAAAAAACAGGTGGTGGTCCTGCTCCCTCACATTATACCACATTATACCCCAGCAGTAGAGCTGGCCCTGGGGTTAAATGTGAACCGACCCATTGTGGAGGGCATCCCTGGGGGCAGCTCTTCCTCAGACCAACAGCCAGGAACCAGTAGCAGCAACACCTTCATTACTGGTAAATGAGCTTTAAATGATCTTGCTACACTGTAAAATATATCTTTTTTATTTTTGCCGCATTAAATTAAGTAGGCCTATATAATCCAAATGGCTGGTACAGTAATTTCAGCTGTTAAATATTGAGTAGTGATCAATTGCTTTGACTTGTGAAGGTGAAAACTGCTGAACTTAATGTAAGAATATTTTGCCATGAGTTACTGATCACATTTGTTCATATAGTGTAGTTCATTGTAATGCCATTGTGTTTCCTCTTTTGTGCAGTTTTACATAATACACCAACACTTGTACCTGTTCCCAAGAAAGTAGTGGCTGAAATGTGTGCAGTAAGTGGACTTTTTCTAACTTTACATCAAAAGGGAAGAAAGTGCAACACTTTGTAATGCCCATTTGTTTCCATTGCACAGGACAGTGAAGAAACCCTCTCAGATGACTGTCCTTTGGAGGAAGTACTTGTAAGTGCATAAATAACTTTACTTCATTTATAGTAACTTGTGTACATATTATTTCTGACTGCAATATGAGTTGCAGGAGGAAAGGCCTACTGCACAAAGTGATACAGAGGTGGGCAGTGTAGTAACCTACTTGTACTTTTTATTTTTGTTGCATGAGGCTTGTTGCATGAGGCTTGTGTTGACAGTTCTTTTTTTTTTTTTTTTTTTTTTTTTATTCTTTTTATCCAAACATGGCACAGGGTGATATCCGTATATAAACGGAATCTACAACAGAAAATTTAGTATTTTGACCTGAAAAAACTGAAAAATTAAGGGGAGAAATAGAACTTGACACCTTAAAGAAGAAAAAACTGGCACTAGAGATTGAGTTGCTTCAAAAGGAACTTCAGAGTAAGTGCTAAATACACTATTTCACACAGAGTACTATTGCTGACCTTGGATAACAATATATCTTATTGCAGGCAAAAGATGACCATCATTGGCTTTTCTTGACAAAGAATAATTGAAATAAAACTCAAGGAACTAAGCATGTTGTCTTGTCTTCTATTCATTTAATGAAGGTTTTTGTTTTGAAAAAAATAAATAAAAAAATGGTGTTCCACAATTCTGTCCCGTGCAGCTCTGCCACTAGGTTGGTCCAAGTGCACTGGCTGGAGGTCATCATCAGGCTGCACCTCCACCACAGGGGTCCTCTCCTTTCTGATGGTGGCACTATTGTGGAGTATGGCACATGCAACAATAATGTCACAGGCCCTGTCAGGTGCAACCCTCAGACACTGAAATCTTTCCTTTAGTTGCCCAAAGGTCATTTCAATGCGTGCCCTTGTCCTGGCTAGAGCTGCATTGAAACGGGTTTGTGGTCCGGGGTTTGGGTCAGGGAATGGCGTCATGAAATACTGCCTGCAGGTATAGCCCCTGTCACCAAGCAGGATCCCGTCGTAAGCACCTGGAAAAATGCAGTTTTGTTAGGCTCAGAATAAATGTATGTAATACAGTGAGCTTGATATTAAATATTTCCTTACCACGTTCAAATAATGTGCATAAATGTGACTCTCTGAAAATCCTGGAGTCATGCACAGAACCAGGCCATTTTGCTTCCACATTTGTGATGTAGGACATGGAGTCACACACCATCTAAGATATTTTTAATCAGTCAACTGCATACTTTTTGATTACATTACTTTTTGTATTATTTGATATATTCTGGACTCGCTTCTCCAAGGTAAATGGTGAATTGTTTGATGTCAGGCTGCATGCTCAGAAAGCGGCAGTGGATTGTGCAGCGTGAGACCACCTTCAGCGACAGGTTCTTGTCGTAAAAACGGACAAGACATGGCTGCGAAAGACTTCCCGTATCACCTCCGCTTATAAAGCCGGGATCTAATCCTGTTAACATGAAATAAGCCTGCTCCCGAGCAGGTTTAAGCTTGGGCACCTGTTGCTATGACAGCAAGTCCAGGATGAGCGTCGAAGAACCAAACAATCCAAGATCATGCCAAATCTCCAACAATCAAATCCAGCTAACTGAGTTAGCGACGTACGAAGAACGGGCCCCTGGGGCCTGTTTCAGAAAGGAGGTTCAACTGAGTTGACTTACCCTGAGATGGGAAACTCTGAGTTTTCGGTTACAGAACAGCGGAAATTAGTTAGTTCAATCAACTCTGAGTTGACTGACTCTGAGTTAAGCGCGTGCACCACCACTATAAAAAGCCATTATCAATGGAGTGCAGATATTATGAGTCACCATGGTAACAGCGCCAGACAAAAAGAGGTCTGCATATTTCTCACCAGCTTCTGCAAGCGTAAGAAGACATATTATTATTTTTTAAATATCGGCTGCAGCAGCGAAGGACAACTAGAGTTAGCTAGGGAGAAAATAGTTGCTCGAGTCAATGCGTATGTTTACATTTTAATTAGTTATACAGTGTTGGGTGTAATTAATTACCAAGTCATCTAAATACTGTCATTTAATTAAAGGGATTACTCTTAATTCTTCTGTAATTTGAAGTAAAATCTGATGTAATTGCATTAGACTATAGAACAATTCTGTATATTTAACATACATTTTTAAAAGGTATATTTTTTATGTAACCTTCTCCCTCTACACACTTTGGTCAATTCAAGAATAATCCATGCAATTGTATATTGTTTATTTGAAAGCATTAAAAGTGCAGTTTCTTGTCTCTCCTTGTATTGTTCAAGTGGTTGAGGTTGATATGGGATTTATTAATAAGTAGACCAATACTTTCTAAAGATAGTCATTATTACATGAATCTAATTACACGGTTGAAGATGTCATTTGTAGTTAGTAATTAATAACTATTTTAGAGTAACTTACCCAACTGTTATAATATCAGAGGTGAAACTGGAAGAACAGTATGTTATTCAACCTAATTTTAATTTTCATGGGTGCAATCCTGCAGGTATTAAAAGAACATGGCAGCAGCTGAAAATTAAATATAAGAACATAATTCAATCAGGTAAGGTTTGAGCTTATCATGGGTGTAGGCTACCTGAATTTACAAATATTTGACATATTAAATAACTAAATAGCATCCCAGTGTCTAGCAGTGCAGCAGCATTTTTGGCTGGGGGAATTCCTGGAGGGACTTCAGAGCCAGTCACTCCCGAAGATCCAAGGGCCTTCATAAAATGTAAGAGGTTTACATATGTGTTATTTCTTATATAGGCTATTTTTGATATTTCCATTTATTTTACTTTGGGTTGGGTTTTTTGTTGGTCCCAACAGATTCCGATGGTAATATCTGTCTTTTGGAGCCTCCTGTCCCAACAAAACCTGCAGGCAGTTGTAAGTAGCCTACTCAATACACCAGAAATTATGACAAATAGTGTTATAAAGTGTACTCATCTTCACAGGACGATGGGGATAATGTTATGTGTCACATCAAACAATCTACACATTCAGATTTTTTCACATTTTTATGTGGAGTAGAATCTAAGTTTAAAGCTAAGTATAAATGGGTAGTCTTATCTCTCCCCCCGCCCCCAAAGTGGAAGAACAGCAGGAGGACGGTCCATCAACTTCTGTTGCACAGATGAACAGAGTTCAGTGATTTTCAGTAAATGCCACAGTTTAATTCTGTAGAATTTGTTTAGAACTACATTATGTAACTCTAATCTACTACTGTATATTCAGTTGCCAGTTAAGGAGTTAATAGACTTCATCTTATTTAAAAAATTGGGAAAAAAACCCAGTAAAAATAGCAATATTAGAAAATAGCAAGATTAATTTTATTAATAAAAATGTACTGAAAGAATGAATGAGGTGTTTAAACTAGCCTGGTTAAAACCAGACCCTTCTCAGTTGAAACTGAGTATAGGGTCTGGGGAAGCTATGTAGACAAATCATTTCCAAAGGGGCGTCACCAACCGACGTAGCTCAAATTCCTCTGGGCGCAATTGGATAGACATAAAACCAATCAGATCGATGAAGGAGATGACGTATGCTTCGAGTGTTGTTCTTTGCTCCGGTTTTAAAGGGATAGTTCACTTTGAAATTAAATTTTGGTATGTTTTAGCTTACCTCAAGGGCATCCAAGATGTAGGTGTCTTTTTTTCCGCAGTAGTTTCAATTTTGATATTTTTAGGTCAAACCGTTCTTGTCTGTCAGTCATATAATGCAGGTCTATGGTCACGGTCTCAAAGAGCATGCACAAAGTCCAAATTAAAACAATTCCCCATCGTCCAAATTAAACAATTCCCCATCGTAAGTACACATTGATGGCCTAAGACACGAAACGAGCGGTTTGTGTGAGAAAACGAACAGTATTTATATCGTTTTTAGCTCTTATACGTAGCCGCGTCCAAGTGATCTGAGGGCGCGCGCAGTCTGCGTACATGTCACACAGCAGGATGCGCGCGCGCCCTCTATCCCTTTAACGAAAACGGTAAGTTTAAATCGCTCAAAACAGACGCGATAACTGATTCGTTTATATACTGTCTATGATTCGAACGACTGATGTTCCACGGCGGCATCCATCTTTGTAATGAAATCTCCTTCAGCGTCGCTGCGCTGTCGTCATCATGTAAATCCCTCCCCAAACGTTTCTGATTGGTGCCGCGATTTCGGCGGCACAGAAATGAGTTTCAATGGGCTCTTCTCCAGACTGTCCTGGAGAGAGAATTAAAATTCGCCGGAAGTAGTCTGGGTTTTCCCAGGCTATGTTTAAACACCACTTCCTCTTTAAAAAAGGGGAGGAGACCGAAAGAAACTCTGGGTTTACCGAAGAAAACCTGCTCCCGACCAGGTTAGGTTCACAGAGTAAGTTACCATGGTAACTGACTCTGAGTATAAGTTACCTCTCTTTCAGAAACGGGCTTGACTTACTCTGCTTTCTCAGGTTTAACATACCTCCCATTCTGAAACAGAAAACCCAGAGTTTCCCTCATTTCAGGGTTAACATACTCTGAGTTTTCACTTAACCTCCTTTCTGAAACAGGCCCCTGCATGGTCTTTTCACGATCGGATAGCTATCCGATCTGAGAAAACGCATGAAGTGGCCAGGTGTAAACAGCCCCAGAAATCATTCTAATATTCTGATTTATTATGAGTGTTGGAAACAGTTCTGCTGCCTAATATATTTGATGAATAAAAGGTTAAAAAGAACTGCATTTATTAAAAAATATATATAATTAATATAAATCTTCTTTACTATTACTTTTATTTATCAATTTAACACATCCTTGCTGAATAAAAGTATTGATTTATTTAAAAATAAATTAAAAATAAATACTGACCTCAAATTACTGACCAGTAGTGTATATTGTTGTTACAAAAGATTTATATATTTTTTTAAATTGCTTCTTTTTTTTTTTTTTTTACTTTTTATTCATCAAAGTAGGCTATCCTAAAAAAAGTATCACAGGTTATGAAAAAATATTAAGCAGCAGAACTGTTTCCAACTTTGATAATGAATCATCATATTAGAATTATTTCTAAAGGATCATGTGATAGACTGGAGTAATGATCCTGAAAATTCAGCTTTGCATCACAGAAATAAATGATCATTTAAACCAATTATTTTAAATTGTAAAAATATATCACAATATTACTTTTTTTTCTGTATTTTTGATCAAATAAATGCAGGCTTGATGAGCAGAGGAAACTTCTTTCAAAAACATTAAAAATACTAATACTTATACTTGCCCTGTAATACATGTATTCTTTGTTTTAGATGTTATTAACTTAAATTCTTATGAATAATAAAAATGTTGTAATGTCTATTTGTTATTTATGGCCTGTACGCCTCATTATTGATCTGAGCTTCTACATCTTGAATTCGAATAACATTCGATAAAACATAATTGCTGGATTATTTTGACTATAATATATAAGCAGATGAAACATAGTAGGCCTATACACTGTTTATCACAGATTACTTTGGACCAAAGTTACCATATTATAATTAATTATTATATAGTTCTATTCATTCATTTTATTTAAATTAGCACTGGTTAAAATGTATAAAGCATGAACAAGATATGAAACAATATTTATTAATAATACACAGTTTAAATATCACAAATATCAAATTGTATTTTCATTTGCGTCCTACAGTATGCTGGCTAATTACGACGTTTAACCTCATAACACTGAACAACTAAACTGTATGACCTAATAGAATTCTATCGGGGGTACAGTTGATGATACACCTGTGTCTCCCCCGCTGGCCACCTCGCACATTTCTCTAGATTTTGCAATTACCTTGCATGACACAATACCATGAAATATACCAGTTTTTAGGGCACAGAATAACGTTTCTGGTGATACCAGTTACGTTTAACAGTCACATAAGGATAATAAGCTATTCGTTGTGCATGATGAAGTGAACGTCATCTACCTTAAAAAAAACAAACAACGTTTCCGATATCTTCGGATCGAGATGCGTCCGTTGTTCAAATTTCCCACGATCAAAGAGGACACTAATACGCATGTGCACAGCAAAAATCACAACTTGTGCTTGCTGCGAACGCAAGTTCCCTATCGTCCGGTCACTACGACGTACGTCGTGGTGAACGACGAATAGGAATCTCGCTAGAGAGGCCAATCTACTTCGAGTGAAACTAAAACAAGCCAATACACATTGGCGTGCAATCACTTGCATCAGCTGCGCAGCCTCGCAGCGCGGGTATTTAACGAGCAGCTGGTGTGATTGCACTTCAGCTTTTTGCTTCGGAGCCAAGCACTTCGATGCGTCTTCTGAGAGTGATATCAGACGAGCCGTTGGATCTCTCTTTCGGTGCGGGTGTAAGAACACGGCAGCGGGGACAGTCTTCTCTTTGTGTTTGTTTGTTTTTCTGTGTTTTGTCCGGTAAAAACTGAGCAAACAAAAAGCTGTTCTTACAGCTGGTAAGGTGCGCCGTTGAGCGCTCAAAGGCTGTTGTCACAGCTGGTAAGACAGCGAGAAGAGAGAGAGCGCACAGACGGGTGCACATTCCCGTCTGTGTTCGCAGTGTCTGTTCCCCCTGCGTGTTTCAGCACCAGTGAGAGCAGTCCCTAAAAGAGCTTGCACAGATAGAGAGCGTTTTTTTTCAAAAAGAGAAAAAATGACTTTCTATCTGTGTGTTTCTGGATGCGGTCGTTACCTGGGTTCACGGGATGGTCACCAACGCTGCCTCGTGTGTCTGGGCATTAAACACGCTGAGGCAGCGTTGGTGGATGAGTCATGTACCCATTGTGGGAAGATGACCATCGCGGAGCTGCGGTCGAGACTCACGTTCCTGCAAAGGGGCGGAGTCCCCGTGCCTCTGCCTCGATCCAATCCTCCTCAGAGGGTTGCTTCGGGCAGTGACACGGGTGACCTGAGGATTACGGTGAGCGCGTCTCCTTCGGGGAACCAACCCCCTAGGAACCCTCACCCCTCTCACGCTCCGCAGCCAGTGGAGCCCCCATTGGAGAAAGCTGGACCATCCTCGCGGTGTGTACCGGTTGTCTCCTTTGGGGCTCCCCCTGAAGACCAGATGTACGATCGCTGCATCGGAGGGTGGGTCAGACCTCTCTGCGGACGACGACTCGGCACCGCTGCCTCCTTCGGGTGTGCCAGCGGTGCCTGAGACGGACCCGGAGATGATGGCCATGCTTTCCCGGGCCGCCAAAGGGGTCGGGCTCGTGTGGAATCCTCCACCGTGTCCCGAACCCTCGAGGTTGGACGATTGGTATCTCGGGGTGGCGCGTGCTGGTTCTCAGCAACCCACCCCAGTGCCTTTCTTCCCGGAAGTGCATGAGGAGCTTACGGGGACATGGACGGCACCTTTCACTGCCAGAAACCGTCCCAGTGGTTCCTCCTCCCTCACCACCCTTGATGGCGGGACGGCTAAGGGATACACGCGTATCCCGCCAGTGGAACGGGCCGTTGCGATGCAACTGTGCCCTAACTCCACTTGGCGCGGAGAACCGTGTCTTCCTTCCCGGGCCTGTAAGTACTCGTCGGATTTAACCGGCAAGGCTTACAAGGCCTGTGGGGAAGCCGCCTCTGCCATGCACGCTATGGCGTTGCTGCAGGTCCATCAGGCCAAGGCACTGAAGGACCTGCACGAGGGTGGTCACGATCCTCAAGTTCTTCAGGAACTTCGTATCGCGACGGACCTCGCGCTTCGTGCGACGAAGGTGACCGCAGGGTCGGTGGGTCGTGCGATGTCCACCATGGTGGTCCAGGAACGCCATCTCTGGCTGTGTCTGGCCGACATGAGGGAGACCGACAAGCTCCGGTTCCTTAACTCCCCCGTGTCCCAGACCGGCCTCTTCGGCGACGCGGTCGAGAACTTCGCCCAGCAGTTCTCGGCTGTACAAAAGCAGACTGAGGCCATCAGACACATCCTGCCGCGACGGCCAGCTGCTGCTCCCACCCCACCGCCTGCGGCCCCTCAGTCTGCTCGTCGCCGAGGGCGGCCTCCTGCGTCTGCCCCTGCTCCCGCGCCGCCGCAGCAGCCTCCATCTAAACGGCGCCGTGGAGCCAGTCGCAGGCGGGCCGCCCCGCCCGTCCAGGACCCCGCTAAGAAGGGCGGCAAAGCCAGGAGCAAGCGGCCCTAGGACGGGCGACCCAGAGATGGCAGGGACTGCTCTCCAGGAGACGATGACCGCATCGCTCCATCCCCCGGAAGAGGGCCGGGTGGAAAATCCTTTGTTTCCTTTTGTTTTTGTTCCGCCGCTGGCCTCAAAACCAGCGGTACCCAAATTTTCAATAAAAGAGCAGTTTCTTCCGTCTCTGGGTCCGAAGAGGGCCCGGAGAGCAGTGGGGGGAGAGAATCCTCACCACTCTCATCCGCCTCTTCTATCGCCAGCAGGCAGCAGTGTGCAGTTCGAGAACGCAACCAAGCCGCCTCCTGCACCTCCGGCCTCGTGGAACCAGGTAAGTGTTGCACAGCACACTCAGACTCCGCTACGGGCCGCCTCCCAGAGAGAGCCTCCCGAGCCGAGCCCCTGTGTTCCACCTCGCTGCCCCACTCCGGGTACGCCTACGGTCCCTTTGGTCCCGCTTGTACGGTCTCTGCGAGCCTGGCTAGCGCTCCCCAGTCCGTCTCGCTGGCTCATTCGGACCATCAGGCTCGGCTATGCGATTCAGTTCGCCCCGGCGTCCCCCCAAGTTTCGGGCCATCCACTCCACTACAGTGAGAGCAGCCGATGCCCATGTCTTGCGCGCGGAGACCGCAGTCCTACTGGCGAAGGACGCGATAGAGCCGGTCCCTCCAGCCGATATGAGGTCAGGGCACTACAGTCCCTACTTCATTGTACCCAAGAAAGGTGGTGGGTTACGACCGATCTTGGACCTGCGAGTTTTGAATCGGAGCCTTCACAAGCTACCGTTCAAAATGCTTACGCAGAAACGCATTTTCGAATGCATCCATCCCCAGGATTGGTTTGCAGCGATCGACCTGAAGGACGCGTACTTTCAGGTCTCGATTCTTCCTCGACACAGGCCGTTTCTGCGCTTTGCGTTCGAGGGTCGAGCATATCAGTACAAGGTCCTGCCCTTCGGGCTGGCCCTGTCTCCTCGTGTCTTCATGAAAGTCACGGAGGGGGCCCTTGTTCCCATGAGAGAACAGGGCGTTCGCATTCTCAACTATCTCGACGACTGGCTCATACTGGCACACTCTCGAGATCAGTTATGCGAACACAGGGACCTCGTGCTCAGGCACCTCAGCCAGCTGGAACTTCAGGTCAACTGGGAGAAGAGCAAACTCGCCCCCGTGCAGAGGATCTCTTATCTCGGTATGGAGTTGGATTCGGTCGCCCAGACAGCGCGTCTCACAGAGCAACGCGCTCAGTCGGTGCTGAACTGCTTGAACACGTTCAAAGGCAGGACGGCGGTCCCACTGAAATTCTTTCAGAGGCTCCTGGGGCATATGGCAGCGGCAGCAGCGGTAACTCCGCTCGGGCTGCTTCATATGAGACCGCTTCAGCACTGGCTTCACGGCCGAGTCCCGAGATGGGCGTGGCATCACGGCACTCACCGGGTGGCAATCACACCGGCGTGCCGCCAGACCTTCAGCCCGTGGTCAGACCCCTCGTTCCTTCGGGCAGGAGTCCCCTTGGAACAGGTGTCCAGGCATGCTGTGGTATTCACAGATGCCTCTGCCACCGGCTGGGGTGCCACGTACAACGGGCATGCAGTATCAGGGGTGTGGACGGGCCCCCAACTGCACTGGCACATCAACTGCCTCGAGTTGCTAGCAGTTCGTCTCGCTCTGAGCCGCCTAAAAAGGCCGCTACAGGGCAGAGACGTGCTGGTCCGTACGGACAACACTGCGACCGTTGCGTACATCAACCGTCAAGGTGGTCTACGCTCCCGTCGCATGTCGCAACTCGCCCGCCATCTCCTCCTTTGGAGTCAGAAGCATCTGAGGTCGCTTCGAGCCATGTATGTCCCCGGTGTGCTCAACCGTGTGGCCGACGAGCTATCACGAGCTGTGCTCCCGGGAGAATGGCGACTCCACCCCCAGGTGGTTCAGCTGATCTGGAGAGAGTTCGGAGAGGCTCAGGTAGACCTGTTTGCCTCCTCAGAGACCTCCCACTGCCAGTTGTTTTACTCCCTGACCGAGGGAACACTCGGCACGGATGCACTGGCACACAGCTGGCCCCGGGGCCTCCGCAAATATGCATTTCCCCCAGTGAGCCTACTTGCACAGACCCTGTGCAAAGTCAGGGAGGACGAGGAGCAGGTCCTTCTGGTGGCTCCCTATTGGCCCACCCGGACTTGGTTCCCAGAACTCATGCTCCTCGTGACAGTCCCTCCCTGGCCCATTCCTCTGAGGAAGGATCTTCTGACTCAGAGACGGGGCACCCTATGGCACCCGCGTCCGGACCTCTGGAAACTCCATGTCTGGTCCCTGGACGGGACGCGGAGGTTCTAGGTGACTTACCCCCAGAGGTACTTAACACCATCACTTCTGCGCGAGCACCGTCTACGAGACGTGTGTACGCCTTGAAGTGGAACCTGTTCGTCGAGTGGTGTTCCTCCCGTAGAGAGGACCCCCGAAGATGTTCGATAGGGTCAGTGCTTTCCTTCTTGCAGCAAGGGTTGGAGCGAAGGCTGTCTCCCTCCACCCTTAAAGTACATGCTGCTGCTATTTCAGCATATCATGACCACATAGATGGCAAAACAGTAGGAAAGCACGACCTGGTCGTCAGGTTCCTTAGGGGGGCGAGACGATTAAATCCTCCTCGTCCTCCCTCCATACCCTCTTGGGACCTTTCCCTGGTGCTTCGAGCACTTCAGGATGCTCCCTTTGAGCCTTTGCAGTCAGCAGACTTAAAGCTTCTCTCCTTGAAGACTTTGCTGCTGATTGCACTGGCTTCGATCAAGAGGGTAGGGGACCTGCAAGCATTTTCGGTCGACGAATCGTGCCTAGAGTTCGGGCCGGGTGACAACCATGTTGTACTGAGACCCCGGCCTGGCTATGTGCCCAAGGTTCCTACCACTCCCTTTAGAGATCAGGTAGTGAACCTGCAAGCGCTGCCCCTGGAGGAGGCAGACCCAGCCCTGGCTTTGCTCTGTCCCGTTCGCGCTCTGCGTATGTACGTGGACAGAACTCGAAGCATCAGGACCTCAGACCAGCTCTTTGTCTGTTACGGAGGCCAGCAGAAGGGAAAGGCTGTCTCCAAGCAGAGGATGGCCCACTGGATAGTGGATGCCATCGCCTTGGCTTACCAAGCTCAAGGCGTGCCCTGCCCGCTCAGGTTGCATGCACACTCCACGAGAGGCGTTGCATCCTCCTGGGCGCTGGCACGTGGCTCCTCGCTAACAGATATCTGTAGAGCTGCGGGCTGGGCGACACCTAACACGTTCGCTAGATTCTATAGCCTACGTGTAGAGCCCGTGTCCTCCCGTGTTCTCACCCTAAACGGGTAGAAGCACTGTGAGTACCGGCTCTGTCGGCTTGCTGCATCCTACTGTGCACCTTATTACTCCAGAGTCAAAACCTGTTGAGTCCTCCAAACACCCTCGGCCCGGACATGGCGGAGTGTCCGGTGCCAGGCCTTGTCCGCTGAATCCTTGAGAACCGGGTCTAGGCTGGGTCCCATATGTGTGACCCTACGGGGATCCCATATGTGTATATTCTCCACGGCTGCTCCTAATGGAAGCCCGTGTCTTTCCCTTGGGCTAAGTCACCCATTACTCATATGCAGTACAACCCTCGGGTTAGTCCATATGTCTATTCCCACATAACTCTCCTTAAGAATGTGGCTCCCGCAGCGTTCCCCTCCCTCAGATCGGGCACGCTTTCCCAGTGTTATCCAATAATCTCACTGTATGGGTTATAACGGAACAACAGTGACGGATACTCTCGGTGTAAGCCCTCTCCTATCGTCCTTCCAGGCAAGAAGGTGTGGAGGCTTACACGGGGCGCTGGATGGGGTGCAGCAGCTGTGGCGCTTTACTAGGGATTCCTATTCGTCGTTCACCACGACGTACGTCGTAGTGACCGGACGATAGGGAACGTCTCGGTTACATATGGTAACCCTCGTTCCCTGAGGGAGGGAACGGAGACGTACGTCCCGTCGCCACATCTGCTGCTACCCGCCGGGGCGACCAGCTTTTCAGGCTTGGCTCCTCAGCAAAAAACTGAAGTGCAATCACACCAGCTGCTCGTTAAATACCCGCGCTGCGAGGCTGCGCAGCTGATGCAAATGATTGCACGCCAATGTGTATTGGCTTGTTTTAGTTTCACTCGAAGTAGATTGGCCTCTCTAGCGAGATTCCTATTCGTCGTTCACCACGACGTACGTCTCCGTTCCCTCCCTCAGGGAACGAGGGTTACCATATGTAACCGAGACGTTATTTAAGGTGTCGAAACTGTACACAGTCTACCCTATTCATTTTATTATATTTTTCGTGTTCGCATTTATGAAGAAACAATGTACGAACGAGACCGCTCTGAAAGCAGCACTAAACGACTGCTTTAAAACTTTCACAGAGACCTCAAACAGGCATTTAAAACACCAAATATTAAGGATTGGCATATCAAGCAAAATAATATTCGATGATTGATCGAAAATCGTATCTCTCCCCCTACATGCTCACCGGCAAGCAGGGATGGGCAGTATGATACATGTATTTAAAATACGTATTTGAAATAAAAAATACTATTTTCTATTTTACCAACATCTGGCACACGTGAACTGATGCCAAATATCGCGATGTGTTCGGAATGAGACATTTCTTCAGCGCGATTTCACAATATTACTACTACTACTACTAATAATAATAATATATCACAATACTGTTGTTGGTTGTTTATACTGTTGATCAAATAAATGCAGGCTGGGTGAGCATAAGAGACTTAATTCAAAAAAACATTTAAAAATCCAACTGACCCCAAACTTTTGAACGTATAAGTGTACAGCAGGGGTCTCCAACCTTTTGTGAGTGAGGGCTCCCTGAAGGGATAAAATAGTCTAGAGGGCTACTTGTTTGATATAGGCTACTCATACTCACTTGCTGCGTTCGAAACCGCATACTCAATGAGTAGGTACTTCATTTCAATAAGTACTTACTTAACGAGCGCTAAAAGAGTAGGTAGGCTACTTTATAGCCAGATCTCGTTGAGTATGAATGCGAACCGGACATCTGCTATGTTGACGTTGTCATGTGACCTACGACGCGTTATCACACGCGCAACAACTTAAAAGATTTGAACGACACGTTTAATTCATCAATCTGTAAATATCTTGATATTGATTAAACTTGCTCATTTTGTGGTCTTTTTGAAGAAACTGCTGCCCATTTATTTTGTGAACACATTTATGGTTGATTTAAGTTCTTATATTTAACCCTACTAATGTGACCCACCGTTATATCCTTAACGATATTATTTATTTTTATTACGAAATCCCAAAATTGTCATCTCTTGAATATGTTTTTTTTTATTTTTTTTATATCCAAACATTTTCATCCACAAGCAAAAGTGGCTTATTGCTTTGTTTTCCTCTTTTTCTTGTTGAATTTAACTCTCGTTTCATCCCTCAGGCCTGGGCCTATAACTAACAAAAAAATGAATTTTTTAAATGTATTATAATGAATTATTTAAGAAAATATATATTAAGATATTCAATCTTGTTGATTCTTTTTTCCTGTGTAAAAAATCTCATATTATGTATGCAAACCCATGATTGATATATATATATATATATACCTCATAACATCACTAACTCAACAGCCCTACCTAGAACGGTTTTCCTCACTGTAAACCCGGATAAGTAGAATCTACTTAAAAAAACCAAGGTAACTTGTTGCCTTAAATTTTTTAAGTAATGAAGCATTAGTTGAATAAGACAAGTGGACTACGTTCAATGTACTTAAGCCCATAATGGAATGGAATAGAACATTTAAGTTGAATGTACTTATAACCGAGTTACAGTAACTGAAGATACTTAGTTTAAACAATCATTCCCCACCCATTTATTTAACTCAGCTTGTTAAGTAAGCATTACTCCATTACCAATTCAACTAAATTATATATTCTAACGGGCCCAACTTAACTTTTAGTTCCTGAAACTCAAAATATCTTTCAATCAATAGAGCCATGTAAAATACACACATACAACTGCAACATTACACTGATCCAATTATATTTTATTGAACATGTCTTTTTTTTAGCAACAAAAGAAATAATGCCATGGCCTAATAGGCTTCTAGTGTGTAGTTTCCTCACATACTGTATTTTTACAGCACTAGTACAGTAAAAAGCATTTACAGTACTCCACTGTAATTACCAAATACAGTATAACCCACATACTTTTACAATATTAAACTTGTCTACAGCAATAAATTGTATTTTACAGGGAATGCTGCTTTTATAATTACATAATTAAAATATTATACGTTAAGGTTTCATAAGAGTAGCCACACTAGGAAAAAGAAAACAACATTTGGTTAAAAGCAAAGATCAGAAAATTGCCTTCTGTGAACATGTTGGCTGAATTTTTTAAAACATAAAATGCAATTTTAACACTTTAACAACAAACAGGTAACACTAAGCGCTTAATTAAAGGGATAGTTCACCCAAAAAATTTTAATTAGCACATGATTTACTCACCCTCAAGTCATCCTAGGTCTATATGACATTCTTCTTTCAGACGAATACAATCGGAGTTATTTTAAAAAATGTCCTGGCTCTTCCAAGCTTTATAATGGCAGTGAAGTGCTGTTTCTGTTTTGAAGTCCATAAAAGTGCAAACGAAATCCCATTCAAAGTCTGCAAGTTTTCGCAGAAGTGAGGAAACCTGTAGGCTTACAGTGGTGTTCTTTTTTTTGCATAACTTGGCCAGTTTTCTTTGAAGTTACTTGTCCTTTCTTTGTTTTTGATCCACGTTCAGGATTGATGTCAAGAAAGCGTCTAAAAGGCAGAAAAGAAAGAGAAAAAAAACAATGAAATATTATGGACTGAGTTTATATATTTTGACAGAGAGAGACAGCACAAAAGATGTGTAAATAAAAACCGGATATCGGTTTTAACGACTAATTTGTTTGGATAAAACTAAACAACATGAAAAAAAAATGCAATGTTGGATGTTGTGATCAATAACTGATATTTCTTCTGCCCTGGTTAAAATACATCAACTCAATGTGTCTGTTGACAAGCGCACTGTCAACTAACTAAACTTTTGGAAGTGGGGTTGCCAGATTTAAAGTTTTATTCTACAACTTTTGTCTACTCATCACCCAGCTCATTAACAATATCATCCCCTCATCAGGTCCATCAGAGTATCAGTGGAAAGGCAGTCATAGACTCTCAGTTTATGTAGAGCACACATTGCCAGAATCCAGCCCAAACCTTTGTGACAGAAATAATTTAACTTAATTGCAAGCCTTGCAATGTGAATTGCATACATGACTACATGATAATGTTAAACATGACATTTACCAGACTAAAATGCATGTTTGCACCCAAAAATGAAAATTCTGTCATTAATACTCACCCTCAAGACTTTCGTTCATCTTCGGGACACAAATTAAGATATTTTTAATGAAATCTGAGAGGTTTCTGTCCCTCCATTGACATCAATGTCATTGCAACTGTCAAAAGCCCAGAAAGGTAGTAAAAACATCAGTAAATAGTACATATAACTACGTTGGTTCAACCTTAATATTATGAAGTGACGAGATTACTTTTTGTGCGCAAAATAACCCCAAAATAACAACATTGTTGAATAATCTCTTCTTTTCCATGTCATTCTCCTACACTGTTGATGTAGTGTAAACAGTGCAGCGCTTATGGATTCTACATCAGAGCGTAGGCTCACTATTGGCTAGCTCCTGGGTCATCACACACGACCAGAGTCGGCCAATAATAAGCCTACGTTCTGACGTAGAACCCAGAAGCACTGCACTGGCTTTTTTTCAAGGCTTGCACCTTGAAATCTATAACAGGGTTTGCGTTCTCGAGCCACCAGGCACTGTTTTGTGCAGATGAGTGGGCCGGAGAGCGTTAAAGGATAACTCTTGCCAAAATGCAACCTCTTTTTGTTAATCTACCCGAGGCAAATTTCGTTTAAAAGCATAATTAGGATGGAAACGTCACTTTTAAGTTTGACCGTATTTTCGTTTTCGGTCAAATTGCCTTTTGAATGGGAGTGCTTGGGGCATGACTATGATAGCATCAAAAATCACTATTTTTAAAACACTAAGAAGGCTCGACACAACATGAAACTTTGCTCTCAGTATCACCAGGGGCTCTACACATGAACTCCAGCATTGAGAACATTGTTTGTGTACACGTCGCTCCACACACACAGGAACCCAGACCGACCCCTTCCACAGCCAATACCCCTCTGTCCTCCTTTTCTCCGCTAACCGAGGAAGAAGTATCTACACTTCTCCTCTCCAGTCACCCTACCACCTGCACGCTTGACCCCATCCCCTCACACCTTCTACAAGCCATCTCTCCCACACTTCTACCATCACTCACACACATCATCAACTCATCCCTCCACACTGGCACCTTCCCTACAGCATTCAAGCAGGCTCGGGTTACTCCACTGCTCAAAAAACCAACGCTAAACACATCATTGGTAGAGAATTACAGACCTATCTCTCTCCTACCATTCATTGCGAAGACACTTGAAAGAGCTGTCTTCAACCAACTAACATCCTTCTTGTCTCTAAACAACCAGCTGGATGTCAACCAATCTGGCTTCAAGAAAGGACATTCAACTGAGACTGCATTACTGTCAGTCACAGAAGCCCTACCGATCGCAAAAGCTGCTTCCAAATCTTCAGTCCTCATTCTCCTGGATCTGTCTGCTGCCTTCGACACGGTGAATCATCAGATCCTTCTGTCCACCCTCTCATCACTGGGCATCACAGGAACTTCACTCCACTGGTTTGAGTCCTATCTCACAGGTAGGTCCTTCAAGGTCGCATGGAGAGGCGAGGTATCCAGAGCACATCAGCTGACCACAGGGGTTCCCCAGGGTTCAGTTCTTGGTCCCCTCCTCTTCTCCATCTACACCACATCACTGGGACACATCATACAGGCACACGGTTTTTCCTACCACTGCTATGCTGATGACACACAGCTCTTCCTCTCCTTTCAACCAGATGATCCCACAGTAGGTGCACGGGTCTCAAGCTGTCTGGCGGACATCTCCACATGGATGAAGGAACATCACCTGCAGCTCAACCTGGCAAAGACTGAGCTTCTCGTCCTCCCTGCCAATCCATCTCTACAGCACGACTTCACCATCCAGCTAGAGTCATCATTAATCACCCCATCAAGATCGGTCAGAAATCTTGGAGTAACGTTTGATGACCAGCTGACCTTCACAGATCACATTTCAAAGACAGCTCGATCATGCAGGTTTGCACTGCACAACATCAGGAAGATCAGGCCTTTCCTAACTGAGCATGCAACACAACTTATCGTCCAGGCCCTGGTCATCTCTAGGCTTGACTACTGCAATGCCCTTCTGGCTGGACTCCCAGCATGTGCGACCAAACCCCTACAGATGATTCAGAATGCTGCAGCTCGTCTTGTCTTCAACGAGCCCAAGAGGGCCCACGTCACTCCTCTGTTCATCTCTCTGCACTGGCTACCTCTAGCTGCTCGCATCAAGTTCAAGCCACTGACGCTTGCTTACAGAACTATCATAGGCTCAGCTCCCTCCTACTTTCACTCACTCCTACGAGTCTACATCCCTACCAGACACCTAAGATCGGTCAACGAGCGACGTCTCGTGGTTCCATCACAGAAAGCCACAAAATCACTTTCCAGAACATTCTCATTTACAGTTCCATGCTGGTGGAACGCTCTCCCCACCCTCATCCGGAATGCAGAATCCCTGACAACATTCAAAAAACAGCTGAAAACCAATCTCTTCCGTGAGCACTTAACCTTATAGAAAAAAAAAAAAAGAAAAAAAAAAAATGTTTCCCTTTGAAACATCACTTATCAGGCTTATGCTACTCTGAATAATACCTGAACTTCGTATTTTGAGCACTTCCTGCGTTGTTGTTGCTTTTGCCTCTTTATGATGACTCGCTGAATTTAGTCCTAATTTGTAAGTCGCTTTGGATAAGGGCGTCTGCTAAATGACTAAATGTAAATGTAAATGTAAATGTAAATGTACACAGAGTTTACTAAAAAGAAAGATTTTGAACAACTCACTGAAGCTGTGTCTGCCGGCATTTTGAAGGTCAAAAATAGTCGATCTAATAAATTTATTCTAGAGCTGCTGTAAACCCTAAACAATCTATGTTACTGTACTTTCCTATTATCACTGTAAAGCTGCTTTGAAACAATCTATATTGTTAAAAGCGCTATATAAATGAAGGTGACTTGACACTGTTTACACTACGTCAACAGCGTAGGAGAATGAAATGAAAGAGTAGAGATTGTTGAATAATGTTGTTATTTTGTTTTTGTGCACAAAAGGAATTCTCATCGCTTCATAATATTAAGATTGCACCACTGTAGTTACATGGATTATATAAACGATGTTTTGACTACCTTGAAAGTTGCAAAGACGTTGCTGTCTATGGGTGGTTCAGAAACCTCTCAGATTTCATCAAAAATATCTTATCTTTGTGTTCTGAAGATTAACAAAGGTCTTACAGGTTTGGAACGACATGAGGTTGAGTAATTAATGACAGAATTTTCACTAATCATTTAACTGAAAACAACTTGCACTGACATATCTTAAAATATGTGACTGCCACTGTTTTGTCTCGAGATGCACACCAGTAATGTTTTTTTTTTTTTTTTTGACATTTTTATAAAAGCTGCTTAAATACCCTAATTTTATTAAGGCCTAGACCCGGCTTAAGCTAAGCCCAGTATGGAAACCATGGCCATATTGTTTATACCAGTAGTCAGCTTAATAAATACTGTCAAGACAAGTCACAATTCAGTCTAATATTTATATGAATGGCAAATATGCTAATGACTAACCTCTGAACAAACTCAAGGTGCTGCCTCTTCCTGGTACTGCAAGCTGAACTCATAGGAGGAGGCAAACAGCGCTGCCAGGCCAGTGATGAAGATGCTGTGATCCTTTCACACACACCTTGACCATCCAAACGTAATGTCCAGCACTGGTCGCTTAGAGATTGACCTGTAATAAAAAAAAATTTTTTAAAAAAAAAATGAATAAATAAATAATATTAATAATTAAAATAACTATTGTGGGTTTCACTGTGGTTCGATGTAGTTGTCTATTCATAGTTCTATGAATAAAATTTTTCACCTAAACATTAAAATTGTTTAGGGTTAGAACGTTAAAACGCACTGGCATATTATTTTGCTTGTTTTAAGCATAAACTCACTTAATTTTGACTTATTCTTTCAGAAAACAAGCCCATTTTTACTTGTCTATTAAATGCTTCTTCATGTAAGAATTTTAGATATCTGGACTGGAAACAAGAAAAAAACACTAATTTAGAAAAACATATTTTGCAGTGGGGTGAGTAAATGATGGCTTTTCATTTTAGGTTAAAACTACCCAATGTTTACATACCAAGCAATATAAAGTGTGGACTCCACTGGCAAATGTAGATTGCAGGACATCAGCGTTGCAAATTCCTGAAACAATTTTTAAAAAGGACAGCACGATCAACAGAACCAAAACATAAAACATTACAGATTAATGAGATTTGTTGAATAATCTCTACTTATCTGCTTTAAGGATAACACCGTCTAACTTCTCTTTGAATGGTGGGAGTAGTTGTAAGACCATGGCATGGCAATCAGGAATACTAGCCTACATTTAAAAACAACATTAGGAACATGGATTTTCTTGTACTAGCAAAATTCTGACAACGATTCAAAAGCACGATCACAGAACTGACAACATTTTTTTTTTTTTTACCACACAGACTAACGTTATAACTGTGTAACACTACTTAAAAGCACTTACATTAGCACTGGACCGTCATCAGCTTCAAGGTGCTGGATACTGAAGGAGAGGTTTGATCAGGTTGGTCTGAAAACACTGCTGTGGTGGACCAGTATCCTGAATTTAAACCAAAGGTCACTGAAGGTGCAGCTGAACATGTTTAAGCTCCAAAACACATACCCAACCAGTTCAGAGGCCGCAACTATTCTGAGGAATCAGTTGCCTGAACTTCGTGGCATTTTCAACCAAGTAGAAGTACTTGTACGACTTCTTGTGGTTGTTCCTGCCTCTGCTGAAGAGGAGAGGAGCTTCGGTGCTCCGAGGAGGTTGAAGACCTGGCTGAGAAGCACAATGTTGCAGATTCACATTGTATCAGTCTATCACATTCACAAAGTAATACTGGATAAAGTCAGAAAGGAAAACATTTGCCAGGAGTTTATCCTGGTGAATAAGTACAGGAAGCAAGTGTTTTGTTCTTTCGTGTGAGAAGACGAGACAGGACAGTATAGAAGGGTGGATAGTTAGGATACATGGAGAGATGGGATTGAAAGGATAGATGGAGGGCAAGGAAAAATGTTCTTTATATTAAAGTTAAATGTTTGTTTTTATGTTTGTGAGATAGTGTGACAATCTTGCAGCTTGTGTCCCAAATAAGCATCTATTGTGTTATCAATTTTCCCATCCTTTTGGATTACAGAAGTAATGATTACAGATCGTTTTATATTTTCAGGTACAGCGGTTAGTTTGAAATAAGTTTATTTAACAGATTTTATTCACACACAAATTGGATTCAAATAAAACATTTGGAGTTGGCTAAATTAGTAATGTAAACAGAGCACAAACAATTAGCCTAAGTAGGCCAATATGAACTTATTTTAACTAAGTTAACAGTGCATAATTGTTTACAGTGCAGCATGAAAGTTCTTTGATTCTTTATTTTCTCCTCATTAATTCCACACAGCTTCAATAAAGGTTCAGCACATAAGCACAAATGAGTACACTGGTGTTTTCATGGGTGTGTGGTCTAAAGCAAAGCATATAATAATATAAATCAATATATAACATAACAGAAACACAATTCAATAGGCTAACTAAACAGATGCATACAATGAGATGTAGCAGAAACACTTTCATGAACAATAAGCAACATCATTTGAATACATGAACACAAATCAAACACTACTTCTATGTAAAGCTTCCTTAAACAAGGAATATCAACCAACATAATAAATTGACTTCATCAAACAGTTAACATGAGCTGAAGTACATAAATCAAGTTGGTACTATACGCACACATCAAACGTGAGGAAAGCATGCATGAGTCTGTTTGCTACACTCACTCACTCCATGCGGACTGGTGTTTTCTATCGACGCTAATACTGAACGCCCCCTGCTGGAGATTGGCGGAGCAGCGTCTTAACGTGCTTTGACAGCGCGCTCTGTTTTTAGCTCAGTTTTTAGTCTTGATGTGTTCCTGGACTCAAAAAACTGTAGCATATAAATTGCAATTAATTAATTAATTAACCTTTATGTATCCAGGCAAGTCACTTAAGAACAATATCTTATTTTCGACAACAGCCTGGCAGGAGAGATCTCCTGAAATTCGAACAAACATGATGAACAATGAATTATGATATATTTTAAAATATGTGATATGTGTATTTTTAATTGAATCGACACACTACCTTTGATCATTGAAAAAAAAAGTTTAGAATTTGTTTGGTTTGATTTCTTCCTGCCGTCGACTACTCAATGAAAGAACCATATTTGTATCGAGAGCATCGGTTCCCGAGCAGACTGTGGAACATCTACGTTTACACTAGTAGTGCATTTTCGTTTTAAAACGCATACATTTATTTAGCTACGGTTAAGCCTGCCGTTAGACTATTTAGACCCGTCAGTCAAGTCCGAAGCAAGACACACGCAAGTGACATATTGCGTTATGGCAACGAAGTCTCAGACTGACAGATACATAAAAATAAAGGTGAATTTAGGCTACTTTAGTTTTGAACGTACGTTATCATGTTAATTATAATCAAATTGATTTTGTTTTATTGACCACAATATTATCACTGATATTTGTTTGAGATGGGCACATTTGATTAATTTTGGGGGGGAAATTAATGCACAGCAAGCCGTGGATTTTCCCTTACATATAAGTTTATAAAGATATACATTTTCTGTCAAAACAATAGCAGTTATCTTTGCAAGTTTCATTCGAAAAAAAACATTCGAAAAAATCCCTTGGCAACCGGCCGACGCGCGTCACTACTCGTGACGTCACAGGCAGAGTCGCCCATAGAACTCTTCTCTGGTTTTCGAGCAGTTCAGTTGATTTCTGGTCTGTAGTACAAGCGATCTGACTAGTATTTCTGTTACATCTGTGGTGAAAAATTGCTCTAATTGTTTTATATCTCTCGATCTGTGTTATATCTCATGATTTTTAGTATTTCATTTCGATCTGTGCAATTTACGTTCAGTGAACTTGTGATAAGTTAGTGACAGAACATCAGAGAGACATCTGGAGCAATGGGTCAGTGCAAATCTCACAGTTACATTGTAAAGGAAGATGCTGCTGCATCTGTGTCGCCAAGGCCTGTCCCAGAGAAAGTAGAGAAGAAGAAGAAAGGGAAGTTCCTTAGATGGGTTTTGTCTCGGAAATCCAAAAACACTTCCACCGAAGCCCAACAGAGTCAGTGCAGAAATGACAGCAGCCAACAGCCCGAGAGATGCTCTGATGTGGAAGCTGAACACAACAGCGACACTGAACACAACTCAGTGTACAGCAGGCACAGCTGTGTGTCTTCTCCCACCAGTGTGCCGGATGGTGATAAAGACATTACCAGGCAAGAGCAAAGTGGCATCATCTCACACAACAGCAGTCCTTCTCTGCCTGTGCCATCTATGACTGAGGAGAACATCAACTCAGCTTCGACATCGGATGACATTTCTTGGAAGAATGAGGATGAAATGATCCATATAAGTTCAAAGGGAAAGACAGGTCAGTTTATATAACAAGCCCCAACATGACTCATAAAATGTGCAAAAAGTACCTACATTTTAACATGTTTTTCTGGACATTGTCTTTATTATCCAAATGAAAATGTGAACTGAGGATGGATTTTGGTTGTGTGAGGCACCACAATAATGTGTCCATTCTACAGCTATTTTTAATGTGAATTTTTTATGTTTTTTTGTGGTTTATACTGTAAATTTTGTATGTCCCTCTTTTTTTTTAACAGGGGAAGTCTTGCAGCACTATGAAACTATGAAAATGCTGGGTAGAGGATCATACGGATGCGTCTACGACGGGATCCGTTTGTCTGATTCACGAAAGGTAGTTTTTTTGCACTCTTGGAAGTTGGAATTTAAATTCATTAAAAGTTACATCAAGGTTAATTACTGGAATCATGTGACCTCTGCACATATAGTTAATTAATTGTAAAACATTCTTACAAAAAAAAATCTTATTTTTTCTTTCCCTTGGAGAACAGGTGGCACTCAAATATGCGCTGAAGACAGAAGCCATGGAAAATGTCCGTATTGTAAGTAGGCAATTCATCTCTTCGTTTTATTACTCTCAGAGTACACAGTCACATTAATAATAGGACATTTTAACAAAATTTTGCAGTCACAAAAGGACCATTGTCAATAGCGTATGAACTTCCGAACCAAGCAGCTTTCTGTTAGTCAGCACAGTTCATTCGCGTGACTTTACCCTCACGCAAAAATTCCCATTAAAATGACAAAATTTTGCCCTGAAAATTTTTGCCGGTCGACAGTAAAAGTGACCGAAACTTTAGTAACTATTTCCAGTATTTCAATTACTTAACTCTTCAAACCTATACTTACCCAAATGCAGGACATAATTCTGTAGTAATTCATTTAAATTAAACCATGTCCCCTAATTATCTCACTTTTGTATAACTATTATCTCTCCTGTAGGGTCTATTCGGCAAATCCCCTCCAAATGAGGTCGCTATGATGGCTCTTATGAACAAAAATCCCAGTGTTCCTCAAATAATAAAGCTGCTGGACTGGTACGAGACACCAGAGGAATATGTACTGGTCTTAGAGCGGCCCACGCCATGTGTAGATATGAGGATATTTTTACTGCAAAATGGTGGCATCCTCAAGGAATCGACGGCACGAGCTGTGATGCGTCAGGTTGTCACTGCTGCAAGAATATGCAGTGAGAGGGGCGTCTTCCACAGCGACATCAAGCTGGAAAACCTGCTCATCAACCCAAACACCTTGCAGGTCAAATTAATAGACTTCGGTTGTAGCAAACGCTTGAAGAAGTCTTCTTATTCGGAATTCTGTGGTACGTATTATTCCACAAATCTATGGTGAATAAATCGACAAAAAGCTATGGAAATACAAATTCATTGCAATGGACGAAATCTTGTTCTTTCTTCCAGGCACAAGAGATTATGCTCCCCCTGAGTGGGTCAGGCATGGAAAGTATCATGGCAAGCCTGCAACAGTGTATTGTTTAGGCGTACTGATGTTCAAGATGCTGTCTGGGAAGTATCCTGGCGAGTACCGGTACCTCCCTCAGATGTTTGGTGAGCCCTCCTACACAGAAGACATTTCCAAAGGTGAGAGCATGTGGACGGGTCATACAGGAACTTTTATTACTGCTTAAAATAATGTGATCAGTTACACAAAGTATAACACTTACAATAATAACCGGACATCTCTCCCCTCTTCACAGAATGCAGAGATCTGATCTCTTCATGCATGGAAAGTAATCCAGCCAAGCGGATTAATATGGAAAAGATCCTCCTCCACGACTGGTTCCAGGTATCGATCCTCACCTAAAAATGTTTGGAAATAAGATACCGTCATGAGAGGAAGAACGAGAAACAAAAAAAAACAGAGAGTAGGTAAAGAAAAAACCTTATGTGCCTAAAAGAAAAAAGGTAAGGAAAGGAAGTATATGTAAGCGCTTTGAAGTCTCAGAAAAAGCGCTATATAAATGTAACGAATTATTATATATATATATATCTATATATATATGCAATCACAGGTCAAAGCTCAGCTTACATGCACTATTGGTTGACGATGAGACGCTATAGTCGCAGGACAAAACACCGCTCTTCCGTTCCGATAACAACATTAAACAGGTTCTCCCCACTCAGTGAATCACCCACTGAGAATCCTGTTGATTGTGCCCTAGTTATTGGTGATTCTATTACACAGAACATGAAAATAGAGACACCAGCCACCATAGTCACATGTTTGCCGGGAGCCAGAGCGCCTGACATCAAAGCAAATTTAAAAGTGCTGCTGGCTAATGCTAATCGTAAATTCTCTAAGATTATTATTCACGTCGACACAAATGATGTTTGACTCCGCCAGTCGGAGATCACCAAAATTAATATTAAAGAGGTGTGTGAACTTTCCAGTACGATGTCAGGCACTGTAATTTGCTCTGGCCCCCTTCCTGTTCGCAGGAGTGATGAGATTGTTAGTAGATTGTGTTCACTCAATGGCAAAATAATATAGAATTCATAGACAATTGGAAAAGTTTTTGGGGCAGACCTGACCTGTTGAAAAGAGATGGTATTCATCCCTCCTGGGATGGTGCTGCTCTTCTCTCCAGTAATTTGGCTCATAGTCTTAGAGATAAAACATGACAATCTGCGGCTGGTTTCACAAAGATAGACTTTGACTATGGCTTAGATATAGTAGATAGTCAGACTTCAGATAGACATCTAAATCAGACCGTTGCACAAAGCACTTAAGACTCTGACTATCTTAAGTAGGACTACACTGCAATGCATTCTGGGTAAAATAAGACATTTTCAAAACAAAAAACATGGCGGATCGAGTAAGCGCATTCAACCGCTCAGTGCAGTTTACCCCAGCGGAAAATATGTGTTTGTTGGAGTATAACAGTTACAAGGACATTTTACTTGGGAAATTTAGCGGAGAATGTAGTAACAAGAAGAAATGTTTAATTTGGAAAAAGATTGCTTCGACAGTTAAAGGGATAGTTCGGCAAAAAATGATATTAAACCCATGATTTACTCACCCTCAAGCTGTTCGAGATGCATATGTCAATCATTTTTCAGACGAACACATTTTCAGTTATTTTAGAAAATGTCTTAGATCTTTCAGTGGTTATATGTATATTTTTACGACAAAACCGCACGGATTACACCCTCAGAAGGCCTTCGTTTATCCCCCTGGAGCCGGATGGATTAGTTTTGTGAAGGATGCATGCACATTTTTGGGACTTGAAGGAGGTGGACCCCATAACTTGACATTATAACCACTGAAAGATCCAAAACATTTTCTAAAATAACTGAAAATGTGTTCGTCTGAAAAATGATTGACATATGCATCTCGAACGGCTTGAGGGTGAGTAAATCATGGGTTTAATATCATTTTTGGCCGAACTATCCCTTTAACAGCGTTAATCCGATCACTGAGCGGAGCGTTAAAGACGTACAGAAAAGATACAAAAACATGGTACAAGATACCCTGTATACCACCCATGACACAGAAGCTTTACTGAGACCCACTGTGTCACCAACAGCATTCAGAAAAGTTCCTGTTGCATAAAATCTCAACGCAGTGCAAACCTGCGCGCCATTCTGCGTCTGTCCGCGGCGCCCATCAACGGCTCAGGACCTTGTTCAAAATCCTGCTGTGCCACAGAGCGCCATTTACATTTTTGTCTCATATTTGTCTAAAATCGTCGTTAATGTATACTGACTTCACCCTGTCCTGCAATATACATTTAGTTTTACATTCATTTACAGAAATCAGCTGTGTGGATGAAAACGGCTGATGTTATCGGATTTTCAGGTGATATTCTCAATTCATTCAGTTAACGGACGCTCTGAGGTAAAGTGTTCAGACTGCAGACTTTAGTTTGCAACGATTGTATTTAATTGTACAGTACAATCATAACATAGTACAGACATTATCTTAATTCCATAATGTCCTTAACCCTTGTGCATTGTTCAAATTCACTACCCTTTCGTTATGTTCGTGGCTGAAAACAGCCACTACTTTAAACTGCTGTAAAAATGTATCAGATAAATATTTTTTTCAATTTTTTTTGCATAAATCTATTAATCAACCTCAGTCCTGATCAAAACTACTAAATGTTTAAAAAAAAAATCAGGATTTTAACTCTTTAATTGCCAAATTCATAAATGATGTCACTAATTTTGAAAAAAAAATCACAAAATTACTTATTTTCAATATAAAATGTGAATGTGGACTGGATTTTTTTTACCTTTTATCACAGTCTTGGACATGTCAAAGATTAGAAATAACATTGGTTTTGATGCATTGTTAGTTTTTGTGCAGCATCAGATTTGAACTTTTTCTCCCTCATTTACTGTTTGTGGCTGTTTTTGCCCCATAGACTTCCATTATAACCACATTTTTTGATTGCAAAGCCATAACACCATATAATCATGCATTTTTGATTGTTGGTGGTTTTCCCTGTTGGGAAGAGGTTAAATTTGTAATTTTTACTGTTGATAACCAGGTGGCACCATTAACCCTTTAGATAGGCCTGTGCAAAAAAAAAAGCTTCGTTTCTGGCTTTTACATGGAGTTATATGGAGTATAATAGCATATTTGTGTGTGTGTGTGTGTGTGTGAGAGAGAGAGTGTGAGTGTGTGAGAGAGAGTGTGTGTGTGTGTGTGTGTGTGTGTGTGTGTGTGTGTGTGTGTGTGTGTGTGTGTGTGTGTGTGTGTGTGTGTGTGTGTGTGTGTGTGTGTGTGTGTACTCGTCTATCTATCTAACTGGGGACCTTGGTGTCGTTACACACTCACTAACAGGGGACCGTCGAGCCAAGTGGGGACATTTTTCAAGTCCCCTGTTGGTCATGCTTTAAAACATGTTAAAATCAGCCAAAACACGCTCTGGTTAATTTTGTACATTTTTGACCAAGTGGGGACTTACATGTGTGTGTGTGTTTAAGTCCATACTCAGCAGCGCTCCTGTAGGCTGGAGCAGGAACTGCAGTGGCCCATTAACACACGTCGTTCACACTTCTCTATTGTCTGAATGGCTGCTGTCCTTGAGAGGCTCTGAGACTGTAGAGCTGCTGTTTAACTGCTTCAGTAACACTTTATAATAACTGCACGCTATTAATCATTAGTTAAGCATTAGTAAAGAGTTAATTCATTTATAAAGCATTAATATACACTAATAAGCAGTATATAAATGCAGTTATAAATGCTTTATTCCTGTTTTAAAAGCATATCTATAATGTGTTTAATAATTGTATTTTCATACTTTATTAATGATCAATTTATCATTTCTAAATGAAGTATAGCATCATTTACAAAGCAGTTATTTAGGAGTTGTCAGTGGTTCATAAGATCCCTTAGAAAGTGTGAGTAAATGATTAAACTAATTCAATGTACATTCATACATCATACACTTATTATTCAGACATATAGTAATAGTTACTTAGTGTGTTAATAAATGCTTTATTAACATGTATTTCTACTGTAGTTCAGGTATTTATAAAGCATTTAGTAGAGGTCAGTTCACAATTTTTTGTGAGCTCATCTAAAGTGAGGACTAGTTATGCTAGTTATGTAGGAGATTTAAAGGCTGTTAATATTTCTATGTTCTCTATCATTGTGTTGTGTTGTGTTGTGTTTGTTTCCTTTTTCTGTTTAGAAGATAACTGAGTCTTTAAATCTCCTTTATAAATGCTTTACTAGGCATAACTAGTCCTCACTTTTGCTCACAAAATAGTGAACTGACCACTACTAAATGCTTTATAACTCCCTGAATCTACTACATTTACTCACACTTTCTAAGTGATCTTATTAATCACTGACAACTCCTAAATAACTGCTTTGTAAATAATGCTATACTTCATTTAGAAATGATAAATTGATAATTAATAAAGTATGAAAATACAATTATTAAACACATTATAGATATGCTTCTAAATCAATAATACAGCATTTAAAGCTGTATTTATAAACGGCTTATTAATGTCTGCTTTATGAATTATGATTTAACTGTTTACTAATGCTTAACTAATGATTAATTAAATGCAGTTATTATAAAGGGTTACCATATATATATTATATAATATTTTTCAGAATATAACTTCAAATATGCATTTTTTTAATAAAAAATAAAATAAAAAAAACATGCCAAGAGGGGATCTACAACTCAATGTTATAATTATAATGTAATTATTATTATATTATAAAGGTATTAATAATGCGACAGATAGTATTGGCTGCCTATTAATTAAAACATCATTTCTAAAAAAAAAAAAAAAAAAAAAAAAAAAATCAATAGACATGTCCTTATTTTTCTGTTTCCTTTGTTTCTAGGATGTTGATGTACAGAGAAAGTCAGTGTTTGAAATATTGCTCAATTTAAATGCAACCAAACATATGTCGTTCGTTACCATCCAACAGTGGACCTTTCTTTAAGATCTAATTCAAAACTTTTGAGTTGACTTGCTGCATCTGGTCATTTTGAAGAAACAAAAATGAAATCATTTTTTTCATAATATAACTTTAAAAAAAATTAAAATAAAAAAAAATAAACATGCCAAGATTGAATCTCAACTCTGTACGATCTCTACCTATACAACAGTGGACTCACAATAGCCTGCAATGGAACTGTGTGTGTGTGTGTGAATAGTTAAGTATGTCTTTATTTTGTAACTATAAGTTATATATATATTTATATATAGGCCTTCATAGATACTTTCTATGCTTGGTTATGCAGTCCCTAACAATTTACTTGCCATTGTTATGTGCCATTGCACTCACACATACATGTCTATATTACTAACAGACCAATGTCGCTCTACACTGGCCAAGTGAGGACTCAATGAACGATGTCTATCTATACAAGTGAGGACTTGAACAGTGTGTGTGTGTGTGTGTGTGTGTGTGTGAACAGTGAAGTGAACTGGCAGTGAAGTCTGTCTTCATTATGTATATATAGTATATTATATAGTATATTATATATTATGCCTTTTATCAGTCATAATATTTGTTTATTTTATTTAACACTTATTTTCTCTCTTCATAGATACTTTCTATGTTTGGTTATGCAGTCCCTTTAGGGTTTATAGGATTAATCAAACAGAAATAGCTCTTTAAGGTAACGATTTCAGGTCACTATAGTGACCTATATTTAGTATAGCGTAAAGCATACTTTATACAGTGAATAATGATTTTATTAATCAAAATGAACTTCGCGTCCCCAGTTGGATGGTAAAGAACGATACGTGTTTGGCTGCTTTGTACATTTCTTGCCATCACAAACACACTGTAAAGATTTTGGAGGTCAATCTCAAAATGTTATGTCGAAAAACTAAAGTGCAATAAATAATACACGCTTTAGGGTCTGTTTACACGACATCATTTTCAACTGAAAACTGAAAACGTTTTGGCCATTCATTTCAACGAAAATGCCATTTTGGGGGCCTGACAATGAACGCTTTTGAAAACGAGTTTTTGTGAGCTCATCTAAAGTGAGGACTAGTTATGCCTTGTAAAGCATTTATAAAGGAGATTTAAAGGCTGTTAATATTTCTATGTTCTCTATCGTGTTGTGTTTGTTTCCTTTTTCTGTTTAGAAGATAACTGAGTCTTTAAATCTCCTTTATAAATTATTTACAAAGCATAACTAGTCCTCACTTTAGATGAGCTCGCAAAATAGTGAACTGACCACTACTAAATGCTTTATAACTGCCTGAATCTACTACATTTACTCACACTTTCTAAGTGATCTTATTAATCACTGTAAACACCTAAATAACTGATTTGTAAATAATGCTATACTTCATTTAGAAATGATAAATTGATTTAATAAAGTATGAAAATGCAATTATTAAACACATTATAGATATGCTTCTAACTCAATAATACAGCGTTTAAAGGTGTATTTATAAACTGCTTACTAATGTCTGCTTTATGAATTATGATTTATCTGTTTACCAATGCTTAACTAATGATTAATAGGATGCAGTTTTTATAAAGGGTTACCATATATATTATATTATATTTCTCAAAATATAACTTCAAATTTGAATTTTTTTTTAATTAAAAAAAAGCATGCCAAGAGGGGATCTGCAACTAAATGTTATAATTATAATGTAATTATTATTATATTAAGATATTAATAATGCGACTGATAGTATTGGCTGCCTATTAATTAAAACATAATTTCTACTCTTAAAAAAAATCAATAGACATGTCCTTATTTTTCTGTTTCCTTTGTTTCTAGGATGTTGATGTACAGAGAAAGTCAGTGTTTGAAATATTGCTCAATTTAAATGCAACCAAACATATGTCGTTCGTTACCATCCAACAGTGGACCTTTCTTTAAGATCTAATTCAAAACTTTTGAGTTGACTTGCTGCATCTGGTCATTTTGAAGAAACAAAAATTAAATCATTTTTTTCATAAAATAACTTTAAAAAAATCAAAATTAAAAAAACGAAAAAAATTAAACATGCCAAGATTGAATCTCAACTCTGAACGATCTCTACCTATACAACAGTGGACTCACAATAGCCTGCAATGGAACTGTGTGTGTGTGTGTGTGTGTGTGTGTGTGTGTGTGTGTGTGAACAGTTAAGTATGTCTTTATTTTGTAACTATAAGTTATATATATTTATATATAGGCCTTCATAGATACTTTCTATGCTTGGTTATGCAGTCCCTAACAATTTACTTGCCATTGTTATGTGCCATTGCACTCACACATACATGTCTATATTACTAACAGACCAATGTGGCTCTACACTGGCCAAGTGAGGACTCAATGAACGATGTCTATCTATACAAGTGAGGACTTGAACAGTGTGTGTGTGTGTGTGTGAACAGTGAAGTGAACTGGCAGTGAAGTCTGTCTTCATTATGTATATATAGTATATTATATAGTATATTATATATTATGCCTTTTATCACTCATTTTGAAAACGATGCCTTTACCATCTGCATGTAAACAACATAAACGTGAATTTGTGAAATTGTTACGTCATTCCAACCCGGTAACACTAAATGCGTCTCTATAGCACACATTGTGTTTATTGTGCAATTTATACGTGCATATGATAGGCATGGGTGAGTTTAGGGTAGGTTTAGTAGTGGTGTGTAATATGTAATATGTATTATATGTTTGGTTAGGATTAGTTTTGTAGGATGTGTGTGTATTACACTCAATAAAGTGCGTATTATATGCATGTAAAAAAATATATTTTCGCGTAAAAATTGCACGATAAACACAATGCGTGCCATAGAAATGCATTTTCATGAGATCAGGCAGGTCATGCACAAGTATATAACATGGTCACATGCGTACTTATCATCACGTGTTCACATGTTCATGAGTATTTGAGTTTTTTTTTTTTTTTTTTTTTTTTGACAAAGTAAGAAAGGTTTGGGGTGTGCTTTTAGATGGGCCTTTAAAATTTGACAAACAAATATCTTCAGTAACTGGATCTAGTTTCTATCAACTCCGTCTTTTGTCTAAAATTAAACACTTCCTAACTGACAAAACACTAGAGATGGCTGTTCATGCTTTTATTACTTCCCATTTAGACTACAGCAACTCATTGTATTGCGGTATTTCCAAGTCACAAATCGCTCGCCTTCAACTGGTCCAAAATGCTGCAGCAAGATTTATTCACAAAAGTAGTAAATATAATCACATGATGATGATGATACATTTTATTTATATTGCGCTTTTCTGCTTTACATATAGCCTCACATTCAAGCTGGGGGCAAGCTGGGGCCAGTTGTACTGTTAGAGGGGCCAGACCTTATTGTTGTCATATCATTTTCTGCACTGCACTATAGGCATTAACAGGCAAAATACCATGATTACCAATCATTCAACAATGTATTTGCATTGCCATTATATTTTTTAAATTTGCATTACATATTCAGAATCAGTCACATTAACTGCATTCTACGATTTTTGTGTTTTTTTTGCAAAAAGATCAGCAAATTCATCTAGATTTAAGGCCTTTGCCCTCCTTGACTCAATACTTAGAACACCTAAATTGCTTAATCTGTAATCTGACATTGTGGACCTGAGATAGGTTTTCACCAGCTTTAGTGCATACAATATAATATACAATTAAATTATGCTTATTTTAAATGTATTGTGCAGGCTAGGTATAAAAAATATAGGAAAAACCATGATAATATGAAACGCTTCAAAACAGAGCGCACAAAGCGCGTATGCGCATCGCGGGTGCAGAATGATGTGCTCAAAGCAACATGGAGTCACAGTGTTCAGCGCTGCACAAGTGCGCATTTAAAAGTTCACGGCACAAAGCGAAGAAATTTCGAGCGCACAAATCCTAGTGTAGCCTATATCTGTCCAACAGTTTATTGATCATTTGTTTCTTCACATAGTGAAGTTTTAAATTCCAGTTATTGTGCGTTTGATGCCGATTCATAGTCCTTGTGGTGTGAACAGGCACACGGTAGCGAGTCGTTTTAAAACAGCAACAAACATAAAATACAAATACACAAAATAAAGTCATTTTATGCAAATCCACAGCCTTTTATCTACAGATCAAGCATTATAATGTGTATATATCATATTGGAGAGAGTTTTACCGTGCATATATATAACATAATATAAATTAACATTACAAAAGTTAATGATAGTACATTTCAAATACCTAAAAATTGACAATTAAGTGATTTTGTTCGAGTCAAAAATATTACTTAACATTAATGAACCAACGGTACACATTTTTTACTTTAGCAATCTTATGGGTTGTGGTCTCTCAGACATTGGCAGTAATAAAAATACAATAAAAACATAGTTTCCCTTTGGACTTAAATTACATATCTTTGTGGTATACGGTAGAAATATTGCACATTTCAGTCTAGCTTAGGTTTTTAAAATAAATAACACAGTCTTGGAAATAATATGTAAGCATGTGCAAATAAGCCTGTATAGTAAATCAAGTTCTGTTGGTCTTTGTGTTTAAGTGAGAAATTAATTCATTTAAATTGAAAGATCTCAATGTTTATAAGATCTTTCAATTATGTTTAACAGTTTTGAGCGTATAAAAGAGTGTATAAAAATGGGCTCTGAGTTTTGGCAGTGGTTGTGTCTAAGTGAAATATGTAGTTTGGAAGATGTAGTCACTGAATGCATTAATACAACATTGAATGACACAGACATTTGCAACACTTCTACAGTAATACCGTAGTAAAATATTTTCAGAATCTAAAAAATGAAATACTATCAAAACAATTAGATGTAGCTGAACACATACAGGTATTAATCTTTCAGTTTCATCACCATCTATAAAAAGGGGAAACTTGGGGGAAATGTGTACTGTACTGTAAACAATGACCATGTGACATAAAATGCTGTGAATTCTGAACAACAGAAAACAGCAGAAATATGTTAGAATTCTACCCGTTATTTGTGTGTTTTTTTATTTAACGTGTGTTTTTGGGGGGTAAAACCTTTTCTAGTGTTCTGGAAGAATGAGTTGATCTGAGAATGAAGTTTCAGTGCATTTTGAATGTGAAATGAACTGCTGTCAAGCTGTAAGTTGGTTTGGAGAAGATATCATGGTCTTTTAACCTGATATCATTTAAGACATCATTTAAGACTGTGGTATAAATGATTGAATGATTTAACCATAACTCATTACTATCCTTGATATTCTAAAATAGGTATTTTTCATGTGTATGTAGACTAGGGTGTGTGATATTGAGTTGTTGCACTTCCCCCCCACACGCAATTTACATATCAATGCAGGAAGGCCTTAAAGGCCAGTGTTTTTCTTAGGTGAGAAAACTGGCCAACAACCCCCAGAGTAGTGTTACCAATATCTGTGCAACTTCTCAAATACACTAGAATAAACTAGAGAAAACGCTGGGATTTACCCTGCCAAATTAAATTAAATTACAGGTTTTTACAATCGCTATGACACATTTCTCAATATTTAGGTACATTTTCAAAACTCTTCACTCAGTTCTCCTAACCAACTTACAGCTTGACAGCAGTTCATTTCACAATCAAAATGCACTGAAACTTCATGTCTCAGATCAACTCATTCTTCCAGAACATTAGAAAAGGTTTCACCCATACACTTAGTGATACACTTTGTCACACATAAAACAAAAAAACACAAACAACAGGAGCATTACACAATGTTTTCTTTTGTAAAATGCTTTCATAAAACAAGAATGACACTATCTACTGTTTATAATTCACTGCAGTTGATGTTACATAATCCTTTTTGATTACAGCCCAGTTATCATCTATGATAATATTGAGCAGGTTGATACCTATAAGTAGGTGTGGTCATTGATCGTTCATTTACTTGGAAAGCCCACTTTGATTATCTTTGTTCAAAATTCCGGCAACGATTGTATTTTTTTAAGAAGACTTAGGCTGTTCGGTGTAAATCAGAGAATTATGCAATTATTTCATTATGCCGTTTTAGGTAGTCTTTTAAATTATAGGATGCAAACTTCATATGGCAATCTTTCGATCCAATTAAAATCACAGCTTGCATGTCTTGTGAAAACTGCAATGTAAGTTATGGGTGTAAGAGAGTACTCATCACTTCAATCAATTTACGAATCGTGGATTTTTAAAAAATGCACAGACAATAGTGAGTGATTCAAGCCATGTTTTATTTCCAATGTATCAGCTTCTGCCATCATGGAGACGGTATAGAGTCCCACTGAGTAAGAGGAACCGTTAGAGTATCTATTAATATGTTAAATAGCAAGATGTAGTTATACATATATGTAGTTTTAAACTCTTTTTGGTTTGTGTGTGTATGTATATGTTGTGTACTAATGCAGCTTTGAGTCCAAGACAAATTTCCTGAAAAAGGACAATAAAGTAAAGTATACTAACAAACTAACTTTTTAACATTACTGTACTAAAATATTCCTAAGTTTCCCCTTTTGTATAGATGGTGATGAAAATGAAAGACTAACACTTACATCTAATTATTTTGATATTATTATATTTTAGAATCAGAATATCTATTTCAATGTGATATTACTGAAATTAATTTTTAACAGTTTAACAGTACTATTATTATTAACAGTTTTAAAAAGAGTATGTAAACGTGCAAATTAGCCTGTATAGAACATAAAGTTCTGTTGGTGTTTGTGTTTAAGAATAATTAATGTAAATGGAACAAAATGCATTCAATGACATCTTTCAAAGCAGTGATCCACAGTTTAGCTCACATAGACGGTGTGAGCTAAATTGTGAAGAGAGTTTTGAAAAAGTGACTTTAGAATTGGGAAACTTACATTTTATTTGTGTTTGGAATAATCATTAATTTAGTTTCATTGTAAACATAGTGCTAAACAAGTAAACAAGATTTTATATTTAAATATTATATTATAATATATAATACTGATTTCAGAATTGTGCAAGGTGTATTTTCCGGAATCTCTGTGTGAACGGAGCTTATGTGAGCCAAACTGTGGATCATTTATTATTGCTTTGGCAAAAAAAAAAATTATTTCTAACTTAACACAAACACCAACAGACATTTATGTTCTATACAGGCCAATTTGCAGATGTTTACATTCTCTAATCAAAACTGATGTTCAAAACCTAATATTTAAATTCTGAATCTAAAAAAAACAAAAACAAAAAAATATATATTTAACTAAACACCTATACAAGTGTTAATCTCAGTTTCATATTTTTGTACAGTATTGTAAACGTGGATAATGTAACATTAACTGCAGTGAACAGTAGATAGTGTAATTCTTGTTTTATTTATTTTTTAAATACATTTTTACAAAAGAAAACTTTACAAAATAAATTTGGCAGGGTAAATCCCAGCGTTTTCTCTAGTTTATTCTAGTGTATTTGAGAAGTTGCACAGATATTGGTAACACTACTCTGGGGGTTGTTGGCCAGTTTTCTCACCTAAGAAAAACACTGGCCTTTAAGGCCTTCCTGCATTGATATGTAAATTGCGTGTGGGGGGGAAGTGCAACAACTCAATATCACACACCCTAGTCTACATACACATGAAAAATACCTATTTTAGAATATCAAGGATAGTAATGAGTTATGGTTAAATCATTCAATCATTTATACCAGTCTTAAATGATGTCTTAAATGATATCAGGTTAAAAGACCATGATATCTTCTCCAAACCAACTTACAGCTTGACAGCAGTTCATTTCACATTCAAAATGCACTGAAACTTCATTCTCAGATCAACTCATTCTTCCAGAACACTAGAAAAGGTTTTACCCCCCAAAAACACACGTTAAATAAAAAAACACACAAATAACGGGTAGAATTCTAACATATTTCTGCTGTTTTCTGTTGTTCAGAATTCACAGCATTTTATGTCACATGGTCATTGTTTACAGTACAGTACACATTTCCCCCAAGTTTCCCCTTTTTATAGATGGTGATGAAACTGAAAGATTAATACCTGTATGTGTTCAGCTACATCTAATTGTTTTGATAGTATTTCATTTTTTAGATTCTGAAAATATTTTACTACGGTATTACTGTAGAAGTGTTGCAAATGTCTGTGTCATTCAATGTTGTATTAATGCATTCAGTGACTACATCTTCCAAACTACATATTTCACTTAGACACAACCACTGCCAAAACTCAGAGCCCATTTTTATACACTCTTTTATACGCTCAAAACTGTTAAACATAATTGAAAGATCTTATAAACATTGAGATCTTTCAATTTAAATGAATTAATTTCTCACTTAAACACAAAGACCAACAGAACTTGATTTACTATACAGGCTTATTTGCACATGCTTACATATTATTTCCAAGACTGTGTTATTTATTTTAAAAACCTAAGCTAGACTGAAATGTGCAATATTTCTACCGTATACCACAAAGATATGTAATTTAAGTCCAAAGGGAAACTATGTTTTTATTGTATTTTTATTACTGCCAATGTCTGAGAGACCACAACCCATAAGATTGCTAAAGTAAAAAATGTGTACCGTTGGTTCATTAATGTTAAGTAATATTTTTGACTCGAACAAAATCACTTAATTGTCAATTTTTAGGTATTTGAAATGTACTATCATTAACTTTTGTAATGTTAATTTATATTATGTTATATATATGCACGGTAAAACTCTCTCCAATATGATATATACACATTATAATGCTTGATCTGTAGATAAAAGGCTGTGGATTTGCATAAAATGACTTTATTTTGTGTATTTGTATTTTATGTTTGTTGCTGTTTTAAAACGACTCGCTACCGTGTGCCTGTTCACACCACAAGGACTATGAATCGGCATCAAACGCACAATAACTGGAATTTAAAACTTCACTATGTGAAGAAACAAATGATCAATAAACTGTTGGACAGATATAGGCTACACTAGGATTTGTGCGCTCGAAATTTCTTCGCTTTGTGCCGTGAACTTTTAAATGCGCACTTGTGCAGCGCTGAACACTGTGACTCCATGTTGCTTTGAGCACATCATTCTGCACCCGCGATGCGCATACGCGCTTTGTGCGCTCTGTTTTGTAGCGTTTCATATTATCATGGTTTTTCCTATATTTTTTATACCTAGCCTGCACAATACATTTAAAATAAGCATAATTTAATTGTATATTATATTGTATGCACTAAAGCTGGTGAAAACCTATCTCAGGTCCACAATGTCAGATGACAGATTAAGCAATTTAGGTGTTCTAAGTATTGAGTCAAGGAGGGCAAAGGCCTTAAATCTAGATGAATTTGCTGATCTTTTTGCAAAAAAACACACAAAAATCGTAGAATGCAGTTAATGTGACTGATTCTGAATATGTAATGCAAATTTAAAAAATATAATGGCAATGCAAATACATTGTTGAATGATTGGTAATCATGGTATTTTGCCTGTTAATGCCTATAGTGCAGTGCAGAAAATGATATGACAACAATAAGGTCTGGCCCCTCTAACAGTACAACTGGCCCCAGCTTGCCCCCAGCTTGAATGTGAGGCTATATGTAAAGCAGAAAAGCGCAATATAAATAAAATGTATCATCATCATCATGTGATTATATTTACTACTTTTGTGAATAAATCTTGCTGCAGCATTTTGGACCAGTTGAAGGCGAGCGATTTGTGACTTGGAAATACCGCAATACAATGAGTTGCTGTAGTCTAAATGGGAAGTAATAAAAGCATGAACAGCCATCTCTAGTGTTTTGTCAGTTAGGAAGTGTTTAATTTTAGACAAAAGACGGAGTTGATAGAAACTAGATCCAGTTACTGAAGATATTTGTTTGTCAAATTTTAAAGGCCCATCTAAAAGCACACCCCAAACCTTTCTTACTTTGTCAAAAAAAAAAAAAAAAACTCAAATACTCATGAACATGTGAACACGTGATGATAAGTACGCATGTGACCATGTTATATACTTGTGCATGACCTGCCTGATCTCATGAAAATGCATTTCTATGGCACGCATTGTGTTTATCGTGCAATTTTTACGCGAAAATATATTTTTTTACATGCATATAATACGCACTTTATTGAGTGTAACACACACACATCCTACAAAACTAATCCTAACCAAACATATAATACATATTACATATTACCAGTGTTGGGCAAGTTACTTAAAAAAAGTAATTAGTTATAGTTACTAGTTACTTCTCACAAAAAGTAACTGCGTTAGTAACTGAATTACATCATTACAAAAGTAACTAATTACCAGGGAAAGTAACTATTGCGTTACTTAAAAAAAAAAAAAAAGTTTAAATATAAGAAATTTCTTGGATACCCCCAATATGAAATGTTAAATGAATGAAATTGACACTAAATAGAACATCTTATTATTATAAAACATTGTACACTAATCTACACTATTTTAATGTTGCTGTGGGACAATGTGAGAGACACCAATTAACTTAAATATTAAAATATTATCATTACTATAGTGCAACAATAAAACAATAGATGGTTTAGAACTTTTAATATTTATTGCACAGACCACAACTGGCCAACAAATAAGTCTAAAAATAAATTATGCTTCTTAAGAAATGTACCAAAAATAAATAAATAGTAGCCTAATAAAAATATACATACACATACACTAGTGCATATAATTAAAATGATAAAACTCACACACCTTTACAACTGGTAGACATTCTGTATAGCCTACTTGAAGTATTTTCTTCCTCACAATAGTAAGTTTAACAAAAAGTGTTTTCAATATAATACTGAACAATGTATCAACATAAATAATAATAATACAATATAATCTTTTGGGGGTTTATTTTTATAACCTACAGAGAACGTCATCATCAGGTTATTTTAGCCAAATTCTAGTCGTGTTTGCCGCACGTGCTCACAACCGTCAAACAAATATGTTTGAACGTTCCCTGCAGGTTATTTTGGAGTTTATGTTATATAAACTAATTAAAACATTGCATATGATACCAATATGCTACAGAGATTATTCAAATGCTGATATGTGTAATTTATTTATAAATAAAGTATTTATGCTCGGACACATTCGGTCTCTGTCGCGCACTGTCGAGCGCGTTCTCGGACACACTCGTTCTCTCTCCCGCACTGTCGAGCGCGTTCTCGGACACACTCGGTCTCTCTCGCGCACTGTCGAGCGCGTTCTCGGACACACTCGGTCTCTCTCGTGCACTGTCGAGCACGCTCGCGGCATTCGCCTCGCTTTTGTCGAGTCCCGCGCCTCATAAACACTCACACACCAGAGAAAAAACGTTGCAGCTCCTATGGCTGAGAGAGAGCCTACTCGTATGAAAACCGCTTCAGTGAGCTCAATTAAAGTAACGCCGCATTTTTATTGACAGTAACGGTAACGGCGTTGTAATGGAGGAAGCAGTAATTAGTTAGATTACTCGTTACTGAAAAAAATAACGCCGTTAGTAACGCCGTTTATTTATAACGCCGTTATTCCCATCACTGCATATTACACACCACTACTAAACCTACCCTAAACCCACCCATGCCTATCATATGCACGTATAAATTGCACAATAAACACAATGTGTGCTATAGAGACGCATTTAGTGTTACCGGGTTGGAATGACGTAACAATTTCACAAATTCACGTTTATGTTGTTTACATGCAGATGGTAAAGGCATCGTTTTCAAAATGAGTGATAAAAGGCATAATATATAATATACTATATAATATACTATATATACATAATGAAGACAGACTTCACTGCCAGTTCACTTCACTGTTCACACACACACACACACACTGTTCAAGTCCTCACTTGTATAGATAGACATCGTTCATTGAGTCCTCACTTGGCCAGTGTAGAGCGACATTGGTCTGTTAGTAATATAGACATGTATGTGTGAGTGCAATGGCACATAACAATGGCAAGTAAATTGTTAGGGACTGCATAACCAAGCATAGAAAGTATCTATGAAGGCCTATATATAAATATATATATAACTTATAGTTACAAAATAAAGACATACTTAACTGTTCACACACACACACACACACACACACACAGTTCCATTGCAGGCTATTGTGAGTCCACTGTTGTATAGGTAGAGATCGTTCAGAGTTGAGATTCAATCTTGGCATGTTTAATTTTTTTAATTTTTTTAATTTTGATTTTTTTAAAGTTATATTATGAAAAAAATGATTTAATTTTTGTTTCTTCAAAATGACCAGATGCAGCAAGTCAACTCAAAAGTTTTGAATTAGATCTTAAAGAAAGGTCCACTGTTGGATGGTAACGAACGACATATGTTTGGTTGCATTTAAATTGAGCAATATTTCAAACACTGACTTTCTCTGTACATCAACATCCTAGAAACAAAGGAAACAGAAAAATAAGGACATGTCTATTGATTTTTTTTAAGAGTAGAAATTATGTTTTAATTAATAGGCAGCCAATACTATCAGTCGCATTATTAATATCTTAATATAATAATAATTACATTATAATTATAACATTTAGTTGCAGATCCCCTCTTGGCATGCTTTTTTTTTAATAAAAAAAAATGCAAATTTGAAGTTATATTTTGAGAAATATAATATAATATATATGGTAACCCTTTATAAAAACTGCATCCTATTAATCATTAGTTAAGCATTGGTAAACAGATAAATCATAATTCATAAAGCAGACATTAGTAAGCAGTTTATAAATACACCTTTAAACGCTGTATTATTGAGTTAGAAGCATATCTATAATGTGTTTAATAATTGCATTTTCATACTTTATTAAATCAATTTATCATTTCTAAATGAAGTATAGCATTATTTACAAATCAGTTATTTAGGTGTTTACAGTGATTAATAAGATCACTTAGAAAGTGTGAGTAAATGTAGTAGATTCAGGCAGTTATAAAGCATTTAGTAGTGGTCAGTTCACTATTTTGCGAGCTCATCTAAAGTGAGGACTAGTTATGCTTTGTAAATACTTTATAAAGGAGATTTAAAGACTCAGTTATCTTCTAAACAGAAAAAGGAAACAAACACAACACGATAGAGAACATAGAAATATTAACAGCCTTTAAATCTCCTTTATAAATGCTTTACAAGGCATAACTAGTCCTCACTTTAGATGAGCTCACAAAAACTCGTTTTCAAAAGCGTTCATTGTCAGGCCCCCAAAATGGCATTTTCGTTGAAATGAATGGCCAAAACGTTTTCAGTTTTCAGTTGAAAATGATGTCGTGTAAACAGACCCTAAAGCGTGTATTATTTATTGCACTTTAGTTTTTCGACATAACATTTTGAGATTGACCTCCAAAATCTTTACAGTGTGTTTGTGATGGCAAGAAATGTACAAAGCAGCCAAACACGTATCGTTCTTTACCATCCAACTGGGGACGCGAAGTTCATTTTGATTAATAAAATCATTATTCACTGTATAAAGTATGCTTTACGCTATACTAAATATAGGTCACTATAGTGACCTGAAATCGTTACCTTAAAGAGCTATTTCTGTTTGATTAATCCTATAAACCCTAAAGGGACTGCATAACCAAACATAGAAAGTATCTATGAAGAGAGAAAATAAGTGTTAAATAAAATAAACAAATATTATGACTGATAAAAGGCATAATATATAATATACTATATAATATACTATATATACATAATGAAGACAGACTTCACTGCCAGTTCACTTCACTGTTCACACACACACACACACACACTGTTCAAGTCCTCACTTGTATAGATAGACATCGTTCATTGAGTCCTCACTTGGCCAGTGTAGAGCGACATTGGTCTGTTAGTAATATAGACATGTATGTGTGAGTGCAATGGCACATAACAATGGCAAGTAAATTGTTAGGGACTGCATAACCAAGCATAGAAAGTATCTATGAAGGCCTATATATAAATATATATATAACTTATAGTTACAAAATAAAGACATACTTAACTATTCACACACACACACACAGTTCCATTGCAGGCTATTGTGAGTCCACTGTTGTATAGGTAGAGATCGTTCAGAGTTGAGATTCAATCTTGGCATGTTTATTTTTTTTAATTTTAATTTTTTTTAAAGTTATATTATGAAAAAAATGATTTCATTTTTGTTTCTTCAAAATGACCAGATGCAGCAAGTCAACTCAAAAGTTTTGAATTAGATCTTAAAGAAAGGTCCACTGTTGGATGGTAACGAACGACATATGTTTGGTTGCATTTAAATTGAGCAATATTTCAAACACTGACTTTCTCTGTACATCAACATCCTAGAAACAAAGGAAACAGAAAAATAAGGACATGTCTATTGATTTTATTAGAGTAGAAATTATGTTTTAATTAATAGGCCACAACAGAGAATGAATTTCTTAAAGCAATAACTTTGCTGTAATGTCCACAACATAAAGCTTCTGATGTTTTATAGTGCTTTCATTGAAAGTGTTATGATATTTTGTATTATTTGTTGGTATGGAACTGCTACTGAGGTACAGAAGAAATTATTAAGAAAAGTAGTAACAAGTAAATTGTTAGGGACTGCATAACCAAGCATAGAAAGTATCTATGAAGAGAGAGCGTTAAATAAGAAAAATAATATTATGAATGATAAGAGGATATTCTCGCCTCTGCTTTTGAACTGTTGCCGTCGGGCCGTCTGTATTTTTTACCCCGTTGTAGATTTAAATGGTCTTTCCTAAAACAAATCGTATTTAATTTTTTTTTATAACTGATAGGTTATATATATATATTATATATATATATATATAGAGAGAGAGAGAGAGAGAGAGAGAGAGAGAGAGAGTTACATAATGAAGGCAGACTTCACTGCCAGTTCACTTCACTGTTCACACACACACAGCTCCATTGCAGGCTATCAAGTCCCCACTAGTATAGATAGAGATCGTTCAGAGTTTCAGGTCCCCACTTGGCATGTTTTTTTTAAAATAAAAAAATGCATATTTGAAGTTATATTATGAAAAAAGAGCTTAAAAGAAAATTTTGTATGTCATTTTTGTTCCTTCAAAATGACCAGAAACACTAGTCCCCTCTTGGCCAGTGTAGAGCGATAGTCCCCTGTTAGTAATATAGACGTGTATGTGTGTGTGTGTGTGTGTGTGTGTGTGTGTGTGTGAGAGAGAATATGAGAACTCACCTTGATACGTCTGAGAAAATCAAAATATGCACCTCAGCTCTCAGAACTACATGGAGTAAACAAAAACAAAGTAAGTGTATTTATGCATCTGCTGCCTTTTGATGGTGAGAAATGCAGACTAAACAAAGCAAGTGGATTTAAACACTTGCATGCAAGCCTGCTGGTCATTTGATGGTGGAAAGAGCAGCAAGCAACATGAGAAAGGGCTTGACTTGTAGTGAAGTTTTAGAGATGATTATGCAGCCTGACCCCTCCAGCGAGCTGCAGGATGTATCGTCTTCTCCCTCTGACACCACAGACTCAGGAGAGTCAGATCCTGATTTGGATGTGGCATCCTCATCATCCTCTCTAGCTTCCACTGAAGGCGAGGAAGATTCGGAGGATCCTGGATCTGGGTGGATTGGGAGAAACGGCGAAGTGTGGTTTTCCACCAACGCGGAGACAATTCCCTTTCTTCAGCCTGCCAACTCCCGTGACTCCAGGGCCGACGCGCTATGCCATCGCAAGGGTCCAGAACATGGATTCTGTGTTCAATCTGTTTTTTACGGAGTAAAAATAGGAGGGGAAGGCGATGATCCCACAGGCAACGTGTGGACTCCCCTCTGGACCTGTAGACGCCGGCCAAAATCAGTAGCCCCATGTAGGCACGGAGATCTGTGGAGTCCACCCCGGTCCAGTCTCTCAATTTTTGTGCGGCACGCATGGAGGTTGGTCATGCTGACAATGAGGTCAGTCATCTGCTCCGTAAAAAACAGAATCCGTTGAACACAGAATCCATGTTCTGGACCCTTGCAATGGCATAGCGCGTCGGCCCTGGAGTCACGCCTCTGGCAGGCTGAAGAAAGGGAATTGTCTCCGCATTGGTGGAAAACCACACTTCGCCGTTTCTCCCAATCCACCCAGATCCAGGATCCTCCGAATCTTCCTCGCCTTCAGTGGAAGCTAGAGAGGATGATGAGGATGCCACATCCAAATCAGGATCTGACTCTCCTGAATCTGTGGTGTCAGAGGGAGAAGACGATACATCCTGCAGCTCGCTGGAGGGGTCAGGCTGCATAATCATTTCTAAAACTTCACTACAAGTCAAGCCCTTTCTCATGTTGCTTGCTGCTCTTTCCACCATCAAATGACCAGCAGGCTTGCATGCAAGTGTTTAAATCCACTTGCTTTGTTTAGTCTGCATTTCTCACCATCAAAAGGCAGCAGATGCATAAATACACTTACTTTGTTTTTGTTTACTCCATGTAGTTCTGAGAGCTGAGGTGCATATTTTGATTTTCTCAGACGTATCAAGGTGAGTTCTCATACTCTCTCTCACAAACACAAACACGCACACACACGCACACACACACACACACAAATATGCTATTATACTCCATAAAACTCCATGTAAAAGCCAGAAACTAAGCTTTTTTTTGCACAGGCCTATCTAAAGGGTTAATGGTGCCACCTGGTTATCAACAGTAAAAATTAAAAATTTTACCTCTTCCCAACAGGGAAAACCACCAACAATCAAAAATGCATGATTATATGGTGTCATGGCTTTGCAATCAAAAAATGTGGTTATAATGGAAGTCTATGGGGCAAAAACAGCCACGAACAGTAAATGAGAGAGAAAAAGTTAAAATCTGATGCTACACAAAAACTAACAATGCATCAAAACCAATGTTGTTTCTAATCTTTGACATGTCCAAGACTGTGATAAAAGCTAAAAAAAAAAAATCCAGTCCACATTCACATTTTATATTGAAAATAAGTCATTATGTGTGTTTTTTTTCCCAAATCGGTGACATCATTTATGAATTTGGCAATTAAAGAGTTAAAATCCTGATTTTTTTTTTAAACATTTAGTAGTTTTGATCAGGACTGAGGTTGATTAATAGATTTATGCAAAAAAAATTTAAAAAAATATTTATCTGATACATTTTTACATCTGATCCCTTACTTCAAAAGCACATATTGTTAATAATATGATTACAGACTGTAATCTAGATGTGCTGTGTTTGACAGAAACCTGGCTAAAACCAAACGATTACATTACTTTAAATGAGACCACCCCTCTAGATTACAGTTATAAACATGAGCCTCATCTGAAAGGCAAACGGGGAGGTGTTGCTGTAATTTATAGTAATATTTTTAGAATTACCAAGAAGTCTAGTTACAAATATAATTATTTTGAAGTGTTGGTGCTTAATATAGCAATATATAGTGTAAATGATAAATCACGTTTGAGATTTGTGCTGGCTACTGTATACAGGCCACCAGGGCACCATAAAGACTTTATCAAAGAATTTGCTGATTTTCTATCAGAGTTAGTATTGGCTGCAGATAAAGTACTAATTGTTGGTGATTTTAATATACAGTACATATAGATAATGAAAAAGATGCATTGGGATTGGCATTTAAAGACATTCTGAACTCTACTGGAGTTAGACAACACGTGTCAGGACCTACTCATTCTCGTAATCATACTCTAGATCTAATATTATCACACGGAATAAATGTTGATGCCGTTGAAATTCTGCAGCAGAGCGATGACATCTCAGATCATTATCTAGTCTCGTGTAAACTTCATTTAGCCAAGGCTGCAAAGCCGACCCCGTGTTACAAATATGTTAGACCTATCACTTCTGCCACTAAAGATTGCTTTATTAATAATCTTCCTAATCAGTTTCATCATCTCAGCATCCCAGATAGCTTAGAAGAACTCGATATTGCAACAGAAACTTTTAACTCTCTCTTTTCCAGCACTTTAGACACAGTTGCTCCGTTGCGCTTAAAGGGATAGTTCACTTTGAAATTAATTTTTGGTATGTTTTAGCTTACCTCAAGGGCATCCAAGATGTAGGTGTCTTTTTTTCCGCAGTGGTTTCAATTTTGATATTTTTAGGTCAAACCGTTCTTGTCTGTCAGTCATATAATGCAGGTCTATGGTCACGGTCTCAAAGAGCATGCACAGAGTCCAAATTAAAACAATTCCCCGTCGTCCAAATTAAACAATTCCCCATCGTAAGTACACATTGATGGCCTAAGACACGAAACGAGCGGTTTGTGTGAGAAAACGAACAGTATTTATATCGTTTTTACCTCTTATACGCAGCCATGTCCAAGTGATCTGATCTGACGTGTACGCAGACTGGTGCATAGATATATACACACTAGATGTCGCCTTGTCTACGGCAGTTCATTGGAACGAATGTCTTTAAGGCGACATCTAGTGTATATATCTATGCACCAGTCTGCGTACACGTCAGATCAGATCACTTGGACATGGCTGTGTATAAGAGGTAAAAACGATATAAATACTGTGTCTTAGGCCATCAATGTGTACTTACGATGGGGAATTGTTTAATTTGGACGACGGGGAATTGTTTTAATTTGGACTCTGTGCTTGTGTTTTGAGACCGTGACCATAGACCTGCATTATATGACTGACAGACAAGAACGGTTTGACCTAAAAATATCAAAATTGAAACCACTGCGGAAAAAAAGACACTAGGCCTGTCACGATTATGAAATTTGGCTGACGATTAATTGTCTAAAAAATAATTGCGGTTATGCCGATTAATTGTCAGTTTTAGGGCTTTGACGATTAATTGTCTGTGTTAGGGCTTTGGCAATTATGCTGATTAATTGTCTGTTTTAGGGCTTTGTGCTTCATTCATTAAATAATTGTGATGAATTTAATCCTTTGTAAGTTATCATTTTGCAGTGTAAGTTTACAGTTAACACCTTTAAATATTAAATAAATAGGCTATATTCAATAGCTATGACAATTTGTTTATTAAACTTAGTGAGTGTATAAATCAGCAGCAAAAAGTAATTTTTGAAAACATCTGCACAGTAATTTAATAAAATCTAAACATGTTAATAAAAACAAATGTGCACAAACCATGAAAATATGATACGCTACAAAACCATAGACAGTATAAGAAATGGACAGAGTCATCTCATTGGAACTCAATTGAGGCAAGTGAAGCCCATTTTCAGCGATTTTTTAGGACTTCCGTTCCTGACGCGCAGACTCAAACTGAGCTTCACGACGTAGATGTGACGTGAGCAACCCGTCTGTCTTCTAGTGGCTGTGGCATGAGAAATCTGAATCATTCCCTTCCGAATCTTGCAGAGACGGAGAGCGTGAGTAGGAGGTATCCATGAGCTAGGAGCAGGAGAAACTTTTGCTAGGTATTCTGATGAATTATTTTGTCATTTTGCCTCCACATCCCCCCGATTGCCCGCGAGCTTCTCCTCCCGTCAATACGGTAATCTCTCTACTGTGCGACAGAGAGTCATGTGGTTATGACGCAATCGTTAGCCTACTTTTACAAAAACTGTTTTTACGGGGCCATAACATAAGCTACAAGGTAATGGGGCATTTTATACATTGTCGTGTTTCTTTAGAAATAAATAATGGACAAATGGAGTCTTTAAACGCCTCAGATGTAAAGTTATTCGCTGTCAAAGTGACGCCAAAATGAATGGGAGTCAATGGGATGCTAACAGCAGGTGAAGTTCTGCTACAAGATGGTGGCACGCGGCCGGCTTCAACTTCCGGTCGACTTCCTTCCCGCTTGTACAAAACAGAGCGGAACAAAGCGCGTATGCGCATCTCGGGTGCAGAATGATGTGCTTAATGCAACATGGAGTCGCAGCGATGCACAAGTGCGCATTTAAAAGTTCACGGCACAAAGCGAAGAAATGTCGAGGGCACAAATCCTAGTGTATATCAGTCCAACAGTTTATTGATCATTTGTTTCTTCACAGTTTTAAACTCCAGTTATTGTGCGTCTGATGCCAATTCATAGTCCTTGTGCTGTGTAGGCACACGGTAGCGAGCGAGTCATTTAGAAACAGCAAAAAACTCCAGCAAAATAAAGTCATTTTATGCAAATCCACAGCCCTTTATCTACAGATCAAGCATTATAACGTCAATGTCACATTGGAGAAAGTTTTACCGTGTATCCTGTCGTAACCGGACGACGCGCGCTGTTTGAATGCTGAACGGAATGATTGACAGCTGCAGAGTTTGAATGCTGAACGGAATGATTGACAGCTGCAGACGAGTTTGTGAACTTTAATTTAACAATGTAAATATACTACTGTCCCTCACATTAAGCTATGGAATGGCTTCAGATGACTTTGAATATTGGCTAGAAAACGTAATTAGTGCTTGACTGCTTGTCTATTTATTTTGGTTCATGACTCCCCCTTGTGCCGTAGGTCTATAAAAGAGCGCAATAATCGCGGTTGTCTGAAACAATCGCGGTTAGATCAAATAATCGCGATCAGACGGTTATTTAATTATCGCGACAGGCCTAAAAGACACCTACATCTTGGATGCCCTTGAGGTAAGCTAAAACATACCAAAAATTAATTTCAAAGTGAACTATCCCTTTAAAGGGCATCTTGCAGGTTAGTATGGAAGCCCGTTTCCGCCACATTGAGTAAAAAAAATAAAGATTCTTTAAGTCATAATAATGAGAAACTTTCTCATAATTATGACTTAACATCTCGTAATAATGAGAAACTTTCTTGTAATAATGAGAAGCTTTCTCGAAATAATGACTTAACATCTCGTAATAATGAGAAACTTCCTCGTAATAATGACTTAACATCTCATAATAATGAGAAGCTTTCTCGAAATAATGACTTAACATCTCGTAATAATGAGAAACTTCCTCGTAATAATGACTTAACATCTCATAATAACGAGAAGCTTTCTCGAAATAATGACTTAACATCTCGTAATAATGAGAAACTTTCTTGTAATAATGAGAAACTTTCTCGTAATAATGACTTAACAGCTCGTAATAATGAGAAAATTTCTCGAAATAATGACTTAACATCTCGTAATAATGAGAAACTTTCTCAAAATAATGACTTAACAGCTCGTAATAATGAGAAACTTTCTCAAAATAATGACTTAACAGCTCGTAATAATGAGAAACTTTCTCGAAATAATGACTTAACATCTCGTAATAATGAGAAACTTTCTCAAAATAATGACTTAACATCTCATAATAATGAGAAAGTTTCTCGTAATAATGACTTATTTTCTCGCACTTCTACGCATGCGCAAAGCAGCGGAGCAGAAGGGCGTGCCGCACTAGCGACATCCCCTGGTTAAAGCCGTGTAAATGCATCACAGCAAACATGGCACGCTCTGCAAAACAGTTGTTTTCATTAAAGTCAGTGTGATCTACTAAGTGCAATCTGTAGTATCATTAAATAACATCATCAGTAGGCCTATATCTTCCATACTTTTCCATGCGCACGATAAGGTGTGAAAGTGGAATTTAGAAGCAGGATGGTTACCATGGTAAATTGTTACATGAATTTACAAAACTATCAGATTAAAGTAGGAATATTACATTTATTCATCAAGTTTAAGTGTAACATCTTCATAAAATATATGGGTACATGTGTTAATATAACACGTATTTTGCAGATGCTTCTAGGATATTTGATGTGCAGGTTCATCTGGAAGATATCAATACAGAAATCACCTTTAAGATGTTTATGACTTTGGGGACATTTAAACATAGTTGGGCAGTGGAATGGGGGAAAACGCAAGGTCGAGACGTGTTTTTAAAAGCTGAACTTCTTTTCAATTGAGCGCCGCATTTTTAGAACGCCGTGTCATGCGCGAGACGCTGCAGAAGAGCGAGCGAGCGTCCGTCTAGTGCGCATATGCCTAGAAAAGCAATGAAAAAGTGCGTTCTGTATGAACGGACCCTTACACAGATTTCCAGATAAGTGTTCTTAAACAGATTTGGAAAGGTGTGCTGTCTTATCATTCCTCCATCTATTTGAAATCCATGGATCACCCTTCTGTGTTGCTGCTTGTTCATACACAAAAATACAAATGAATATTACAAATGAATAAAATACTATCTAGCTGTGGAAGCCCATCTCATATATTGATCATTTATCATTAATGTTATTCACTGCAGAGCGTGCCATGTTTGCTGTGATGCATTTACACGGCTTTAACCAGGGGATGTCGCTAGTGCGGCACGCCCTTCTGCTCCGCTGCTTTGCGCATGCGTAGAAGTGCGAGAAAATAAGTCATTATTACGAGAAAGTTTCTCATTATTACGAGAAAGTTTCTCATTATTACGAGATGTTAAGTGATTATTACGAGAAAGTTTCTCATTATTATGAGATGTTAAGTCATTATTACGAGAAAGTTTCTCATTATTACGAGATGTTAAGTCATTATTACGAGAAAGTTTCTCATTATTACGAGATGTTAAGTCATTATTACGAGAAAGTTTCTCATTATTATGAGATGTTAAGTCATTATTACGAGAAAGTTTCTCATTATTATGACTTAAAGAATCTTTTTTTTTTTTACTCAATGTGGCGGAAACGGGCTTCCATACTAACCTGCAAGATGCCCTTTAAGAGCAAATCATTTGTGACTCTAATGAGAGCTGTCTCAGTACTATGGTACGGTCTAAATCCTGACTGAAAATCCTCGCAGATATCATTTCTTTCTAAAAAGGAACATAGTTGTGAAGATACTGCCTTTTCTAGTATCTTTGACAGAAAAGGTAGATTCGAGATCAGCCTGTAATTGACTAATTTTGTAGGATCAAGTTGTGTTTTTTTTAACAAGCGGTTTAATCATAGCCAGCTTAAAGGTTTTTGGTACGTATCCTAGAGACAAAGATGAATTAATGATAGTAAGAAGAGAATCTATGACCTCTGGAAGCATCTCTTTCATTAGCTTAGTCGGTATAGGGTATAACATACATGTTGTCGGTTTAGATGATTTAATGAGTTTAGCGAATTCTTCCTCTCCTATAGCAATAAATGAATCAAATTTTTCCTTAGGGAGACTAAAATGCACTCCCTGATGCGATACTGTAGTCGACGGTTGCATAATTATAATTTTGTCCCTGATATTATCAATCTTATAAGTGAAGAAGTACATGAAGTCATTACTGCTGTGTTTACATTTCTGGGCTTGAAGCTTTCTTTTTCGTTAGTTTAGCCACTGTTTAAAAAAAAATACCTAGGGTTTTGTTTATTTTCTTCTAATAGGATTGAAAAATAAGCAGATCTAGCAGCTTTTAAGGCCTATCTGTATGCAATCGTGCTCTCTTTCCATGAAATGCGGAAAAAAAACTCTAGTTTTGTTTTCTTCCAGTTGCACTCCATTTTTCTGACTGCTCTCTTAAGGGCTGATTTTATTTAATCTTCTTTAAAGGGATAGTTCACTTTGAAATAAATTTTTGGTATGTTTTAGCTTACCTCAAGGGCATCCAAGATGTAGGTGTCTTTTTTTCCGCAGTAGTTTCAATTTTGATATTTTTAGGTCAAACCGTTCTTGTCTGTCAGTCATATAATGCAGGTCTATGGTCACGGTCTCAAAGAGCATGCACAGAGTCCAAATTAAAACAATTCCCCGTCGTCCAAATTAAACAATTCCCCATCGTAAGTACACATTGATGGCCTAAGACACGAAACGAGCGGTTTGTGTGAGAAAACGAACAGTATTTATATCGTTTTTACCTCTTATACGCAGCCATGTCCAAGTGATCTGATCTGACGTGTACGCAGACTGGTGCATAGATATATACACTAGATGTCGCCTTGTCTACGGCAGTTCATTGGAACGAATGTCTTTAAGGCGACATCTAGTGTATATATCTATGCACCAGTCTGCGTACACGTCAGATCAGATCACTTGGACATGGCTGTGTATAAGAGGTGAAAACGATATAAATACTGTGTCTTAGGCCATCAATGTGTACTTACGATGGGGAATTGTTTAATTTGGACGACGGGGAATTGTTTTAATATGGACTCTGTGCATGCTCTTTGAGACCGTGACCATAGACCTGCATTATATGACTGACAGACAAGAACGGTTTGACCTAAAAATATCAAAATTGAAACTACTGCGGAAAAAAAGATACCTACATCTTAGATGCCCTTGAGGTAAGCTAAAACATACCAAAAATTTATTTCAAAGTGAACTATCCCTTTAAAGAAGATTAAATAAAATCAGCCCTTAAGAGAGCAGTCAGAAAAATGGAGTGCAACTGGAAGAAAACAAAACTAGAGTTTTTTTTCCGCATTTCATGGAAAGAGAGCACGATTGCATACAGATAGGCCTTAAAAGCTGCTAGATCTGCTTATTTTTCAATCCTATTAGAAGAAAATAAACAAAACCCTAGGTATTTTTTTTTTAAACAGTGGCTAAACTAACGAAAAAGAAAGCTTCAAGCCCAGAAATGTAAACACAGCAGTAATGACTTCATGTACTTCTTCACTTATAAGATTGATAATATCAGGGACAAAATTATAATTATGCAACCGTCGACTACAGTATCGCATCAGGGAGTGCATTTTAGTCTCCCTAAGGAAAAATTTGATTCATTTATTGCTATAGGAGAGGAAGAATTCGCTAAACTCATTAAATCATCTAAACCGACAACATGTATGTTATACCCTATACCGACTAAGCTAATGAAAGAGATGCTTCCAGAGGTCATAGATTCTCTTCTTACTATCATTAATTAATCTTTGTCTCTAGGATACGTACCAAAAACCTTTAAGCTGGCTATGATTAAACCACTTGTTAAAAAAAACACAACTTGATCCTACAAAATTAGTCAATTACAGGCTGATCTCGAATCTACCTTTTCTGTCAAAGATACTAGAAAAGGCAGTATCTTCACAACTATGTTCCTTTTTAGAAAGAAATGATATCTGCGAGGATTTTCAGTCAGGATTTAGACCGTACCATAGTACTGAGACAGCTCTCATTAGAGTCACAAATGATTTGCTCTTAAAGGGCATCTTGCAGGTTAGTATGGAAGCCCGTTTCCGCCACATTGAGTAAAAAAAATAAAGATTCTTTAAGTCATAATAATGAGAAACTTTCTCATAATAATGACTTAACATCTCATAATAATGAGAAACTTTCTCGTAATAATGACTTAACATCTCGTAATAATGAGAAACTTTCTCGTAATAATGACTTAACATCTCGTAATAATGAGAAACTTTCTCGTAATAATCACTTAACATCTCGTAATAATGAGAAACTTTCTCGTAATAATGAGAAACTTTCTCGTAATAATGACTTAACATCTCGTAATAATGAGAAACTTTCTATAATGAGAAACTTTCTCGTAATAATGACTTATTTTCTCGCACTTCTACGCATGCGCAAAGCAGCGGAGCAGAAGGGCGTGCCGCACTAGCGACATCCCCTGGTTAAAGCCGTGTAAATGCATCACAGCAAACATGGCACGCTCTGCAGTGAATAACATTAATGATAAATGATCAATATATGAGATGGGCTTCCACAGCTAGATAGTCTTTTATTCATTTGTAATATTCATTTGTATTTTTGTGTATGAACAAGCAGCAACACAGAAGGGTGATCCATGGATTTCAAATAGATGGAGGAATGATAAGACAGCACACCTTTCCAAATCTGTTTAAGAACACTTATCTGGAAATCTGTGTAAGGGTCCGTTCATACAGAACGCACTTTTTCATTGCTTTTCTAGGCATATGCGCACTAGACGGACGCTCGCTCGCTCTTCTGCAGCGGCTCGCGCATGACACGGCGTTCTAAAAATGCGGCGCTCAATTGAAAAGAAGTTCAGCTTTTAAAAACACGTCTCGACCTTGCGTTTTCCCCCATTCCACTGCCCAACTATGTTTAAATGTCCCCAAAGTCATAAACATCTTAAAGGTGATTTCTGTATTGATATCTTCCAGATGAACCTGCACATCAAATATCCTAGAAGCATCTGCAAAATACGTGTTATATTAACACACGTACCCATATATTTTATGAAGATGTTACACTTAAACTTGATGAATAAATGTAATATTCCAACTTTAATCTGATAGTTTTGTAAATTCATGTAACAATTTACCATGGTAACCATCCTGCTTCTAAATTCCACTTTCACACCTTATCGTGCGCATGGAAAAGTATGGAAGATATAGGCCTACTGATGATGTTATTTAATGATACTACAGATTGCACTTAGTAGATCACACTGACTTTAATGAAAACAACTGTTTTGCAGAGCGTGCCATGTTTGCTGTGATGCATTTACACGGCTTTGACCAGCGGATGTCGCTAGTGCGGCACGCCCTTCTGCTCCGCTGCTTTGCGCATGCGTAGAAGTGCGAGAAAATAAGTCATTATTACGAGAAACTTTCTCATTATTATGAGATGTTAAGTCATTATTTTGAGAAAGTTTCTCATTATTACGAGATGTTAAGTCATTATTTTGAGAAAGTTTCTCATTATTACGAGATGTTTAAGTCATTATTACGAGAACGTTTCTCATTATTACAAGAAAGTTTCTCATTATTACGAGATGTTAAGTCATTATTACGAGAAAGTTTCTCATTATTACGAGAAAGTACGAGATGTTAAGTCATTATTACGAGAAAGTTTCTCATTATTACAAGAAAGTTTCTCATTATTACGAGATGTTAAGTCATTATTACGAGAAAGTTTCTCATTATTACAAGAAAGTTTCTCATTATTACGAGATGTTCAAGTCATTGTTATGAGAAAGTTTCTCATTATTACAAGAAAGCTTCTCATTATTACGAGATGTTAAGTCATTATTACGAGAAAGTTTCTCATTATTACGAGATGTTAAGTCATTATTATGAGAAAGTTTCTCATTATTACGAGATGTTAAGTCATTATTACGAGAAAGTTTCTCATTATTACGAGATGTTAAGTCATTATTATGAGAAAGTTTCTCATTATTACGAGATGTTAAGTCATTATTACGAGAACATTTCTCATTATTACAAGAAAGTTTCTCATTATTACGAGATGTTAAGTCATTATTACGAGAAAGTTTCTCATTATTACAAGAAAGTTTCTCATTATTACGAGATGTTAAGTCATTATTACGAGAAAGTTTCTCATTATTACGAGAAAGTACGAGATGTTAAGTCATTATTACGAGAAAGTTTCTCATTATTACAAGAAAGTTTCTCATTATTACGAGATGTTCAAGTCATTGTTATGAGAAAGTTTCTCATTATTACAAGAAAGCTTCTCATTATTACGAGATGTTAAGTCATTATTACGAGAAAGTTTCTCATTATTACGAGATGTTAAGTCATTATTATGAGAAAGTTTCTCATTATTACGAGATGTTAAGTCATTATTATGAGAAAGTTTCTCATTATTACGAGATGTTAAGTCATTATTACGAGAACATTTCTCATTATTACAAGAAAGTTTCTCATTATTACGAGATGTTAAGTCATTATTACGAGAAAGTTTCTCATTATTACGAGATGTTAAGTCATTATTATGAGAAAGTTTCTCATTATTACGAGATGTTAAGTCATTATTATGAGAAAGTTTCTCATTATTACGAGATGTTAAGTCATTATTACGAGAACATTTCTCATTATTACAAGAAAGTTTCTCATTATTACGAGATGTTAAGTCATTATTACGAGAAAGTTTCTCATTATTACGAGATGTTAAGTCATTATTACGAGAAAGTTTCTCATTATTATGAGATGTTAAGTCATTATTACGAGAAAGTTTCTCATTATTATGACTTAAAGAATCTTTTTTTTTTTACTCAACGTGGCGGAAACGGGCTTCCATAGGTTAGACTACCCAGTGAGTCAAGGTATAGAAAAATAATGTAGGAACTAGATTAAAATATAAATATATACTTAAACGCTATTAAGGCTTCTAGAGTCGTTTTTGTGAGAAAATTTTACTTCCGCATCTGAAAACCGCCGGAAGTGACGTAACAGGAGGGAGTGCGGTCAAAGTAAACAATAGGAAAGCAATGGATCACAATGACAGTTCGAACGCTGAGGAAATTGTAAATGTTTACTCGTATGACGGACCTCAGCCATATAAGTTAATTATGAGCCTGCTATGCAGCCAAGAGAGCAGGACAGGCCAGGCAACTACTTTTATTTGTGTAAACTCACAACAACAAGAAAACGTTGTGCTTTTGTAAAATAAAATAAAATTGAACAGGGTGCGCGTTCATGATCTCTGTGAATTGGAGCGCGTCTCAAATTAACTGAAAAACAGTGTATAGACAAGCCTCACAGACATGAGAAATATAACTATCTATATAAAGTCTGTCCACCAACGAAAAAAATTCAATCGAAAGCAAATACGGTACCATCTGATTATATCGAAATGAATGAATCTTTCGAGTCGAATCTTTTTCAATGATCCACTCACGATTCGGCTGCGATTAAAAGCTATCAAGAGGTAAAGCTCATCAGTGATTATAATATAACGACTTAAATTGCAGTTTGTTCGTCACATAAAGCTATCATATGAATAAATAACGATATTTATATAACGGACGAGTCGTATTAGATCACTTGTATGATACTTTTGTGATGTTTTTTTGTCTTTTATTATTATAATTTTTTGCGTGACAGCCCCCAGTAGGCTAACGTTACTCATTCACTTTCATTACATCGACAAGTCAAGAAGAGTCTCCATTAGGCTACATATTCAAAAATGTCCCTTTGTCTTCCATGGAAAGTCAACTTAAGGATTTGCACATGAAGGTGAGTAAATGATGGCAGAATTATCATTTTTGGAAGAACTAGTCCTTTAATATGCTTTTTAAGGCAGAGATTATGCATCGTCTGCAGAGCTAACGTTACTTACACAAAATAACATCTAAAGCGCATGTGACGAAGACAATATCTTTTAAAGTCTTTTAAATAAATGATTCTCTCTTCTATCCTTTTCTTTTGGTATAGAATAAAATACCAGTTCGGGGTTCCTCTTTCGGCTGTTGTTGCAGCCAACTGCACATCATTTTAAATATAAAACGCATGTGTATACTGATATTTTTCTAACGTCTGAACTCCTGTTTATACATCCATACTCCCTTAATTAAGATGTTTCAATATATTAGTATTAAACGCATTTTCTGATAATTTATATTTCAAGTTTTGACTGCAAATGTCACGTCCATTACGCTGGAACTGCCCAATAGTAATGTAAAGATGTGGTAGCATTGGATCTGGACGGGAAGGATAACTCTGGGAGTTGGAAGGGATGTGTCGTGATTCTGCCTTCTCACACCGCGACAGGCGACACAGGTTCGTGGATCTGAGTGTCGCGATTTCGGTTTCATTTCGCATATAGCCTACAGCCCTTATAATCATAGATGACGCCACGGGTTTTTATTTAAAAGAAAGAGCGTAGCCTACGTTTGTATGTAGGCTTATGGGAAATTTATATTCACAATAGCGAAGAAAAGAAAAAAATCGGTAGGTCTTAACGCAAGTTAACTTATGTTTACATTAATTATTTGAGTGTTTTCCATGGTTGTGTTGACATTTCTGCCTTTATAACTGAGGGGATTATAATCAGAGGAAGGTTAAGTTTAAAATAAAAAAACCTTTCAATGTAATGTATTTGTCTCCTGGTCCTTATTTTAAATAGGTCATAAAAAAATATCAATAATTATCGATATCGACCGATATGAAACCCTTATATTGTGATACAGTTTTCAGCCATATCGCCCAGCCCTATTTCAATGTTTAAGTTTTCTTTACTGACTGACTCACTCATAAAAGATAGTTTTTTGCTGAAATAATGTATGTAACTTCTGTTGCTGTTTGCGGTCAGGGACTATTATTTCCAGCGGAAGGAAGGCTTTTAGTGATTTTACTTCATGAAAGTTGCACAGATACATATTTTTCGGCTTTAATAAATGTATTGTGTAGTAACTGTTTTATAAAAGCAGTAAGGTACTCAAGGCTAGTGTTGGATCATAATTAAATGATCACCTTAATGCTTACATGGTTGAAACCAACAAAAGCACATCCATGTATGACGTAGCAGAAGCGTTTTTGAACTGCAAGATTCTTTAATCTGTAGATAAAAAATTAAAATAAAGTACCTGATAGTGAAGTTTGTGGGATGAGAGACAAGATCTATAGCAAAATGATGGCCTCTCACGGTGGCTCCATACAAAGACCAGTCGCTGATGGAGGCACCACAGCCAAAATGGACAGGAGTTCTGCATGAGTCAGGTAAGCAGAATAAAATACACTGTAAATAAACAGTATTAAAACAAAGGGTTAAGTCACTAGTACACATGACCTTCCATGGCTTAATGCTTCCATAAATTAAATTTAGGAACTTCATTTTTAATATTCATAATAATTTAACAGAGGTGGAAAGTAACTACTACAAACACTTTCGGGTAAGGTGTAAACAGCCCCTTAGTGGCGAAACAATGTAATCGATAAATGCGTTACTCTATATGCTGATATGCTGATATACTCTATTTTGATCGCTATCGTAGACATCAGTGTTTATATTTGAACTTTGCACTTTTATCCCAGTACTATGATAATTTGAACTATTGTGTCACAGAAATAATGGTACTATGAGGTTGAAAAGGCTTTTCAATGCATTCAATCTCACGTCGCTTCCACGCGTCCACTTGAAAGGGATATTACGTCACTCAACACTAAAAGATAACGACACATTTCATCCTCTGTTGAAACAAAAGTGGCAAACTTCTGTCAACCTCATCTATAAGCAAGGACAAAAATAAAAATATAATAATTTAATTCTTTATTAAGCAATATTATTTAACCCTCTGATTATCTTCATTTGGGACGACACTAGTTATCTTTGGGGTCCCCAGACAATAACATTTAATTTTGTAACAGAATAATAGTTGTTGTTTTTTTAATGTAATTTTACACTGTTTATTAATGTTTTTACTCAACATTTGTGCAGTTTTTGGAAGATTTATGATATATTTTCAATTTCTTTAAATAAATAAATATTTATTTAAATAGGCTTTTTACAAAAAACAGCATTTTATGTAAAATTCACTTTATAAAAGACCCATATTTCTAACTTTCATTCATGGGGATAACATGGATAATTTTACATGGTTTAGTGTAAACTTTTTGCCCATATTTTGTAAAATGTCGTTTTAAAAGTAAAAAATTATAATTTTAGCTACTAGATGGCTATAGAGCTCCACTATATGCTATTTGACTAACTGAAAGATATCTTTTCACAAGATTTTCCAGTTGGATTCATATCTAAATATTATGAAATCACAATTCTAACAATACTTTTTTTTTTTTTTTTTTACTGAAATTTTTTTTTTTCAAATAATGTTACATTATGATTAGAATCAAACCTGAAAAGGATAAAAGTTGAAATTTTAGAGTTTATCATTTATTTCATCATCTTTTTTTCATATAATTGTACAAATGTGATCTACACTTCAGTTACTAACTGTAACAGAACAGATATGTACAGTTAGATTATATATTGAGTACTGCTACAAATACATGACATGAACATTAAAATGCAATGAATTGAACAGCATAAGTTAACAAATAAGCAAGTAAAGCCACCTCCGTTTCTCATAACAAGCGCGGGTGAAGCTCCGGGTGTAGCGTTAGCTTCGTCCTGTCACTGGCCTGTAAATCGGGTTGGTCCGGTCGGAGATCCTTTATTTCTTAAAGGTCTTGTGAAAGGTTTTTATTTGTAAATCAATAACAGAATTTGGTTTAACTTCTGCCATTCTCTCTACGAAAATGATCAGCCTAGCTATGTTTTGACGTAGTCGGAGTGACGGTGTCGCCCGCGCACTCGCAGTAGTGGCAAAGAGCGTTGAGTTGAATGGCAGGTGACGAGAACCAATCAGATTGGATAAAATAACATGTATCCAATTCTGATTCGCCAGGGACGCAGCGACCTGCGTCCGGGGGAGAATCTTTAAGAAACCAATTAGAGACCAGCTTCAGGTCACATGCTGCCCGAAAATTTAAAGAGTCCATAGACCAGTGGTTCTCAACTCCAGTCCTCGGGAGTCGGGACCCGCTGCTCTGCACATTTTGTATGTCTCCCTTATTTAACACACCTGAACCAGATCATCAGCTCGTCAGGAGAGACTCCATGAACTGATTTGAGTGTGTCAGATAAGAGAGACATACAAAATGTGCAGAGCACCGGGTCCCGAGGACTGGAGTTGCCATAGATCCATTTGTCCGGCGTCCCTCTCACATGAAACCAGAGAATGTCTAATAGGAAGAGAATTGGCACTCTCTGGTTACTTCCGGTTTCTGGACTGGCTGCAGTAACACGTCTCTGTCCATGCGGGGGCGCTCGCAGGCGAGTGCAGAATGAATGGAGGTCTATGGCGCTATACCCATCAAATTCCACTTTTCTCAGGATATAATTTTTTGTCTAGTAATTTGAATGTTGTATCCGAAAGGAGATGCAAAGAAATTACACATTGCTGGGTGTTAGATTTTTTAGAGTCACTTATTTGCTTTAAAAAGTCTTTTAAAATGTCAATGACGTCATACACAGTGATAGTGCTTTACGGCATCGGTTCCCAACAGGGGGGTCGCGGCCCACAAGGGGGCCTCAGCGAGCTCTGTGGGGGGTCGCGTCATATTTTGAAAAGTTTTGAGCAATTTGCATTAAATAAAAGTCCTTAACTTTTTTCTGTTCAAAATGTATATAATGAGCGAGTTCATCATGAATCCATTTTCCAAACCGTGTTTTTGTCTTATCCTGAATCACTATGGTGGTACACCTATAATAAGTGATTACATTGGGACTATTTTACCCTGGTTCGGATCGCTGCCGCTGCGGAGTAGCCCAGTACCTCGCACACAGAGAGAGAAGTAGTTCCGGCTACAATGTTCTTCCGAAAGACGCATTATTCTGTTAAAGAAGAAAAAACTGGCACTAGAGATTGAGTTGCTTCAAAAGGAACTTCAGAGTAAGTGCTAAATACACTATTTCACACAGAGTACTATTGCTGACCTTGGATAACAATTATTCTTATTGCAGGCAAAAGATGACCATCATTGGCTTTTCTTGACAAAGAATAATTGAAATAAAACTCAAGGAACTAAGCATGTTGTCTTGTCTTCTATTCATTTAATGAAGGTTTTTGTTTTGAAAAAAAAAAAAAAAAAATGGTGTTCCACAATTCTGTCCCGTGCAGCTCTGCCACTTGGTTGGTCCAAGTACACTGGCTGGAGGTCATCATCAGGCTGCACCTCCACCACAGGGGTCCTCTCCTTTCTGATGGTGGCACTATTGTGGAGTATGGCACATGCAACAATAATGTCACAGGCCCTGTCAGGTGCAACCCGCAGACACTGAAATCTTTCCTTTAGTTGCCCAAAGGTCATTTCAATGCGTGCCCTTGTCCTGGCTAGAGCTGCATTGAAACGGGTTTGTGGTCCGGGGTTTGGGTCAGGGAATGGCGTCATGAAATACTGCCTGCAGGTATAGCCCCTGTCACCAAGCAGGATCCCGTCGTAAGCACCTGGAAAAATGCAGTTTTGTTAGGCTCAGAATAAATGTATGTAATACAGTGAGCTTGATATTAAATATTTCCTTACCACGTTCAAATAATGTGCATAAATGTGACTCTCTGAAAATCCTGGAGTCATGCACAGAACCAGGCCATTTTGCTTCCACATTTGTGATGTAGGACATGGAGTCACACACCATCTAAGATATTTTTAATCAGTCAACTGCATACTTTTTGATTACATTACTTTTTGTATTATTTGATATATTCTGGACTCGCTTCTCCAAGGTAAATGGTGAATTGTTTGATGTCAGGCTGCATGCTCAGAAAGCGGCAGTGGATTGTGCAGCGTGAGACCACCTTCAGCGACAGGTTCTTGTCGTAAAAACGGACAAGACATGGCTGCGAAAGACTTCCCGTATCACCTCCGCTTATAAAGCCGGGATCTAATCCTGTTAACATGAAATAAGCCTGCTCCCGAGCAGGTTTAAGCTTGGGCACCTGTTGCTATGACAGCAAGTCCAGGATGAGCGTCGAAGAACCAAACAATCCAAGATCATGCCAAATCTCCAACAATCAAATCCAGCTAACTGAGTTAGCGACGTACGAAGAACGGGCCCCTGGGGCCTGTTTCAGAAAGGAGGTTCAACTGAGTTGACTTACCCTGAGATGGGAAACTCTGAGTTTTCGGTTACAGAACAGCGGAAATTAGTTAGTTCAATCAACTCTGAGTTGACTGACTCTGAGTTAAGCGCGTGCACCACCACTATAAAAAGCCATTATCAATGGAGTGCAGATATTATGAGTCACCATGGTAACAGCGCCAGACAAAAAGAGGTCTGCATATTTCTCACCAGCTTCTGCAAGCGTAAGAAGACATATTATTATTTTTTAAATATCGGCTGCAGCAGCGAAGGACAACTAGAGTTAGCTAGGGAGAAAATAGTTGCTCGAGTCAATGCGTATGTTTACATTTTAATTAGTTATACAGTGTTGGGTGTAATTAATTACCAAGTAATCTAAATACTGTCATTTAATTAAAGGGATTACTCTTAATTCTTCTGTAATTTGAAGTAAAATCTGATGTAATTGCATTAGACTATAGAACAATTCTGTATATTTAACATACATTTTTAAAAGGTATATTTTTTATGTAACCTTCTCCCTCTACACACTTTGGTCAATTCAAGAATAATCCATGCAATTGTATATTGTTTATTTGAAAGCATTAAAAGTGCAGTTTCTTGTCTCTCCTTGTATTGTTCAAGTGGTTGAGGTTGATATGGGATTTATTAATAAGTAGACCAATACTTTCTAAAGATAGTCATTATTACATGAATCTAATTACACGGTTGAAGATGTCATTTGTAGTTAGTAATTAATAACTATTTTAGAGTAACTTACCCAACTGTTATAATATCAGAGGTGAAACTGGAAGAACAGTATGTTATTCAACCTAATTTTAATTTTCATGGGTGCAATCCTGCAGGTATTAAAAGAACATGGCAGCAGCTGAAAATTAAATATAAGAACATAATTCAATCAGGTAAGGTTTGAGCATATCATGGGTGTAGGGCTACCTGAATTTACAAATATTTGACATATTAAATAACTAAATAGCATCCCAGTGTCTAGCAGTGCAGCAGCATTTTTGGCTGGGGGAATTCCTGGAGGGACTTCAGAGCCAGTCACTCCCGAAGATCCAAGGGCCTTCATAAAATGTAAGAGGTTTACATATGTGTTATTTCTTATATAGGCTATTTTTGATATTTCCATTTATTTTACTTTGGGTTGGGTTTTTTGTTGGTCCCAACAGATTCCGATGGTAATATCTGTCTTTTGGAGCCTCCTGTCCCAACAAAACCTGCAGGCAGTTGTAAGTAGCCTACTCAATACACCAGAAATTATGACAAATCGTGTTATAAAGTGTACTCATCTTCACAGGACGATGGGGATAATGTTATGTGTCACATCAAACAATCTACACATTCAGATTTTTTCACATTTTTATGTGGAGTAGAATCTAAGTTTAAAGCTAAGTATAAATGGGTAGTCTTATCTCTCCCCCCCCGCCCCCAAAGTGGAAGAACAGCAGGAGGACGGTCCATCAACTTCTGTTGCACAGATGAACAGAGTTCAGTGATTTTCAGTAAATGCCACAGTTTAATTCTGTAGAATTTGTTTAGAACTACATTATGTAACTCTAATCTACTACTGTATATTCAGTTGCCAGTTAAGGAGTTAATAGACTTCATCTTATTTAAAAAATTGAAAAAAAAAAAAACAGTAAAAATAGCAATATTGTATTTATTAATTAAAGATTAATTTTATTAATAAAAATGTACTGAAAGAATGAATGAGGTGTTTAAACACCACTTCCTCTTTAAAAAAGGGGAGGAGACCGAAAGAAACTCTGGGTTTACCGAAGAAAACCTGCTCCCGGCCAGGTTAGGTTCACAGAGTAAGTTACCATGGTAACTGACTCTGAGTATAAGTTACCTCTCTTTCAGAAACGGGCTTGACTTACTCTGCTTTCTCAGGTTTAACATACCTCCCATTCTGAAACAGAAAACCCAGAGTTTCCCTCATTTCAGGGTTAACATACTCTGAGTTTTCACTTAACCTCCTTTCTGAAACAGGCGCCCCTGGTCTTTTCACGATCGGATAGCTATCCGATCTGAGAAAACGCATGAAGTGGCCAGGTGTAAACAGCCCCAGAAATCATTCTAATATTCTGATTTATTATGAGTGTTGGAAACAGTTCTGCTGCCTAATATATTTGATGAATAAAAGGTTAAAAAGAACTGCATTTATTAAAAAATATATATAATTTCTAATAATATAAATCTTCTTTACTATCACTTTTTTTTAAATCAATTTAACACATCCTTGCTGAATAAAAGTATTGATTTATTTTTAAAAAATAAAAATTAAATACTGACCTCAAATTACTGACCAGTAGTGTATATTGTTGTTACAAAAGATTTCTATTTTAAAAAAAATTGCTTTTTTTTTATTTATTTATTTTACTTTTTATTCATCAAAGTATCCTAAAAAAAGTATCACAGGTTATGAAAACATATTAAGCAGCAGAACTGTTTCCAACTTTGATAATGAATCATCATATTAGAATTATTTCTAAAGGATCATGTGATAGACTGGAGTAATGATCCTGAAAATTCAGCTTTGCATCACAGAAATAAATGATCATTTAAACCAATTATTTTAAATTGTAAAAATATATCACAATATTACTAGTATTTTTGATCAAATAAATGCAGGCTTGATGAGCAGAGGAAACTTCTTTCAAAAACATTCAAAATACTAATACTTATACTTGCCCTGTAATACATGTATTCTTTGTTTTAGATGTTATTAACTTAAATTCTTATGAATAATAAAAATGTTGTAATGTCTATTTGTTATTTATGGCCTGTACGCCTCATTATTGATCTGAGCTTCTACATCTTGAATTCGAATAACATTCGATAAAACATAATTGCTGGATTATTTTGACTATAATATATAAGCAGATGAAACATAGTAGGCCTATACACTGTTTATCACAGATTACTTTGGACCAAAGTTACCATATTATAATTAATTATTATATAGTTCTATTAATTCATTTTATTTAAATTAGCACTGGTTAAAATGTATAAAGCATGAACAAGATATGAAACAATATTTATTAATAATACACAGTTTAAATATCACAAATATCAAATTGTATTTTCATTTGCGTCCTATGCTGGCTAATTACGACGTTTAACCTGTTATCATAATGAAATTCATGCATTTATTTGTCATTTAAACTGATGCAAACAGGGAAAGAGAGTAGAAAACACTTATTATCCTGTCGCCCCCTCTAGTGGACAGCATTAAGTATTACGGCCTTCATTGCTCAGATAACTCAAGTCGATGGATTTTTTGGGAAAGTCTGACCAGTTAGAAGCAAGTTAGACCAGTCTGAGGGTCTGAGCTGAGTTTGGTGAAGCATCAAAGTTCTAGGCGGAGTCAATTTCTCATAATAATAATAACAATTAATCCCAAACCTGGTAATTTTGTCAGTATTTAATTTACGTTCACTGATTCTGGCTTCTCTCTTTTCTGTCTCTTTCTTTTCATGTGAACTGAGCAGGCTACACATGCTTAAATTCAAAAAATATAAACTTTATTTCTATTCAAAATTATTTATAGCCCATAGGCTATATGTCACACACGCCTACCTGCCTTTTGATGTAAATAAAAGACTAGAGTGGTAAATGTTACGGACATATTATCATGGTACAGTTCAGCCTATTATTGATTTTTATTTCCACTTCCCTTTTATCCAAAGAGACGGAACTATTTGCACTGTATTTATCAATGGGAGATATGCTAATATAATCTGTCATATACTGTGGCTCACATTAATGGGGTTGCTTGCAAGTCGCAGCAGCACGAATTACTTGACCAGCAACATATTTCTAAATCAAATAGTGTGTGTAGTTAACAGTGAGTGGTGGTTTCAGACATTATTTCATTAAAGGGCATTTGTCAGTGCCGCACTCGTAGCCTACTGACTCTTATTCTGCCTGACAGAAAGAAAAGCTCACAGCTTACTGAAGGCGGAGCGGTTTGACCAATCAGATGAAAGGGGCGTTTCAGCGCCGCCCACGTGTGCAAATGAAATATCGAACCCATAAACCGACTTGTAAACCATAAACGAAAAATGAAAAATCTAGCCAAAATCTAGCCAAAAAAAAAACGAATAAACGAGCTGGTTTTCATTTCTCCTTATTCCATTCTAAACAGGAAATGAAATGATCAAAAAGTGCACGGACCCTATGACTAGATGTCGCCTTGGCTACGGCAGTTTGGAATATTCTGGGCTCATCTGATTTTTTTGTACATAGCATAACCTACTTTGTTATGATTTTAGTATCATAATGATTAATAAATGCACGCACAATTATCATGAACTTGATTTGAACAAATGCCTATCAACTTGTGTGTGCAAAATTCAGAATTAAATGAATGTGCAGCAATTTGTACAAATAGAGAGTCTGTAGGCCTATACTGTTGTAGCCATTAAATAAGCGCATTTATTTTCATATTTGTTAAAATGTTATAATGTTATTTTTTTCCCCATGTATGTTGATTTATGAAAAGTGAACAGCACGAGTAAAAGTGAATTTCGTTTTGTATAAATTGTATCTTAATTTTAATACATTTTTCATCAGCCTGTATTTAATAAATAAGATAAATAAGATTTAATAAATAATAATAAAAAAATGATAATCTTGCATTGCACGTTAACTGGAGCGCATCTCATCCTAACTTAACGAAACTCATTGTATGCCTCACACACAGACATGAGAAATACATCAAATACACAAAGCTTGAAATGTCTTTAAACGAAATAATTCAAAACGAAAAGAAAAAGGCTACTCTCTGATTATGTAATCCATTATGTGCATTTCTCTCTATAGGCGCGTTCACTATACGGCGATCGTCAACTTCATCTTTGCAGCCGAGTCGACACTGTCAGAAAACACTAGATTATAAAAAAAAAATCAATGCACGCGTCACCGGATTTATAAATGCACATCTTGTTGCACCCACACATATTATGTTGAAATAACGAGATATTATGTTGAAATAACATTATTAATAATAATACATATTTTAGAATATTTGATTGAATGCTGAATGTTGCGCTTGTTCAGTTAATAAAATTCAAACTTTAATTGTGATCATTAAAATAATTGAATATGAAATATTTAGTGTCCAAGTTTTGCTAATTAATTTATTTATATATGTAAGGCATTCGTTCCAATCAACTGCCTTAGCCAAGGCCACTGGTCTAGTGTATATATCTATGACTTGATCAGTCAAATGAAATACAATAAACGTATAAATAAATATTACAAATTAAAAACCGATCGGAAATGTGGTCCAATTTTCTAATACTATTATTTGATGACAACAATAGATTTGTAAAACAAAATCCAGCCATTTGTGTTTTTTTGTTTAGTTTTTTTAAAGCAAAAAACCAAGCTGCACCCTTTTTTAAATGTCATCTTTCATTCCGAAAGAGAATAATGAACGGGGCGATGTACAGATTGTAAATATTTAAAATGATTGAATGATTTGATTGTGTCATTATGATGAAGAAACAAGGCAAAAAATGTCAAAAAAACCATTTGTGGAAGGCATCCGATGAGTGTCAACCCGGCCAGATCAGCAAGTGCATCAAGGCAACCACGATTAGCCGGTGCACCAGCCAGCAAAGTGATTCAATGGTTCATAGGTGTAGCTCGCAGCCTCATCGCCCTACCCTCCATATCTTAATGAGTGTACAGGCGGTTATTTATATAGGGCAGATAAGAGCTGTGTTTCTCTTCGACGGTAACTGTAAATTGAATTCAAGCTGCGATTTTTGAAGTTGGATATACTCGCGCGGGCAAATACAGATGTGTTAAACACGATAAGAACACAAATTGTACCTTTATTCGTTAATACAGTCGGTATTTCCCACAATGATTCTGCTTTGCTATTGGCCCACGTCACGATCAGTAAGCGCTGCTATTGGCGGTCACGATTATTAAGTATGAAAATGAAAATTCTGTCAGTAATTCCTCCCCCTCATGTTGTTCCAACCCCTTCGTTCATCTTCGGAACACAAATTAAGATATTTTTGATTAAATGACTAAATTGGACTATATTAACGATGTGTTTAATGAACAAGTTTCAAACCCTTAGAAGCCTGAAGAAGTCTCGTTCCGAACACATCGCGATATTTGGCATCAGTTCACGTGTGTCAGATGTTGGTAAGTAGTAAATACGCTGTCCGAATAATGTGTGATATATAATGTATTTTCTGTTTGTCGATATTAATCAGATTAGCTCACGTTCAGTCACGGCATTATATCTGTCATCTCCACTGAGGCTTTGCGTTTTATTGCTTTCTAATTCAAAACAGGGTGATTAAGTTACACTGCCTGTCACATGACGTGAGCATAGGCCTAAAGACCTTAAATCAGTTAATCATATTCATATCAGATTAAAAGTAGTACAATTAGTTCCAAAGTTGTATTTGTAGTAGAAGCACAGTACAAACAACACTTACCATGCTTTTACCACATTAACATTAGTTTTACTGTGGTAAGTGTAGTAAAAAGACAGTAATCACAAAACTTACCATGCTTTTACCACACTATTGGTAGTTTTAATGTGATACTTATTGTAAATGCACATTAACCACAACGCTTACCATGCTTTTACCACAGGAATGATGTAAAACAACATAATGATATTTTATTTTCTCTTTTTTCAGCTGAAAAGACCAAAAGGACCTTTCGGACTATTATTGATTGAGGACAAGTAAACGGAGGAGACAGACAGCTGCAAAGGCAAATATTCGCAATGGTATATACATGTGTTGGTTCGAACCCTAAATCAAACATTTTATCAAGCATTTGTTGTTTCTTAAACCTTTTCTCGCAAAACCCATAGCCCAATCAGTACGAAGATAGTCTGAAAGTCTTAATAATTCACAAGATTTAACAAGTTGTCAAATTCGTACGATACTCGTACATATTTGTATACTCGTACACACACTGTCAGAAAGTTGATATTAATTGCATTGTATTGATTACAATTAGTGATGCACCGATGTGAAAATTGAGGCCGATACCGATATTAATATTGCTGTTATGGCCGATACCGATATTTGCCGATGTCGATATCTCTGTATAGAAAACAAATTTGAATGATTATCAAATAAAGAGCTATTTTCCAAAACACTTTTTTTTTTACTTTAGAAATGACTGATATTGGGCACCTTTACCTGTGTGCAAAATATGTCACATACGACACACATGCATTATACTGCATTGCATATACAGTAATGTGTGCTGGTCAACTTGTCTAAAATTAAGAAACCCTTAGAAAACAGTAAAAAAAACACACACAAAAAACAGGAACATTGTGTAAAATTAAGATAGGCTACTTTATTTATTATTCCAATATCCAAATATCGAGGGCTTGGAACCAGAGGGGCGTAAGTGGCATTTGACAAACTTTACAGGAGAGCCAAAACAAAATTTTGACCACACTTCAATCAACTGTATTTATTAACCTTCAACCACAACATTGCAACCACATACATACTTATATGAGTAAGTTCTTAAGTGAACATATTATGGAATATTAACACGATGAACATATTCTAAAACCTTGCAAAATCTTGAAAATATGGCAAAAACATCAAATACGCCTTTTTGGCACCAAACATTTCCAATTCTTCTAAAGAAAAATAGGGCGTATCTGCTGATCAATGCAGAAATGATTGGTCAAAACATTGGTTAAAAACACTCTAACTTCATAACTTTTCATTTTATTTAAAATACTGTATACATAGTCATTTCATCATTTCAAACTGTTTAACATTTCATTTCTAACCGTTTAATTTCAATTCTCATTTATGAGTTCACATTCATGTCAAACAGTTTAACATTTAATTTCAAACAGTTTAATTTCTCTTGTTTATTACACATTTCACTTTTTAGTTCACTTTAGTTGAACTAAAAAGTTCACTCACTGCCCACTGTCAGAGTGTTATAGAACTCTGCATAACAGTGAGGAATACTCCCATTGGTGCACAGGGTGAGTAGGTCTTTTTTCTTTAAGGCACTGATCACTGGAGGATTTTCATACAATGAGCTGGGGTGTGTGGTTCTGGTGCCTCTGGTGCCTCTTGTTGCCTGTTGTGCCACCGTCAGTTTTCGGAAGGTTGGGGCGGTGAAATCATACTTGAAGAAGATTGTTTTTGGTTCATCTTTCGTGTAGCGGAACCATTTAATCTTCTGCCAATGAACTGATTGTCCCTCCTCATCTTTTGTTCTGTTTTTGAGTATGTGGTTGGAGAGGGACTTGAAGTCCAGAAAGTCCTTGTGTTCAAGTTCATGTACACTGTATGGGTCGTTCCTTCTTGCCATTCTCACAAGTGTGTAGTAGCCATCAGTAAATAGAAGTATGGGAGTAAATAGAAATGGGAGTAAATAGAAACTTTTCTTCTTGCAGTTTCCACTGCAGCATGCACACTATCACACTCCATGTCTAGTAGCCATCCATGATGGCTACTACACACTTGTGAGAATGGAAAGAAAGAACGACCCATAGTGTACATGAACTTGGACACAAGGACTTTCTGTACTTCAAGTCCCTCTCCAACCACATACTCAAAAACAGAACAAAAGATGAGGAGGGACAATCAGTTCATTGGCAGAAGATTAAATGGTTCCGCTACACGAAAGATGAACCAAAAACAATCTTCTTCAAGTATGATTTCACCGCCCCAACCTTCCGAAAACTGACGGTGGCACAACAGGCAACAAGAGGCACCAGAGGCACCAGAACCACACCCCCCAGCTCATTGTATGAAAATCCTCCAGTGATCAGTGCCTTAAAGAAAAAAGACCTACTCACCCTGTGCACCAATGGGAGTATTCCTCACTGTTATGCAGAGTTCTATACTGTTCGTTGCTCAGACTCGCTCTCCCAGTTTAAAACTAGATTAAAGTCGCATCTCTTCAGCCAGGCATTCATATAATCCTACAGTTCAAACTACAATCCGGCCTGTAGCTCATAAATGCCAGAGGAGAACTGGCCCCCGACTGAGCCTGGGTTCTCCCAAGGTTTTTTTTCTCCATTAGGTCACCTGATGGAGTTTTAGGACACCATTAGGTCACTTGATGGAGTTTTTCGGTTCCTTGCCACTGTTGCCTTTGGCTTGCTCAGTTGGGGATATTTTGGGGATATTTAATTTAATTTTATCAATCAATAAATTCCTCTTGAAACAAACATTGTTGTATTATTTTAATTTAATACTGTGAAGCTGCTTAGATACAATCTGTATTGTGAAAAGCGCTATACAAATAAACTTGACTTGACTTGACTTGAATCGTATGGTAAATTAACTTATTTATAACTGTCTTAATTTATGTTTCAAGAACAATAGTAATTGCACATAGAGTAAGTCGAGACTTTCTTGTTTTACAGCAGAGAAGGAAGACCAGTCCTTATATCAACGCAAGCTAATCGAATACGTCCTTTGTTTCGGGTGAGGAAGGAACATCTGGTGCCCAAAGAAGACAGAAAGCTGAGCGAGTCCATTGGTATGTCTTGTATTGAAACAATGCTGTAATATGTAGTACATAATTTGATGTTGACAATTTTACATTGTACAGGTTATCACTTGGTTTTTGACCAAGTGAAGCTCTTGAAACAAGTGACAGGAGAGTATGTAACTTGTCTGGAAAGTATCAGAGTCGCATTTGGCACGCGTGCCTTAGGTTGCCGACCCCTGGTCTAGCCTATAGTCTATGGTACCAATCACGTTAGTGAAGCCTGAGTAACATATACTGTAATCGGCATGGTCATGAATGCATGATCTTCATAAAAAATTATGATAGCCTAAAAAAAAACTGCTTAAAAAAAAAAACTGCTTTACAACATTGGGTCTTAAAGGTGCTGTATGTAGCTTTTCTACTAAAACGAATCCTTTTTTTATTGCCTGTGTGTGAAGGGGTTGTAATATCACATTAAAATGATCCACTTTTCGGGTTTTGCTATTACCTCTGAAAGCAAGTATTCTTATGTTTATGTGAAGGTGCCGGGTCGGATTTACCGCGAAATCCAGTGATGTCACCTGCATGCGCGGAGCGCTCCCGAGCCTCTCGCCTCGTCTAGCCTACTGATTTTGCACTCAACAGCGACGACACTGCAACTTATGACATGGACTTATGACTTATGCAACTTATGACATGTCTGATAACACTAAGAAACGACCTGCTCCCAGCACAACACAGACTCCAACACAAACTCCACATATTGATAAAAAAAACAATAAAACGTTTTTTTCTTTCTGCTGAAGCTCGTATTAAAGGCCAGACGTGAATCGGATGAACTTCGGGTGAAAAAACACGGATCAACATCGGCAGGGCGTTTGAATCATGGAGAGACCTTATCTACAAACCTAGAATGTATACATTTCCTGAAGAAAATGTGAAGTAGTGCTTGCAGTGGCAAAATTCGGCACGGTTGATAGGGTTCCATTCTTATCATGGTACGAGCATGGAGCATTAGTTCAACGTCAAGCTGATAAAAGTAGCCTATTATTGTAACGTTGCAGTGGGAGTTTACCTGAGTTTCTAGCATGTTGTGGGATGCTCTCTCTGGTGTGTTGCGTGACGCGTCTCAGTCTGGCCGGTATCCACAGTGCTCGCTCATAAATTCGAGCACGCGCAAGAGCACGCGCTTGTCAACTTATTGGTTGCAATCTGAAACATCACCGCTAGAGGCCGCTGAAAACTACATACAGCTCCTTTAAGTGGCTTGGAAATGCCACAAAAAAACCTACAACTGTTTTTCTAAACCTAAAAGCGCCAGGTAAACTCCGAATGACACGACAGACAGCACTTTCCATCAAGTTCTCCGCATCTCCAATAGTGTAAAGGAAAGAGCCACTCGCAAATAATCTTAAGGCAATGCAAACAGTTTGTGCTGTAGTTAAAGCCCGACTCCGACAAGTCGAAAATAAGTGTGCGTTTCCAATAGGGCTGGGGTAAACGATTATTAATTAAACGATTAGTCGGGCGATTATTTTATCGATTAGTCGACTAATCTAACGACTAATTGGAATTATTTATCCTGTCTGTTATTCGCATATCTCTGTCGAGCCGTTACTCCGATGGATTTCAAACTCGACAGCTGTCTGGGCACGAGTAAGTGCAGTGCCAAGTTTGACGTTGTTTGGATGAGAAATGCAAAAGATATGTTAAATATATTGGTAAAAGAAGCACTTAGAAGGTTGTGGTTTAAAAATAAACATTCTGACATAAACACACTGTCAGCTACAATGTTTACTTCTGAATAATATAGTATAAATGTGATAAATCCTTTTTTTTTTCATGCAATTAATCCATTGAATCAATATAAAAGTTAATTTTCACATTGAAACTGTTGAAAATACACAACAAAGTAAGTTGATCCACATATGACAGCCTCTGAACTCGGTCAATACTAATCTGGACTAAACATAGGCTACATTCAATCAGCCATCGCTAGAAATACCTTCTGAACGACGGCGACCTTCTTTTTTGACGGCGATCAGCTGTAAAATGGCTTAGGTCCTGCTCGGTTTTCGTTGACTTTGAGTACAAGAATTGAACGTTTTTTAAAAGATCCCCTGGGGTTAACGTGTCAGCATTCGACAGAAGTTTGACGCTGTCGTGTGAGAACAAGCATCAGTCGGCATTTCTCTTCCTCCCGCGTGCCTCATCTTCTTAATCTCCTCACGTAAATGATTAGATTTCGATGGCTTACGTTTCTTCCCTACGGCAGAATCCACCACAGGTTCATCAATGTATTATTTTTTTTGTTTGTTTGTTGATCAAAAAGTGCAAAGTAGATAAGGAAAACTAGGATGCCGGGTGTCAGAGCGCCACCGTTACTGTTTACAATGCGTGGAATGGTGCGCTGTGATTGGTTGAGCGGATTTGTGGCATTCTGCAGAGAAAGGAGACGTGTGTGTGTGGCGAGCTGTACCTCCGGGAATGGTGCAAAAAAATAAATAGATAATAAATGAAGAAGCGTCGACGCAAAAAATATGACGTCGACGTAATTTTGGCGTCGACGTCATCGACGCACCGCTACAGCTCTACACTGTAAAAATAAAAGGTGCCTGGAGGAACCTTTTGGGGTTCTTCACTTTGCCACACCGGCGGAACCGTCTGTAGATCCTCTAGGCACCCTTTAAAAAGGGGCGGTTCTCTGAAGAACCACACAGGTTTCCTGAGGAACTCTTATATTAGGCACTGTGTGGAACCACTTTGGGTGCCTCCAGGAACCAATTTTTTTATATTTTTTTATATTTAATTTCATGTTGTTACTACTACTTTGACTTCTATTATAATAAACAAATTGAAACAAATACAAAATAAGAATTGTTTATTACATATTTGATATTCATTTTTATACATACACTTCCATGCACATGGGAAAAAAAGCTTAAAGATTAAAATCAATGAATACACAAAAAAATTGTATAATACATAAGCAACATAAATAATCAACCATGTATATACAGTACAATAGATAAACAAGAAAATACATCTCAACAAAATGCATGGAAACACATATGTTCCACAAAATAAATTAACATTTAAATTGACTAATTAAAAATGTCCATTTTCACTTAACTTTAAAACATTTGTGACCCTGGATCACAAAACCAGTCTTATGTTGCACGGGTATATTTGTGGCAATAGCCAACAAAACATTGTATGGGTCAAAATTATAGATTTTTCTTTTATGCCAAAAATCATTAGGATATTAAGTAAAGATCATGTTCCATGAAGATATTTTGTAAATTTCCCACCTTAAATATATAAAACATTTATTTTTGTGAATGGATGCTGCACAATCGCCAATAGAAATGGACAACTTTAAAGGCGATTTTCTCAATATTTCGATTTTTCTGTACCCTCAGATTCCAGATTTTCAAATAGTTGTATCTTGGCCAAATATTTTCCTATCCTAACAAACCATACATCAATGGAAAGATTATGTATTCAGCTTTCAGATGATGTATAAATCTCAATTTAAAAAAAATTACACATAAGACTGGTTTTGTGGTCCAGGGTCACATTTGTGTTTCAGTCCGATGGTAAGTCTGACATCACTGTTTCCAAGTCCAAAAGCTCTATCAGATGCCAAAAACAAACAAACAGTGCTGAAAATTATGATCCTAACCTTTATCTCTATACCGAAATCTCAGATGGTTTAGTTATTCAGCTATTTTGAATGATAAAATGTTCAAGTCTGGGATGCCGTTAGACTGGAGACTGTAATGTAAACTATGGCTTTTGAAAAGCTTAAATGTGTGACTTGAATCAACAGTGTTCATAAATGGTTGAGAATTCTCATGAAACAAGATAGAGGAAGTAGAAGTAGAGGTTTCGACCCGGAAACAGTATTAAGGTGCAGTAAAATGATCTGTTGTTCTGTGAATGTTCACTGGTGAATTCCAGTAATTTCAATAAGAATTTACATGGTCAGCAATTTCGTTTGTGGTCAAAAATGTCACTATGGGACCAAGTTGGTGTGAGGTACTTAACGAGTTAGAAAAGTGAAAAGGTACAGCAGATTCGGTTTCCGTTTGTTTTTCCTCTGTTCTGGTGGATGGTCCAGGCACTTCAGTGATTTTCAGGTCTACAGGAGGATTTTTATTCTTGTTCAAACTTGTATTCAGCTTACCGAGATCCCTGAAAAGTACAAAATGTACTGTTAGTAAGGTTATTAAAGTGATGATAGTTGTGAAATTTAAATAATTTCCTCAGCCTTGGGACGTTCCAAACCTGTTTGACTTTCTGTCTGTGGAACCCAAAAGCAGATCTCAGGCAAAATGCAACCCCAGTCACCATTCAATTTCCCTGCATGAAACACAAGCAGAAAAAAAAAAGTGTAAATCATTCATGAAACCATTCTTATGTACACTTGTCTAGTTCAATTCAATGCAACAGTTTATGTAAAAATGGTTAAGCTCCAAAAATGTCCCAGAAAAGTTCACAACTCATATGTTATAATGCAGTGGATCTCAACTCCAGTCCTCGGGACCTGTTGCTCTGCACATTTTGTATGTCTCTCTTATCTGACACACTCAGTTCACTTCATGGAGTCTCTCCTAATGAGCTGATGATCTGGTTCAGGTGTGTTAAATAAGGGAGACAAACAAAATGTGCAGAGCAGCGGGTCCCGAGGACTGGAGTTGAGAACCACTGTTATAATGGGTTGTGTTGTAAGTCTTCTGAAGCCATATAATAACTTTTTCCTTTTTTTTTTTTTTTTTTCAAAAAAGACTAAACTTGAATAAAATGTCTTATTCAAATGCAAATGATAAAGATATAAGAAAAAATGCATAGCATTATTTGTGAACCAAACCTTGTGATATTATTTTTCTGAGTAACATGAATGAGATTTGAGAGCATGAGGGAATTTTCATGAGCATTTTCAGAGAATAACTGATTAAAAAAACACAAGTACACAGTCAAACAATACAATTTCACACCGAGAAAGTTCATAGTAATAAAGTACTTGCATGTGGTGTATAGGTAACTTACTGTAATTCAATGTTGCCTCAGAAATGTTCAGATTATTTTAGAAATGTAGCCTAATGGTTGTTCTGGGGAAACAAAAGAACAAAGCTGATTATTCACAACATAATATTTATTGACCAGTAAATGGCTTTAAAATGGTATCTGAGAGAATGAGGGCATCTGTAAAGTAAAGTTAGGCTAAACAAAAACAGACCAAACTATATTAACCTGCTTTTGTTATTCATAACAAACGCCAATGACGACAGCAGCAATCAGATAAATTAGTTAAGCTATATCAGCAATTTGTACAGAATATGTTGAATTGAATGACTAAATCAATCTAAGGCAATAAGTCAATAATTTGCATTTGTTCATTAGATCAACGTAGTTAGCATCGCGGCTAAAACCTTCAAATCAAATACTGTGCAATAAACGAGTGGTAAACACTGTAAAAACGTAGTAATGTATAATAAATTTAGTTTATATATGTGTGTGTGTTTGAATATATAGTGAGTACACTGTATTTATATTTATTTGGCGAGTTTACAAACCTTGTAACGGAGAGCCGATCAAACGGCGGAAGCTTTCATGAGGAGAGCCGTTACTTTCAAACCCGATGATGACGTCGATCAGCTGAGCTTTGTTGCGCGCGAGCAGCGCGAGCATCACTGAAGTGACGACAGCAGAGCAGCAGTTTCGTGACAGAATTAAACTTCTCTCCTCCTGGTTCTTCTTCTTCATATTATTAATATTATTATTATTTAGTGTTGTTGTTTAAGGTTTAAATTACTTAATAAAATAGGCCTATACTAAATAAATGTAAGCTACCCAGGTGAAAAAGATGTAGGCTACTGTTAAATGTATTAAAAATGCATTAAAGTATATTTGTATTGTAGGTCTACTAAAAACACACTCAAGTACATTTTTTATACATTTAATAGTATGTATTTTTCACCTGGGTATGTATACTGAATCAAATTTAAGTAGCCTATAATAATAATAACAATAATAATAGGATAATAATAATCTTATTCTGGCCTCACTGAACCATTGGGTTCCTCCAGATGCTGGCTTTAACATAAGAGATCTTCCAGGAACCACTTAAATGTTAAAAGATCTTCCAATAACCCTTTTATCGCATTCAAGTTCCTCTATTTTCCCCCAAAGCACTTCGAGGTCTCATGGTAATGAAAAGGTGACTCCAGAACCTCTGAACTAAATACAAAGTGCTTAAAGGATCCCAAAAGTTCCAGCAAGAACCTCAAAGATTGTCAATGCTCCTCCAGTAACCCTACTATAGGAGAAAGAGCTTTGAGGCTCCTAAATTACATTTTTAAGTTCCTTGAGTATCCAACAGGATATTTGAGGCTCCTTTAGTTTTTACAGTGTAGTTTCCAACAAATTAATCATGTAAACGACAATCTCACCAGTCACGAGAAAAAATATATATCTCAGAAAGTGCACTATTGTAACGCAAAATCTCAGTTCTTCGTACCTCAGGGCCCGTTCTTCGTACGCCGCTAACTCAGTTAGCTGGATTTGATTATTGGCGATTTGGCATGATCTGGGATTGTTTGGTTCTTCGACGCTCATCCTGGACTTGCTGTCATAGCAACAGGTGCGCAAGCTTATTTCATGTTAACAGGATTAGATCCCGGCTTCATAAGCGCTGGACTTCCCGTATCAGCTCCGCTTATGAAGCCGCAGTCTAATCCTGTTAACATGAAATAAGCCTGCTCCCGAGCAGGTTTAAGCTTGCGCACCTGGGGCCCGTTCTTCGTACGTCGCTAACTCAGTTAGCTGGATTTGATTATTGGCGATTTGGCATGATCTGGGATTGTTTGGTTCTTCGACGCTCCTCCTGGACTTGCTGTCATAGCAACAGGTGCGCAAGCTTATTTCATGTTAACAGGATTAGATCCCGGCTTCATAAGCGGAGCTGATACTGTACCAGCCATTTGGATTATGGACATACTTAATTTAATGCAGCAACAAATTATTTACAGTGTAGCAAGATGATTTAAAACTCATTTACCTGTAATTAAGGTGTTGCTGTTACTGGTCCCTGGCTTTAGGTCTAAAGGCCTATTTATACTTCTGCGTCGAACTTACGCCGTAGCTACGTCGTAGGCTGTGCTTAGCGCGCGTACCCTTTGGCGTACCCTGATGCGCACCTCTCCAAAAATGTAACAACGCGTCAATTCTACGCGGACGCAAGCGCTGTGATTGGTCTGCTAGAACCCCTCCCTCGGGTTTCACATGGTCCCTCTGCATGAGTAATTGCGCGTCAACGCGGACAACGACGCAGAAGTATAAATTAAAACCAACGCGTTGCCTACAGCGTAGAGGCTCCGGCGTAGGTCCGACGCAGAAGTATAAATAGGCCTTAAGGAAGAGCTGCCCCCAGGAATGCCCTCCACAATGGGTCGGTTCTCATTTAGCCCAAGGGCCAGCTCTTCTGCCGGGGTATAACGTGGGGGTGCAGGACCACCACCTGTTTTTTTCTGCTCCGCCTTTTCCTTGGTTGCAGATAACCATAAACAGACAAACACATCATTTAAAATGTCTTTGCTAAAAGAGACTAATCAGTAGAAGTAGAAAAGATTACCAGTTTGAAGAATATTCTTGTACTTCACTTTTACTTGTTCCCATGTTCTAGTGGGTCCTGAGGTGGCTCTGACATTAAGCAATTATGAAATTATTAAAATACAACAGGGCTCTAGAGTGCGACCAATTTGGGCGCACATGCGACCAAATTTTGTAAGGGTGCGACTAAAATTGTTCCTAGGTCGCACCGGTGCACCTAACGTCCTCGCATCCGCTGCCTCTCCACGAACTAAGTGTTTGTTCTCCTTTGACGGAACTCACACTCTTCTCTCACGCTTAATGAGTGATGACGGAGGACAGAATTAAACATTCAAACGTAGCCTGGTTACACTTAAGGTCTGTGATATTAGTCTGATTTTATTTTAGATTTCGGCTTCCAAAGATTATAAAAAATAATATATTGAGGTAAAACCATTAAAAACTATAGCCGCATTCTATCTAGTGCAACTTCTTCTCTTCGCAGCATTACACTGTCATTTCTCCCTAAAACTCAAACCTAACGACAGAATCAGCACGATCGGTGATTGTTGTAAAATGCAGTCTAGCTACTGTTGCTAACTTGCGAGACGCGTTAAATAATTAAAAGAGCTATTAAAAGCACAAAATCTGCGCAAGAGATGTTGTTCGCAAGGCGGCACGCGCTCCGAAACCGAAACCAAGACAAGCAAATTATAGCCTACTTTGGGTTTAATGTGCGTGTCTAAACGATCAAATGTACACAAAAGTATGTCAAAATGACCGGCTTGGAGATTCACTAAAAACAGTTTATGTCTTAAATGGACGTAGTTATGGAAATAGTTGGGAGAATATGGTGCATCAGATCAATAGCAGATCTGCACTCGGTCTTAAAGGGGCCGCAGTCTATTAAACATGCGGACGATTGCGCCATTACTGCGAATCAAACAACAAGAGAAAAATCACTACAAAGCTCTTGAAAGAATAACTTCAGCTTTATTAAGCATTAATCTATTTATGAAAAATTATGCAGTGTTATTTTACATTTGATTACTTTATTAGATTTCTTTTTAGACTAATATATATATATATATATATATATAAAAACAAAAAGAACCGATAAGAATACAGTTAAAGTACCGGATCGATAAGCAGTATCGGTAAGAGTAGGAATACCGTTAAAACCCTTTACTCCCCGGTCAATGCTCCGACAACAGCCCAGACATGAAGCTACTTCAGCCACCATTCTCCCCAGTCCCTGGTAAGATGCCAAGCCCTGGTCTTTCGTCGGAGATGGCATCCGACTCAGAGACGGAGGTAGAGCCTATACCGCGCCTGAGCTAGAGACTCAAAATAGTTAGTTTGGCAGCTCAGTGAAGCACTTAAAAAAATTTTTTTATTTATTTTTATTTATTTACCTACACCTTATTCTTGTTTAAAATCATTTACATAATATGAATGTATATAGAGCGTGATAAAAAGGTGACCTTGGAATTGTGGCGTTAAAGGTGACGCGAGCCAAGAAAAATTTTCAGTGCACCCAAATTTTGTGCTGGTGCACCTAAATAAAAAAGTTAGGCGCACCAGTGCAACCAAGGCAAAAAGTTAGTCTGGAGCCCTGTACAAGAATATACACTGTAATAAGTGATATAACCATAACATGGAACACTTACGCATTTAATTTGTCTGTTACTTTTTGCCAGCCCTCTCTCCTGGCTTTTGCACACTTTGATTCCCAGTGTTCCCTGGCGTTTTAATTATATTTTTCAAACTCTGCATACCCTTCCAGTAAAAATTCCTGCTCTGCTGCGTTGAAAAACTGAGCGCGCTCTTTGGCCATGGTGAGCAGCCAATAGCAGCGTTGCTGATCAATGTTTCTACTATCGATACATATCCCCTTTTAAACCAGCGCGTGAACGCGCAATTATCTCACTAACTCAATCCAGCTATACTAATCATATCCGGCAGGTGTGTTCGAAGAACCAAATTAGTCAGATCATGATTAGCACGATGATATCATCTTGGATGTCTCGTTTGATCTCAGATGTTTTAAGCAACGTACGAAGAACGGGCCCCAGTTGCTATGACAGCAAGTCCAGGATGAGCGTCGAAGACCCAAACAATCCAAGATCATGCCAAATCGCCAACAATCAAATCCAGCTAACTGAGTTCTTCGACGCTCATCCTGGACTTGCTGTCATAGCAACTGGGGCCCGTTCTTCGTACGTTGCTTGAAACATCCAAGATCAAATTATGAGACATCCAAGGTGATATCATCGGCCTAATCATGATCTGACTAATTCGTTTCTTCGAACACACCTGCCAGTTATGATTAGTATAGCTGGATTGAGTTATCTGAGATAACTGCGCGTTCATGCGCTGGTTTAAAAGGGGATATGTATCGATAGTAGAAACATTGATCAGCAACGCTGCTATTGGCTGCTCACCATGGCCAAAGAGCGCGCACAGTTTTTCTCCGCAGCAGAGCAAGAGTTATTGAAGGTTATGCAGAATATGAAACCTTAATTAAAACGCCAGGGAACACCTCAAAGTGTGCAAAAGCCAGGAGAGAGGGCTGGCAAAAAGTAGCAGACAAATGAAATGCGTAAGTGTTCCATGTTATGGTTATATCACTTATTACAGTGTATATTCTTGTATTTTAATCATTTCATAATTGCTTAATGTCAGAGCCACCTCAGGACCCACTAGAACAGTGTTCTTCAACCCTGCTCCTGGAGGACCCCCAACACTGCACGTTTTCTTTGTCTCCCTAATCAAACACACCTGATTCAACTCATCAGCTCATTAACCCATGTGATAATGAGTTGATGAATTGAATCCGGTGTGTTTGATTAGGGAGACAAAGAAAACCAGCAGTGTTGGGGGTCCTCCGGGACCAGGGTTGAAGAGCACTGCACTAGAACATGGGAACAAGTAAAAGGGAAGTACAAGAATATTCTTCAAAATGGTAATCTTTTCTACTTCTACTGTTCTTTGTCTCTTTTACAAAAGAAAAGCACCGTTAAATGTGTTTGTCTGTTTATAACAGCAACCAAGAAAAAGGCTGAGCTGAAAAAAAAAAAAACAGGTGGTGGTCCTGCTCCCTCACATTATACCACATTATACCCCAGCAGTAGAGCTGGCCCTGGGGTTAAATGTGAACCGACCCATTGTGGAGGGCATCCCTGGGGGCAGCTCTTCCTCAGACCAACAGCCAGGAACCAGTAGCAGCAACACCTTCATTACTGGTAAATGAGCTTTAAATGATCTTGCTACACTGTAAAATATATCTTTTTTTTTTGCCGCATTAAATTAAGTAGGCCTATATAATCCAAATGGCTGGTACAGTAATTTCAGCTGTTAAATATTGAGTAGTGATCAATTGCTTTGACTTGTGAAGGTGAAAACTGCTGAACTTAATGTAAGAATATTTTGCCATGAGTTACTGATCACATTTGTTTATATAGTGTAGTTCATTGTAATGCCATTGTGTTTCCTCTTTTGTGCAGTTTTACATAATACACCAACACTTGTACCTGTTCCCAAGAAAGTAGTGGCTGAAATGTGTGCAGTAAGTGGACTTTTTCTAACTTTACATCAAAAGGGAAGAAAGTGCAACACTTTGTAATGCCCATTTGTTTCCATTGCACAGGACAGTGAAGAAACCCTCTCAGATGACTGTCCTTTGGAGGAAGTACTTGTAAGTGCATAAATAACTTTACTTCATTTATAGTAACTTGTGTACATATTATTTCTGACTGCAATATGAGTTGCAGGAGGAAAGGCCTACTGCACAAAGTGATACAGAGGTGGGCAGTGTAGTAACCTACTTGTACTTTTTATTTTTGTTGCATGAGGCTTGTGTTGACAGTTCTTTTTTATTTTTTTTTATTTTTTTATTCTTTTTATCCAAACATGGCACAGGGTGATATCCGTATATAAACGGAATCTACAACAGAAAATTTAGTATTTTGACCTGAAAAAACAGAAAAATGAAGGGGAGAAATAGAACTTGACACCTTAAAGAAGAAAAAACTGGCACTAGAGATTGAGTTGCTTCAAAAGGAACTTCAGAGTAAGTGCTAAATACACTATTTCACACAGAGTACTATTGCTGACCTTGGATAACAATATATCTTATTGCAGGCAAAAGATGACCATCATTGGCTTTTCTTGACAAAGAATAATTGAAATAAAACTCAAGGAACTAAGCATGTTGTCTTGTCTTCTATTCATTTAATGAAGGTTTTTGTTTAAAAAAAAAATAAAAAAAAATGGTGTTCCACAATTCTGTCCCGTGCAGCTCTGCCACTAGGTTGGTCCAAGTGCACTGGCTGGAGGTCATCATCAGGCTGCACCTCCACCACAGGGGTCCTCTCCTTTCTGATGGTGGCACTATTGTGGAGTATGGCACATGCAACAATAATGTCACAGGCCCTGTCAGGTGCAACCCTCAGACACTGAAATCTTTCCTTTAGTTGCCCAAAGGTCATTTCAATGCGTGCCCTTGTCCTGGCTAGAGCTGCATTGAAACGGGTTTGGGTCAGGGAATGGCGTCATGAAATACTGCCTGCAGGTATAGCCCCTGTCACCAAGCAGGATCCCGTCGTAAGCACCTGGAAAAATGCAGTTTTGTTAGGCTCAGAATAAATGTATGTAATACAGTGAGCTTGATATTAAATATTTCCTTACCACGTTCAAATAATGTGCATAAATGTGACTCTCTGAAAATCCTGGAGTCATGCACAGAACCAGGCCATTTTGCTTCCACATTTGTGATGTAGGACATGGAGTCACACACCATCTAAGATATTTTTAATCAGTCAACTGCATACTTTTTGATTACATTACTTTTTGTATTATTTGATATATTCTGGACTCGCTTCTCCAAGGTAAATGGTGAATTGTTTGATGTCAGGCTGCATGCTCAGAAAGCGGCAGTGGATTGTGCAGCGTGAGACCACCTTCAGCGACAGGTTCTTGTCGTAAAAACGGACAAGACATGGCTGCGAAAGACTTCCCGTATCACCTCCGCTTATAAAGCCGGGATCTAATCCTGTTAACATGAAATAAGCCTGCTCCCGAGCAGGTTTAAGCTTGGGCACCTGTTGCTATGACAGCAAGTCCAGGATGAGCGTCGAAGAACCAAACAATCCAAGATCATGCCAAATCTCCAACAATCAAATCCAGCTAACTGAGTTAGCGACGTACGAAGAACGGGCCCCTGGGGCCTGTTTCAGAAAGGAGGTTCAACTGAGTTGACTTACCCTGAGATGGGAAACTCTGAGTTTTCGGTTACAGAACAGCGGAAATTAGTTAGTTCAATCAACTCTGAGTTGACTGACTCTGAGTTAAGCGCGTGCACCACCACTATAAAAAGCCATTATCAATGGAGTGCAGATATTATGAGTCACCATGGTAACAGCGCCAGACAAAAAGAGGTCTGCATATTTCTCACCAGCTTCTGCAAGCGTAAGAAGACATATTATTATTTTTTAAATATCGGCTGCAGCAGCGAAGGACAACTAGAGTTAGCTAGGGAGAAAATAGTTGCTCGAGTCAATGCGTATGTTTACATTTTAATTAGTTATACAGTGTTGGGTGTAATTAATTACCAAGTCATCTAAATACTGTCATTTAATTAAAGGGATTACTCTTAATTCTTCTGTAATTTGAAGTAAAATCTGATGTAATTGCATTAGACTATAGAACAATTCTGTATATTTAACATACATTTTTAAAAGGTATATTTTTTATGTAACCTTCTCCCTCTACACACTTTGGTCAATTCAAGAATAATCCATGCAATTGTATATTGTTTATTTGAAAGCATTAAAAGTGCAGTTTCTTGTCTCTCCTTGTATTGTTCAAGTGGTTGAGGTTGATATGGGATTTATTAATAAGTAGACCAATACTTTCTAAAGATAGTCATTATTACATGAATCTAATTACACGGTTGAAGATGTCATTTGTAGTTAGTAATTAATAACTATTTTAGAGTAACTTACCCAACTGTTATAATATCAGAGGTGAAACTGGAAGAACAGTATGTTATTCAACCTAATTTTAATTTTCATGGGTGCAATCCTGCAGGTATTAAAAGAACATGGCAGCAGCTGAAAATTAAATATAAGAACATAATTCAATCAGGTAAGGTTTGAGCATATCATGGGTGTAGGGCTACCTGAATTTACAAATATTTGACATATTAAATAACTAAATAGCATCCCAGTGTCTAGCAGTGCAGCAGCATTTTTGGCTGGGGGAATTCCTGGAGGGACTTCAGAGCCAGTCACTCCCGAAGATCCAAGGGCCTTCATAAAATGTAAGAGGTTTACATATGTGTTATTTCTTATATAGGCTATTTTTGATATTTCCATTTATTTTACTTTGGGTTGGGTTTTTTGTTGGTCCCAACAGATTCCGATGGTAATATCTGTCTTTTGGAGCCTCCTGTCCCAACAAAACCTGCAGGCAGTTGTAAGTAGCCTACTCAATACACCAGAAATTATGACAAATAGTGTTATAAAGTGTACTCATCTTCACAGGACGATGGGGATAATGTTATGTGTCACATCAAACAATCTACACATTCAGATTTTTTCACATTTTTATGTGGAGTAGAATCTAAGTTTAAAGCTAAGTATAAATGGGTAGTCTTATCTCTCCCCCCCGCCCCCAAAGTGGAAGAACAGCAGGAGGACGGTCCATCAACTTCTGTTGCACAGATGAACAGAGTTCAGTGATTTTCAGTAAATGCCACAGTTTAATTCTGTAGAATTTGTTTAGAACTACATTATGTAACTCTAATCTACTACTGTATATTCAGTTGCCAGTTAAGGAGTTAATAGACTTCATCTTATTTAAAAAATTGAAAAAAAAAAAAACAGTAAAAATAGCAATATTGTATTTATTAATTAAAGATTAATTTTATTAATAAAAATGTACTGAAAGAATGAATGAGGTGTTTAAACACCACTTCCTCTTTAAAAAAGGGGAGGAGACCGAAAGAAACTCTGGGTTTACCGAAGAAAACCTGCTCCCGGCCAGGTTAGGTTCACAGAGTAAGTTACCATGGTAACTGACTCTGAGTATAAGTTACCTCTCTTTCAGAAACGGGCTTGACTTACTCTGCTTTCTCAGGTTTAACATACCTCCCATTCTGAAACAGAAAACCCAGAGTTTCCCTCATTTCAGGGTTAACATACTCTGAGTTTTCACTTAACCTCCTTTCTGAAACAGGCGCCCCTGGTCTTTTCACGATCGGATAGCTATCCGATCTGAGAAAACGCATGAAGTGGCCAGGTGTAAACAGCCCCAGAAATCATTCTAATATTCTGATTTATTATGAGTGTTGGAAACAGTTCTGCTGCCTAATATATTTGATGAATAAAAGGTTAAAAAGAACTGCATTTATTAAAAAATATATATAATTTCTAATAATATAAATCTTCTTTACTATCACTTTTTTTTAAATCAATTTAACACATCCTTGCTGAATAAAAGTATTGATTTATTTAAAAAAAAATTAAAAAAAATACTGACCTCAAATTACTGACCAGTAGTGTATATTGTTGTTACAAAAGATTTCTATTTTTTAAAAAATTGCTTTTTTTTTTTTTTTTTTTTTTTTTTTTTTTACTTTTTATTCATCAAAGTATCCTAAAAAAAGTATCACAGGTTATGAAAACATATTAAGCAGCAGAACTGTTTCCAACTTTGATAATGAATCATCATATTAGAATTATTTCTAAAGGATCATGTGATAGACTGGAGTAATGATCCTGAAAATTCAGCTTTGCATCACAGAAATAAATGATCATTTAAACCAATTATTTTAAATTGTAAAAATATATCACAATATTACTTTTTTTTCTGTATTTTTGATCAAATAAATGCAGGCTTGATGAGCAGAGGAAACTTCTTTCAAAAACATTAAAAATACTAATACTTAGGCTGCGTCTCATTTCTCTGTCTTACCCCTTACTCTTACCCCTTCCCCTCGGTTTTGCGCGTTCATGTGAGGGGAAGTGGTGTCCCAATTCTCATTTTGATTAAGGGCTAGGGCCAAGGCGTAGGGCTACATAGCCCTTGAAACGAAGTCTGCGGAGGACCACACTTGAAAGAGAGGGGTAGGAATTTCTCAGAAGTGAGTCGCACAAATGTATGTATTTTCAGCAGTTTAATGACACTCGTGTTTTATGATACCTTTAATAAAACGTTCGTAATGTTTTTGTTTTGAATCACTAGTTAACCGCTAGCTAGCAGCTATGCGCTATTTGCCGTTTGCTAATGTTTTGCTTATGGTGTCGCCGGCGCCGCCGTTAAATACAATGAAACAATGTCTTTGACTGATGGCACACAAGCGTGCAAAGATAAAGAGAGACCAGGCAATAGATATCACAACCCGAGATGACGGCATCTTCGTTTGTTTATGTCAACGCGTATCGCCTCTGTTGACGTAGCAGCCAGCTAGCGGAAAGGGAAGATGACGCAAACGGTAATCGAGTGGTGTCTCATTTCTTAGAGAAACGTTCTTCCCCCTACCCCCCTTCACTCGGTATCGAAGGGCAAGGGGAAGACGCAGACAAAGGGGTAGGGGAAGGGGAAGGTGAAAGACAGAGAAATGAGATTGGCCCTTATACTTGCCCTGTAATACATGTATTCTTTGTTTTAGATGTTATTAACTTAAATTCTTATGAATAATAAAAATGTTGTAATGTCTATTTGTTATTTATGGCCTGTACGCCTCATTATTGATCTGAGCTTCTACATCTTGAATTCGAATAACATTCGATAAAACATAATTGCTGGATTATTTTGACTATAATATATAAGCAGATGAAACATAGTAGGCCTATACACTGTTTATCACAGATTACTTTGGACCAAAGTTACCATATTATAATTAATTATTATATAGTTCTATTCATTCATTTTATTTAAATTAGCACTGGTTAAAATGTATAAAGCATGAACAAGATATGAAACAATATTTATTAATAATACACAGTTTAAATATCACAAATATCAAATTGTATTTTCATTTGCGTCCTATGCTGGCTAATTACGACGTTTAACCTGTTATCATAATGAAATTCATGCATTTATTTGTCATTTAAACTGATGCAAACAGGGAAAGAGAGTAGAAAACACTTATTATCCTGTCGCCCCCTCTAGTGGACAGCATTAAGTATTACGGCCTTCATTGCTCAGATAACTCAAGTCGATGGATTTTTTGGGAAAGTCTGACCAGTTAGAAGCAAGTTAGACCAGTCTGAGGGTCTGAGCTGAGTTTGGTGAAGCATCAAAGTTCTAGGCGGAGTCAATTTCTCATAATAATAATAACAATTAATCCCAAACCTGGTCATTTTGTCAGTATTTAATTTACGTTCACTGATTCTGGCTTCTCTCTTTTCTGTCTCTTTCTTTTCATGTGAACTGAGTAGGCTACACATGCTTAAATTCAAAAAATATAAACTTTATTTCTATTCAAAATTATTTATAGCCCATAGGCTATATGTCACACACGCCTACCTGCCTTTTGATGTAAATAAAAGACTAGAGTGGTAAATGTTACGGACATATTATCATGGTACAGTTCAGCCTATTATTGATTTTTATTTCCACTTCCCTTTTATCCAAAGAGACGGAACTATTTGCACTGTATTTATCAATGGGAGATATGCTAATATAATCTGTCATATACTGTGGCTCACATTAATGGGGTTGCTTGCAAGTCGCAGCAGCACGAATTACTTGACCAGCAACATATTTCTAAATCAAATAGTGTGTGTAGTTAACAGTGAGTGGTGGTTTCAGACATTATTTCATTAAAGGGCATTTGTCAGTGCCGCACTCGTAGCCTACTGACTCTTATTCTGCCTGACAGAAAGAAAAGCTCACAGCTTACTGAAGGCGGAGCGGTTTGACCAATCAGATGAAAGGGGCGTTTCAGCGCCGCCCACGTGTGCAAATGAAATATCGAACCCATAAACCGACTTGTAAACCATAAACGAAAAATGAAAAGTCTAGCCAAAATCTAGCCAAAAAAAACGAGCTGGTTTTCATTTCTCCTTATTCCATTCTAAACAGGAAATGAAATGATCAAAAAGTGCACGGACCCTATGACTAGATGTCGCCTTGGCTACGGCAGTTTGGAATATTCTGGGCTCATCTGATTTTTTTGTACATAGCATAACCTACTTTGTTATGATTTTAGTATCATAATGATTAATAAATGCACGCACAATTATCATGAACTTGATTTGAACAAATGCCTATCAACTTGTGTGTGCAAAATTCAGAATTAAATGAATGTGCAGCAATTTGTACAAATAGAGAGTCTGTAGGCCTATACTGTTGTAGCCATTAAATAAGCGCATTTATTTTCATATTTGTTCAAATGTTATAATGTTATTTTTTTCCCCATGTATGTTGATTTATGAAAAGTGAACAGCACGAGTAAAAGTGAATTTCGTTTTGTATAAATTGTATCTTAATTTTAATACATTTTTCATCAGCCTGTATTTAATAAATAAGATAAATAAGATTTAATAAATAATAATAAAAAAATGATAATCTTGCATTGCACGTTAACTGGAGCGCATCTCATCCTAACTTAACGAAACTCATTGTATGCCTCACACACAGACATGAGAAATACATCAAATACACAAAGCTTGAAATGTCTTTAAACGAAATAATTCAAAACGAAAAGAAAAAGGCTACTCTCTGATTATGTAATCCATTATGTGCATTTCTCTCTATAGGCGCGTTCACTATACGGCGATCGTCAACTTCATCTTTGCAGCCGAGTCGACACTGTCAGAAAACACTAGATTATAAAAAAAAAATCAATGCACGCGTCACCGGATTTACAAATGCACATCTTGTTGCACCCACACATATTATGTTGAAATAACGAGATATTATGTTGAAATAACATTATTAATAATAATACATATTTTAGAATATTTGATTGAATGCTGAATGTTGCGCTTGTTCAGTTAATAAAATTCAAACTTTAATTGTGATCATTAAAATAATTGAATATGAAATATTTAGTGTCCAAGTTTTGCTAATTAATTTATTTATATATGTAAGGCATTCGTTCCAATCAACTGCCTTAGCCAAGGCCACTGGTCTAGTGTATATATCTATGACTTGATCAGTCAAATGAAATACAATAAACGTATAAATAAATATTACAAATTAAAAACCGATCGGAAATGTGGTCCAATTTTCTAATACTATTATTTGATGACAACAATAGATTTGTAAAACAAAATCCAGCCATTTGTGTTTTTTTGTTTAGTTTTTTTAAAGCAAAAAACCAAGCTGCACCCTTTTTTAAATGTCATCTTTCATTCCGAAAGAGAATAATGAACGGGGCGATGTACAGATTGTAAATATTTAAAATGATTGAATGATTTGATTGTGTCATTATGATGAAGAAACAAGGCAAAAAATGTCAAAAAAAAAACCATTTGTGGAAGGCATCCGATGAGTGTCAACCCGGCCAGATCAGCAAGTGCATCAAGGCAACCACGATTAGCCGGTGCACCAGCCAGCAAAGTGATTCAATGGTTCATAGGTGTAGCTCGCAGCCTCATCGCCCTACCCTCCATATCTTAATGAGTGTACAGGCGGTTATTTATATAGGGCAGATAAGAGCTGTGTTTCTCTTCGACGGTAACTGTAAATTGAATTCAAGCTGCGATTTTTGAAGTTGGATATACTCGCGCGGGCAAATACAGATGTGTTAAACACGATAAGAACACAAATTGTACCTTTATTCGTTAATACAGTCGGTATTTCCCACAATGATTCTGCTTTGCTATTGGCCCACGTCACGATCAGTAAGCGCTGCTATTGGCGGTCACGATTATTAAGTATGAAAATGAAAATTCTGTCAGTAATTCCTCCCCCTCATGTTGTTCCAACCCCTTCGTTCATCTTCGGAACACAAATTAAGATATTTTTGATTAAATGACTAAATTGGACTATATTAACGATGTGTTTAATGAACAAGTTTCAAACCCTTAGAAGCCTGAAGAAGTCTCGTTCCGAACACATCGCGATATTTGGCATCAGTTCACGTGTGTCAGATGTTGGTAAGTAGTAAATACGCTGTCCGAATAATGTGTGATATATAATGTATTTTCTGTTTGTCGATATTAATCAGATTAGCTCACGTTCAGTCACGGCATTATATCTGTCATCTCCACTGAGGCTTTGCGTTTTATTGCTTTCTAATTCAAAACAGGGTGATTAAGTTACACTGCCTGTCACATGACGTGAGCATAGGCCTAAAGACCTTAAATCAGTTAATCATATTCATATCAGATTAAAAGTAGTACAATTAGTTCCAAAGTTGTATTTGTAGTAGAAGCACAGTACAAACAACACTTACCATGCTTTTACCACATTAACATTAGTTTTACTGTGGTAAGTGTAGTAAAAAGACAGTAATCACAAAACTTACCATGCTTTTACCACACTATTGGTAGTTTTAATGTGATACTTATTGTAAATGCACATTAACCACAACGCTTACCATGCTTTTACCACAGGAATGATGTAAAACAACATAATGATATTTTATTTTCTCTTTTTTCAGCTGAAAAGACCAAAAGGACCTTTCGGACTATTATTGATTGAGGACAAGTAAACGGAGGAGACAGACAGCTGCAAAGGCAAATATTCGCAATGGTATATACATGTGTTGGTTCGAACCCTAAATCAAACATTTTATCAAGCATTTGTTGTTTCTTAAACCTTTTCTCGCAAAACCCATAGCCCAATCAGTACGAAGATAGTCTGAAAGTCTTAATAATTCACAAGATTTAACAAGTTGTCAAATTCGTACGATACTCGTACATATTTGTATACTCGTACACACACTGTCAGAAAGTTGATATTAATTGCATTGTATTGATTACAATTAGTGATGCACCGATGTGAAAATTGAGGCCGATACCGATATTAATATTGCTGTTATGGCCGATACCGATATTTGCCGATGTCGATATCTCTGTATAGAAAACAAATTTGAATGATTATCAAATAAAGAGCTATTTTCCAAAACACTTTTTTTTTTACTTTAGAAATGACTGATATTGGGCACCTTTACCTGTGTGCAAAATATGTCACATACGACACACATGCATTATACTGCATTGCATATACAGTAATGTGTGCTGGTCAACTTGTCTAAAATTAAGAAACCCTTAGAAAACAGTAAAAAAAACACACACAAAAAACAGGAACATTGTGTAAAATTAAGATAGGCTACTTTATTTATTATTCCAATATCCAAATATCGAGGGCTTGGAACCAGAGGGGCGTAAGTGGCATTTGACAAACTTTACAGGAGAGCCAAAACAAAATTTTGACCACACTTCAATCAACTGTATTTATTAACCTTCAACCACAACATTGCAACCACATACATACTTATATGAGTAAGTTCTTAAGTGAACATATTATGGAATATTAACACGATGAACATATTCTAAAACCTTGCAAAATCTTGAAAATATGGCAAAAACATCAAATACGCCTTTTTGGCACCAAACATTTCCAATTCTTCTAAAGAAAAATAGGGCGTATCTGCTGATCAATGCAGAAATGATTGGTCAAAACATTGGTTAAAAACACTCTAACTTCATAACTTTTCATTTTATTTAAAATACTGTATACATAGTCATTTCATCATTTCAAACTGTTTAACATTTCATTTCTAACCGTTTAATTTCAATTCTCATTTATGAGTTCACATTCATGTCAAACAGTTTAACATTTAATTTCAAACAGTTTAATTTCTCTTGTTTATTACACATTTCACTTTTTAGTTCACTTTAGTTGAACTAAAAAGTTCACTCACTGCCCACTGTCAGAGTGTTATAGAACTCTGCATAACAGTGAGGAATACTCCCATTGGTGCACAGGGTGAGTAGGTCTTTTTTCTTTAAGGCACTGATCACTGGAGGATTTTCATACAATGAGCTGGGGTGTGTGGTTCTGGTGCCTCTGGTGCCTCTTGTTGCCTGTTGTGCCACCGTCAGTTTTCGGAAGGTTGGGGCGGTGAAATCATACTTGAAGAAGATTGTTTTTGGTTCATCTTTCGTGTAGCGGAACCATTTAATCTTCTGCCAATGAACTGATTGTCCCTCCTCATCTTTTGTTCTGTTTTTGAGTATGTGGTTGGAGAGGGACTTGAAGTCCAGAAAGTCCTTGTGTTCAAGTTCATGTACACTGTATGGGTCGTTCCTTCTTGCCATTCTCACAAGTGTGTAGTAGCCATCAGTAAATAGAAGTATGGGAGTAAATAGAAACTTTTCTTCTTGCAGTTTCCACTGCAGCATGCACACTATCACACTCCATGTCTAGTAGCCATCCATGATGGCTACTACACACTTGTGAGAATGGAAAGAAAGAACGACCCATAGTGTACATGAACTTGGACACAAGGACTTTCTGTACTTCAAGTCCCTCTCCAACCACATACTCAAAAACAGAACAAAAGATGAGGAGGGACAATCAGTTCATTGGCAGAAGATTAAATGGTTCCGCTACACGAAAGATGAACCAAAAACAATCTTCTTCAAGTATGATTTCACCGCCCCAACCTTCCGAAAACTGACGGTGGCACAACAGGCAACAAGAGGCACCAGAGGCACCAGAACCACACCCCCCAGCTCATTGTATGAAAATCCTCCAGTGATCAGTGCCTTAAAGAAAAAAGACCTACTCACCCTGTGCACCAATGGGAGTATTCCTCACTGTTATGCAGAGTTCTATACTGTTCGTTGCTCAGACTCGCTCTCCCAGTTTAAAACTAGATTAAAGTCGCATCTCTTCAGCCAGGCATTCATATAATCCTACAGTTCAAACTACAATCCGGCCTGTAGCTCATAAATGCCAGAGGAGAACTGGCCCCCGACTGAGCCTGGGTTCTCCCAAGGTTTTTTTTCTCCATTAGGTCACCTGATGGAGTTTTAGGACACCATTAGGTCACTTGATGGAGTTTTTCGGTTCCTTGCCACTGTTGCCTTTGGCTTGCTCAGTTGGGGATATTTTGGGGATATTTAATTTAATTTTATCAATCAATAAATTCCTCTTGAAACAAACATTGTTGTATTATTTTAATTTAATACTGTGAAGCTGCTTAGATACAATCTGTATTGTGAAAAGCGCTATACAAATAAACTTGACTTGACTTGACTTGAATCGTATGGTAAATTAACTTATTTATAACTGTCTTAATTTATGTTTCAAGAACAATAGTAATTGCACATAGAGTAAGTCGAGACTTTCTTGTTTTACAGCAGAGAAGGAAGACCAGTCCTTATATCAACGCAAGCTAATCGAATACGTCCTTTGTTTCGGGTGAGGAAGGAACATCTGGTGCCCAAAGAAGACAGAAAGCTGAGCGAGTCCATTGGTATGTCTTGTATTGAAACAATGCTGTAATATGTAGTACATAATTTGATGTTGACAATTTTACATTGTACAGGTTATCACTTGGTTTTTGACCAAGTGAAGCTCTTGAAACAAGTGACAGGAGAGTATGTAACTTGTCTGGAAAGTATCAGAGTCGCATTTGGCACGCGTGCCTTAGGTTGCCGACCCCTGGTCTAGCCTATAGTCTATGGTACCAATCACGTTAGTGAAGCCTGAGTAACATATACTGTAATCGGCATGGTCATGAATGCATGATCTTCATAAAAAATTATGATAGCCTAAAAAAAAACTGCTTAAAAAAAAAAACTGCTTTACAACATTGGGTCTTAAAGGTGCTGTATGTAGCTTTTCTACTAAAACGAATCCTTTTTTTATTGCCTGTGTGTGAAGGGGTTGTAATATCACATTAAAATGATCCACTTTTCGGGTTTTGCTATTACCTCTGAAAGCAAGTATTCTTATGTTTATGTGAAGGTGCCGGGTCGGATTTACCGCGAAATCCAGTGATGTCACCTGCATGCGCGGAGCGCTCCCGAGCCTCTCGCCTCGTCTAGCCTACTGATTTTGCACTCAACAGCGACGACACTGCAACTTATGACATGGACTTATGACTTATGCAACTTATGACATGTCTGATAACACTAAGAAACGACCTGCTCCCAGCACAACACAGACTCCAACACAAACTCCACATATTGATAAAAAAAACAATAAAACGTTTTTTTCTTTCTGCTGAAGCTCGTATTAAAGGCCAGACGTGAATCGGATGAACTTCGGGTGAAAAAACACGGATCAACATCGGCAGGGCGTTTGAATCATGGAGAGACCTTATCTACAAACCTAGAATGTATACATTTCCTGAAGAAAATGTGAAGTAGTGCTTGCAGTGGCAAAATTCGGCACGGTTGATAGGGTTCCATTCTTATCATGGTACGAGCATGGAGCATTAGTTCAACGTCAAGCTGATAAAAGTAGCCTATTATTGTAACGTTGCAGTGGGAGTTTACCTGAGTTTCTAGCATGTTGTGGGATGCTCTCTCTGGTGTGTTGCGTGACGCGTCTCAGTCTGGCCGGTATCCACAGTGCTCGCTCATAAATTCGAGCACGCGCAAGAGCACGCGCTTGTCAACTTATTGGTTGCAATCTGAAACATCACCGCTAGAGGCCGCTGAAAACTACATACAGCTCCTTTAAGTGGCTTGGAAATGCCACAAAAAAACCTACAACTGTTTTTCTAAACCTAAAAGCGCCAGGTAAACTCCGAATGACACGACAGACAGCACTTTCCATCAAGTTCTCCGCATCTCCAATAGTGTAAAGGAAAGAGCCACTCGCAAATAATCTTAAGGCAATGCAAACAGTTTGTGCTGTAGTTAAAGCCCGACTCCGACAAGTCGAAAATAAGTGTGCGTTTCCAATAGGGCTGGGGTAAACGATTATTAATTAAACGATTAGTCGGGCGATTATTTTATCGATTAGTCGACTAATCTAACGACTAATTGGAATTATTTATCCTGTCTGTTATTCGCATATCTCTGTCGAGCCGTTACTCCGATGGATTTCAAACTCGACAGCTGTCTGGGCACGAGTAAGTGCAGTGCCAAGTTTGACGTTGTTTGGATGAGAAATGCAAAAGATATGTTAAATATATTGGTAAAAGAAGCACTTAGAAGGTTGTGGTTTAAAAATAAACATTCTGACATAAACACACTGTCAGCTACAATGTTTACTTCTGAATAATATAGTATAAATGTGATAAATCCTTTTTTTTTTCATGCAATTAATCCATTGAATCAATATAAAAGTTAATTTTCACATTGAAACTGTTGAAAATACACAACAAAGTAAGTTGATCCACATATGACAGCCTCTGAACTCGGTCAATACTAATCTGGACTAAACATAGGCTACATTCAATCAGCCATCGCTAGAAATACCTTCTGAACGACGGCGACCTTCTTTTTTGACGGCGATCAGCTGTAAAATGGCTTAGGTCCTGCTCGGTTTTCGTTGACTTTGAGTACAAGAATTGAACGTTTTTTAAAAGATCCCCTGGGGTTAACGTGTCAGCATTCGACAGAAGTTTGACGCTGTCGTGTGAGAACAAGCATCAGTCGGCATTTCTCTTCCTCCCGCGTGCCTCATCTTCTTAATCTCCTCACGTAAATGATTAGATTTCGATGGCTTACGTTTCTTCCCTACGGCAGAATCCACCACAGGTTCATCAATGTATTATTTTTTTTGTTTGTTTGTTGATCAAAAAGTGCAAAGTAGATAAGGAAAACTAGGATGCCGGGTGTCAGAGCGCCACCGTTACTGTTTACAATGCGTGGAATGGTGCGCTGTGATTGGTTGAGCGGATTTGTGGCATTCTGCAGAGAAAGGAGACGTGTGTGTGTGGCGAGCTGTACCTCCGGGAATGGTGCAAAAAAATAAATAGATAATAAATGAAGAAGCGTCGACGCAAAAAATATGACGTCGACGTAATTTTGGCGTCGACGTCATCGACGCACCGCTACAGCTCTAGTTTCCAACAAATTAATCATGTAAACGACAATCTCACCAGTCACGAGAAAAAATATATATCTCAGAAAGTGCACTATTGTAACGCAAAATCTCAGTTCTTCGTACCTCAGGGCCCGTTCTTCGTACGCCGCTAACTCAGTTAGCTGGATTTGATTATTGGCGATTTGGCATGATCTGGGATTGTTTGGTTCTTCGACGCTCATCCTGGACTTGCTGTCATAGCAACAGGTGCGCAAGCTTATTTCATGTTAACAGGATTAGATCCCGGCTTCATAAGCGCTGGACTTCCCGTATCAGCTCCGCTTATGAAGCCGCAGTCTAATCCTGTTAACATGAAATAAGCCTGCTCCCGAGCAGGTTTAAGCTTGCGCACCTGGGGCCCGTTCTTCGTACGTCGCTAACTCAGTTAGCTGGATTTGATTATTGGCGATTTGGCATGATCTGGGATTGTTTGGTTCTTCGACGCTCCTCCTGGACTTGCTGTCATAGCAACAGGTGCGCAAGCTTATTTCATGTTAACAGGATTAGATCCCGGCTTCATAAGCGGAGCTGATACTGTACCAGCCATTTGGATTATGGACATACTTAATTTAATGCAGCAACAAATTATTTACAGTGTAGCAAGATGATTTAAAACTCATTTACCTGTAATTAAGGTGTTGCTGTTACTGGTCCCTGGCTTTAGGTCTAAAGGCCTATTTATACTTCTGCGTCGAACTTACGCCGTAGCTACGTCGTAGGCTGTGCTTAGCGCGCGTACCCTTTGGCGTACCCTGATGCGCACCTCTCCAAAAATGTAACAACGCGTCAATTCTACGCGGACGCAAGCGCTGTGATTGGTCTGCTAGAACCCCTCCCTCGGGTTTCACATGGTCCCTCTGCATGAGTAATTGCGCGTCAACGCGGACAACGACGCAGAAGTATAAATTAAAACCAACGCGTTGCCTACAGCGTAGAGGCTCCGGCGTAGGTCCGACGCAGAAGTATAAATAGGCCTTAAGGAAGAGCTGCCCCCAGGAATGCCCTCCACAATGGGTCGGTTCTCATTTAGCCCAAGGGCCAGCTCTTCTGCCGGGGTATAACGTGGGGGTGCAGGACCACCACCTGTTTTTTTCTGCTCCGCCTTTTCCTTGGTTGCAGATAACCATAAACAGACAAACACATCATTTAAAATGTCTTTGCTAAAAGAGACTAATCAGTAGAAGTAGAAAAGATTACCAGTTTGAAGAATATTCTTGTACTTCACTTTTACTTGTTCCCATGTTCTAGTGGGTCCTGAGGTGGCTCTGACATTAAGCAATTATGAAATTATTAAAATACAACAGGGCTCTAGAGTGCGACCAATTTGGGCGCACATGCGACCAAATTTTGTAAGGGTGCGACTAAAATTGTTCCTAGGTCGCACCGGTGCACCTAACGTCCTCGCATCCGCTGCCTCTCCACGAACTAAGTGTTTGTTCTCCTTTGACGGAACTCACACTCTTCTCTCACGCTTAATGAGTGATGACGGAGGACAGAATTAAACATTCAAACGTAGCCTGGTTACACTTAAGGTCTGTGATATTAGTCTGATTTTATTTTAGATTTCGGCTTCCAAAGATTATAAAAAATAATATATTGAGGTAAAACCATTAAAAACTATAGCCGCATTCTATCTAGTGCAACTTCTTCTCTTCGCAGCATTACACTGTCATTTCTCCCTAAAACTCAAACCTAACGACAGAATCAGCACGATCGGTGATTGTTGTAAAATGCAGTCTAGCTACTGTTGCTAACTTGCGAGACGCGTTAAATAATTAAAAGAGCTATTAAAAGCACAAAATCTGCGCAAGAGATGTTGTTCGCAAGGCGGCACGCGCTCCGAAACCGAAACCAAGACAAGCAAATTATAGCCTACTTTGGGTTTAATGTGCGTGTCTAAACGATCAAATGTACACAAAAGTATGTCAAAATGACCGGCTTGGAGATTCACTAAAAACAGTTTATGTCTTAAATGGACGTAGTTATGGAAATAGTTGGGAGAATATGGTGCATCAGATCAATAGCAGATCTGCACTCGGTCTTAAAGGGGCCGCAGTCTATTAAACATGCGGACGATTGCGCCATTACTGCGAATCAAACAACAAGAGAAAAATCACTACAAAGCTCTTGAAAGAATAACTTCAGCTTTATTAAGCATTAATCTATTTATGAAAAATTATGCAGTGTTATTTTACATTTGATTACTTTATTAGATTTCTTTTTAGACTAATATATATATATATATATATATATAAAAACAAAAAGAACCGATAAGAATACAGTTAAAGTACCGGATCGATAAGCAGTATCGGTAAGAGTAGGAATACCGTTAAAACCCTTTACTCCCCGGTCAATGCTCCGACAACAGCCCAGACATGAAGCTACTTCAGCCACCATTCTCCCCAGTCCCTGGTAAGATGCCAAGCCCTGGTCTTTCGTCGGAGATGGCATCCGACTCAGAGACGGAGGTAGAGCCTATACCGCGCCTGAGCTAGAGACTCAAAATAGTTAGTTTGGCAGCTCAGTGAAGCACTTTAAAAAATTTTTTTATTTATTTTTATTTATTTACCTACACCTTATTCTTGTTTAAAATCATTTACATAATATGAATGTATATAGAGCGTGATAAAAAGGTGACCTTGGAATTGTGGCGTTAAAGGTGACGCGAGCCAAGAAAAATTTTCAGTGCACCCAAATTTTGTGCTGGTGCACCTAAATAAAAAAGTTAGGCGCACCAGTGCAACCAAGGCAAAAAGTTAGTCTGGAGCCCTGTACAAGAATATACACTGTAATAAGTGATATAACCATAACATGGAACACTTACGCATTTAATTTGTCTGTTACTTTTTGCCAGCCCTCTCTCCTGGCTTTTGCACACTTTGATTCCCAGTGTTCCCTGGCGTTTTAATTATATTTTTCAAACTCTGCATACCCTTCCAGTAAAAATTCCTGCTCTGCTGCGTTGAAAAACTGAGCGCGCTCTTTGGCCATGGTGAGCAGCCAATAGCAGCGTTGCTGATCAATGTTTCTACTATCGATACATATCCCCTTTTAAACCAGCGCGTGAACGCGCAATTATCTCACTAACTCAATCCAGCTATACTAATCATATCCGGCAGGTGTGTTCGAAGAACCAAATTAGTCAGATCATGATTAGCACGATGATATCATCTTGGATGTCTCGTTTGATCTCAGATGTTTTAAGCAACGTACGAAGAACGGGCCCCAGTTGCTATGACAGCAAGTCCAGGATGAGCGTCGAAGACCCAAACAATCCAAGATCATGCCAAATCGCCAACAATCAAATCCAGCTAACTGAGTTCTTCGACGCTCATCCTGGACTTGCTGTCATAGCAACTGGGGCCCGTTCTTCGTACGTTGCTTGAAACATCCAAGATCAAATTATGAGACATCCAAGGTGATATCATCGGCCTAATCATGATCTGACTAATTCGTTTCTTCGAACACACCTGCCAGTTATGATTAGTATAGCTGGATTGAGTTATCTGAGATAACTGCGCGTTCATGCGCTGGTTTAAAAGGGGATATGTATCGATAGTAGAAACATTGATCAGCAACGCTGCTATTGGCTGCTCACCATGGCCAAAGAGCGCGCACAGTTTTTCTCCGCAGCAGAGCAAGAGTTATTGAAGGTTATGCAGAATATGAAACCTTAATTAAAACGCCAGGGAACACCTCAAAGTGTGCAAAAGCCAGGAGAGAGGGCTGGCAAAAAGTAGCAGACAAATGAAATGCGTAAGTGTTCCATGTTATGGTTATATCACTTATTACAGTGTATATTCTTGTATTTTAATCATTTCATAATTGCTTAATGTCAGAGCCACCTCAGGACCCACTAGAACAGTGTTCTTCAACCCTGCTCCTGGAGGACCCCCAACACTGCACGTTTTCTTTGTCTCCCTAATCAAACACACCTGATTCAACTCATCAGCTCATTAACCCATGTGATAATGAGTTGATGAATTGAATCCGGTGTGTTTGATTAGGGAGACAAAGAAAACCAGCAGTGTTGGGGGTCCTCCGGGACCAGGGTTGAAGAGCACTGCACTAGAACATGGGAACAAGTAAAAGGGAAGTACAAGAATATTCTTCAAAATGGTAATCTTTTCTACTTCTACTGTTCTTTGTCTCTTTTACAAAAGAAAAGCACCGTTAAATGTGTTTGTCTGTTTATAACAGCAACCAAGAAAAAGGCTGAGCTGAAAAAAAAAAAAACAGGTGGTGGTCCTGCTCCCTCACATTATACCACATTATACCCCAGCAGTAGAGCTGGCCCTGGGGTTAAATGTGAACCGACCCATTGTGGAGGGCATCCCTGGGGGCAGCTCTTCCTCAGACCAACAGCCAGGAACCAGTAGCAGCAACACCTTCATTACTGGTAAATGAGCTTTAAATGATCTTGCTACACTGTAAAATATATCTTTTTTTTTTGCCGCATTAAATTAAGTAGGCCTATATAATCCAAATGGCTGGTACAGTAATTTCAGCTGTTAAATATTGAGTAGTGATCAATTGCTTTGACTTGTGAAGGTGAAAACTGCTGAACTTAATGTAAGAATATTTTGCCATGAGTTACTGATCACATTTGTTTATATAGTGTAGTTCATTGTAATGCCATTGTGTTTCCTCTTTTGTGCAGTTTTACATAATACACCAACACTTGTACCTGTTCCCAAGAAAGTAGTGGCTGAAATGTGTGCAGTAAGTGGACTTTTTCTAACTTTACATCAAAAGGGAAGAAAGTGCAACACTTTGTAATGCCCATTTGTTTCCATTGCACAGGACAGTGAAGAAACCCTCTCAGATGACTGTCCTTTGGAGGAAGTACTTGTAAGTGCATAAATAACTTTACTTCATTTATAGTAACTTGTGTACATATTATTTCTGACTGCAATATGAGTTGCAGGAGGAAAGGCCTACTGCACAAAGTGATACAGAGGTGGGCAGTGTAGTAACCTACTTGTACTTTTTATTTTTGTTGCATGAGGCTTGTGTTGACAGTTCTTTTTTATTTTTTTTTATTTTTTTATTCTTTTTATCCAAACATGGCACAGGGTGATATCCGTATATAAACGGAATCTACAACAGAAAATTTAGTATTTTGACCTGAAAAAACAGAAAAATGAAGGGGAGAAATAGAACTTGACACCTTAAAGAAGAAAAAACTGGCACTAGAGATTGAGTTGCTTCAAAAGGAACTTCAGAGTAAGTGCTAAATACACTATTTCACACAGAGTACTATTGCTGACCTTGGATAACAATATATCTTATTGCAGGCAAAAGATGACCATCATTGGCTTTTCTTGACAAAGAATAATTGAAATAAAACTCAAGGAACTAAGCATGTTGTCTTGTCTTCTATTCATTTAATGAAGGTTTTTGTTTTGAAAAAAAATAAATAAAAAATGGTGTTCCACAATTCTGTCCCGTGCAGCTCTGCCACTAGGTTGGTCCAAGTGCACTGGCTGGAGGTCATCATCAGGCTGCACCTCCACCACAGGGGTCCTCTCCTTTCTGATGGTGGCACTATTGTGGAGTATGGCACATGCAACAATAATGTCACAGGCCCTGTCAGGTGCAACCCTCAGACACTGAAATCTTTCCTTTAGTTGCCCAAAGGTCATTTCAATGCGTGCCCTTGTCCTGGCTAGAGCTGCATTGAAACGGGTTTGTGGTCCGGGGTTTGGGTCAGGGAATGGCGTCATGAAATACTGCCTGCAGGTATAGCCCCTGTCACCAAGCAGGATCCCGTCGTAAGCACCTGGAAAAATGCAGTTTTGTTAGGCTCAGAATAAATGTATGTAATACAGTGAGCTTGATATTAAATATTTCCTTACCACGTTCAAATAATGTGCATAAATGTGACTCTCTGAAAATCCTGGAGTCATGCACAGAACCAGGCCATTTTGCTTCCACATTTGTGATGTAGGACATGGAGTCACACACCATCTAAGATATTTTTAATCAGTCAACTGCATACTTTTTGATTACATTACTTTTTGTATTATTTGATATATTCTGGACTCGCTTCTCCAAGGTAAATGGTGAATTGTTTGATGTCAGGCTGCATGCTCAGAAAGCGGCAGTGGATTGTGCAGCGTGAGACCACCTTCAGCGACAGGTTCTTGTCGTAAAAACGGACAAGACATGGCTGCGAAAGACTTCCCGTATCACCTCCGCTTATAAAGCCGGGATCTAATCCTGTTAACATGAAATAAGCCTGCTCCCGAGCAGGTTTAAGCTTGGGCACCTGTTGCTATGACAGCAAGTCCAGGATGAGCGTCGAAGAACCAAACAATCCAAGATCATGCCAAATCTCCAACAATCAAATCCAGCTAACTGAGTTAGCGACGTACGAAGAACGGGCCCCTGGGGCCTGTTTCAGAAAGGAGGTTCAACTGAGTTGACTTACCCTGAGATGGGAAACTCTGAGTTTTCGGTTACAGAACAGCGGAAATTAGTTAGTTCAATCAACTCTGAGTTGACTGACTCTGAGTTAAGCGCGTGCACCACCACTATAAAAAGCCATTATCAATGGAGTGCAGATATTATGAGTCACCATGGTAACAGCGCCAGACAAAAAGAGGTCTGCATATTTCTCACCAGCTTCTGCAAGCGTAAGAAGACATACTATTATTTTTTAAATATCGGCTGCAGCAGCGAAGGACAACTAGAGTTAGCTAGGGAGAAAATAGTTGCTCGAGTCAATGCGTATGTTTACATTTTAATTAGTTATACAGTGTTGGGTGTAATTAATTACCAAGTCATCTAAATACTGTCATTTAATTAAAGGGATTACTCTTAATTCTTCTGTAATTTGAAGTAAAATCTGATGCAATTGCATTAGACTATAGAACAATTCTGTATATTTAACATACATTTTTAAAAGGTATATTTTTTATGTAACCTTCTCCCTCTACACACTTTGGTCAATTCAAGAATAATCCATGCAATTGTATATTGTTTATTTGAAAGCATTAAAAGTGCAGTTTCTTGTCTCTCCTTGTATTGTTCAAGTGGTTGAGGTTGATATGGGATTTATTAATAAGTAGACCAATACTTTCTAAAGATAGTCATTATTACATGAATCTAATTACACGGTTGAAGATGTCATTTGTAGTTAGTAATTAATAACTATTTTAGAGTAACTTACCCAACTGTTATAATATCAGAGGTGAAACTGGAAGAACAGTATGTTATTCAACCTAATTTTAATTTTCATGGGTGCAATCCTGCAGGTATTAAAAGAACATGGCAGCAGCTGAAAATTAAATATAAGAACATAATTCAATCAGGTAAGGTTTGAGCATATCATGGGTGTAGGCTACCTGAATTTACAAATATTTGACATATTAAATAACTAAATAGCATCCCAGTGTCTAGCAGTGCAGCAGCATTTTTGGCTGGGGGAATTCCTGGAGGGACTTCAGAGCCAGTCACTCCCGAAGATCCAAGGGCCTTCATAAAATGTAAGAGGTTTACATATGTGTTATTTCTTATATAGGCTATTTTTGATATTTCCATTTATTTTACTTTGGGTTGGGTTTTTTGTTGGTCCCAACAGATTCCGATGGTAATATCTGTCTTTTGGAGCCTCCTGTCCCAACAAAACCTGCAGGCAGTTGTAAGTAGCCTACTCAATACACCAGAAATTATGACAAATAGTGTTATAAAGTGTACTCATCTTCACAGGACGATGGGGATAATGTTATGTGTCACATCAAACAATCTACACATTCAGATTTTTTCACATTTTTATGTGGAGTAGAATCTAAGTTTAAAGCTAAGTATAAATGGGTAGTCTTATCTCTCCCCCCGCCCCCAAAGTGGAAGAACAGCAGGAGGACGGTCCATCAACTTCTGTTGCACAGATGAACAGAGTTCAGTGATTTTCAGTAAATGCCACAGTTTAATTCTGTAGAATTTGTTTAGAACTACATTATGTAACTCTAATCTACTACTGTATATTCAGTTGCCAGTTAAGGAGTTAATAGACTTCATCTTATTTAAAAAATTGAAAAAAAAAAAAAACAGTAAAAATAGCAATATTGTATTTATTAATTAAAGATTAATTTTATTAATAAAAATGTACTGAAAGAATGAATGAGGTGTTTAAACACCACTTCCTCTTTAAAAAAGGGGAGGAGACCGAAAGAAACTCTGGGTTTACCGAAGAAAACCTGCTCCCGGCCAGGTTAGGTTCACAGAGTAAGTTACCATGGTAACTGACTCTGAGTATAAGTTACCTCTCTTTCAGAAACGGGCTTGACTTACTCTGCTTTCTCAGGTTTAACATACCTCCCATTCTGAAACAGAAAACCCAGAGTTTCCCTCATTTCAGGGTTAACATACTCTGAGTTTTCACTTAACCTCCTTTCTGAAACAGGCGCCCCTGGTCTTTTCACGATCGGATAGCTATCCGATCTGAGAAAACGCATGAAGTGGCCAGGTGTAAACAGCCCCAGAAATCATTCTAATATTCTGATTTATTATGAGTGTTGGAAACAGTTCTGCTGCCTAATATATTTGATGAATAAAAGGTTAAAAAGAACTGCATTTATTAAAAAATATATAATTTCTAATAATATAAATCTTCTTTACTATCACTTTTTTTTAAATCAATTTAACACATCCTTGCTGAATAAAAGTATTGATTTATTTAAAAAAAAATAAAAAAAAATACTGACCTCAAATTACTGACCAGTAGTGTATATTGTTGTTACAAAAGATTTCTATTTTTTAAAAAATTGCTTTTTTTTTTTTTTTTTTTTTTTTTTTTTTACTTTTTATTCATCAAAGTATCCTAAAAAAAGTATCACAGGTTATGAAAACATATTAAGCAGCAGAACTGTTTCCAACTTTGATAATGAATCATCATATTAGAATTATTTCTAAAGGATCATGTGATAGACTGGAGTAATGATCCTGAAAATTCAGCTTTGCATCACAGAAATAAATGATCATTTAAACCAATTATTTTAAATTGTAAAAATATATCACAATATTACTTTTTTTTCTGTATTTTTGATCAAATAAATGCAGGCTTGATGAGCAGAGGAAACTTCTTTCAAAAACATTCAAAATACTAATACTTATACTTGCCCTGTAATACATGTATTCTTTGTTTTAGATGTTATTAACTTAAATTCTTATGAATAATAAAAATGTTGTAATGTCTATTTGTTATTTATGGCCTGTACGCCTCATTATTGATCTGAGCTTCTACATCTTGAATTCGAATAACATTCGATAAAACATAATTGCTGGATTATTTTGACTATAATATATAAGCAGATGAAACATAGTAGGCCTATACACTGTTTATCACAGATTACTTTGGACCAAAGTTACCATATTATAATTATTTATTATATAGTTCTATTCATTCATTTTATTTAAATTAGCACTGGTTAAAATGTATAAAGCATGAACAAGATATGAAACAATATTTATTAATAATACACAGTTTAAATATCACAAATATCAAATTGTATTTTCATTTGCGTCCTATGCTGGCTAATTACGACGTTTAACCTGTTATCATAATGAAATTCATGCATTTATTTGTCATTTAAACTGATGCAAACAGGGAAAGAGAGTAGAAAACACTTATTATCCTGTCGCCCCCTCTAGTGGACAGCATTAAGTATTACGGCCTTCATTGCTCAGATAACTCAAGTCGATGGATTTTTTGGGAAAGTCTGACCAGTTAGAAGCAAGTTAGACCAGTCTGAGGGTCTGAGCTGAGTTTGGTGAAGCATCAAAGTTCTAGGCGGAGTCAATTTCTCATAATAATAATAACAATTAATCCCAAACCTGGTCATTTTGTCAGTATTTAATTTACGTTCACTGATTCTGGCTTCTCTCTTTTCTGTCTCTTTCTTTTCATGTGAACTGAGTAGGCTACACATGCTTAAATTCAAAAAATATAAACTTTATTTCTATTCAAAATTATTTATAGCCCATAGGCTATATGTCACACACGCCTACCTGCCTTTTGATGTAAATAAAAGACTAGAGTGGTAAATGTTACGGACATATTATCATGGTACAGTTCAGCCTATTATTGATTTTTATTTCCACTTCCCTTTTATCCAAAGAGACGGAACTATTTGCACTGTATTTATCAATGGGAGATATGCTAATATAATCTGTCATATACTGTGGCTCACATTAATGGGGTTGCTTGCAAGTCGCAGCAGCACGAATTACTTGACCAGCAACATATTTCTAAATCAAATAGTGTGTGTAGTTAACAGTGAGTGGTGGTTTCAGACATTATTTCATTAAAGGGCATTTGTCAGTGCCGCACTCGTAGCCTACTGACTCTTATTTTGCCTGACAGAAAGAAAAGCTCACAGCTTACTGAAGGCGGAGCGGTTTGACCAATCAGATGAAAGGGGCGTTTCAGCGCCGCCCACGTGTGCAAATGAAATATCGAACCCATAAACCGACTTGTAAACCATAAACGAAAAATGAAAAATCTAGCCAAAATCTAGCCAAAAAAAAAACGAATAAACGAGCTGGTTTTCATTTCTCCTTATTCCATTCTAAACAGGAAATGAAATGATCAAAAAGTGCACGGACCCTATGACTAGATGTTGCCTTGGCTACGGCAGTTTGGAATATTCTGGGCTCATCTGATTTTTTTGTACATAGCATAACCTACTTTTGTTATGATTTTAGTATCATAATGATTAATAAATGCACGCACAATTATCATGAACTTGATTTGAACAAATGCCTATCAACTTGTGTGTGCAAAATTCAGAATTAAATGAATGTGCAGCAATTTGTACAAATAGAGAGTCTGTAGGCCTATACTGTTGTAGCCATTAAATAAGCGCATTTATTTTCATATTTGTTCAAATGTTATAATGTTATTTTTTTCCCCATGTATGTTGATTTATGAAAAGTGAACAGCACGAGTAAAAGTGAATTTCGTTTTGTATAAATTGTATCTTAATTTTAATACATTTTTCATCAGCCTGTATTTAATAAATAAGATAAATAAGATTTAATAAATAATAATAAAAAAATGATAATCTTGCATTGCACGTTAACTGGAGCGCATCTCATCCTAACTTAACGAAACTCATTGTATGCCTCACACACAGACATGAGAAATACATCAAATACACAAAGCTTGAAATGTCTTTAAACGAAATAATTCAAAACGAAAAGAAAAAGGCTACTCTCTGATTATGTAATCCATTATGTGCATTTCTCTCTATAGGCGCGTTCACTATACGGCGATCGTCAACTTCATCTTTGCAGCCGAGTCGACACTGTCAGAAAACACTAGATTATAAAAAAAAAATCAATGCACGCGTCACCGGATTTACAAATGCACATCTTGTTGCACCCACACATATTATGTCGAAATAACGAGATATTATGTTGAAATAACATTATTAATAATAATACATATTTTAGAATATTTGATTGAATGCTGAATGTTGCGCTTGTTCAGTTAATAAAATTCAAACTTTAATTGTGATCATTAAAATAATTGAATATGAAATATTTAGTGTCCAAGTTTTGCTAATTAATTTATTTATATATGTAAGGCATTCGTTCCAATCAACTGCCTTAGCCAAGGCCACTGGTCTAGTGTATATATCTATGACTTGATCAGTCAAATGAAATACAATAAACGTATAAATAAATATTACAAATTAAAAACCGATCGGAAATGTGGTCCAATTTTCTAATACTATTATTTGATGACAACAATAGATTTGTAAAACAAAATCCAGCCATTTGTGTTTTTTGGTTTAGTTTTTTTAAAGCAAAAAACCAAGCTGCACCCTTTTTTAAATGTCATCTTTCATTCTGAAAGAGAATAATGAACGGGGCGATGTGCAGATTGTAAATATTTAAAATGATTGAATGATTTGATTGTGTCATTATGATGAAGAAACAAGGCAAAAAATGTCAAAAAAAAAACCATTTGTGGAAGGCATCCGATGAGTGTCAACCCGGCCAGATCAGCAAGTGCATCAAGGCAACCACGATTAGCCGGTGCACCAGCCAGCAAAGTGATTCAATGGTTCATAGGTGTAGCTCGCAGCCTCATCGCCCTACCCTCCATATCTTAATGAGTGTACAGGCGGTTATTTATATAGGGCAGATAAGAGCTGTGTTTCTCTTCGACGGTAACTGTAAATTGAATTCAAGCTGCGATTTTTGAAGTTGGATATACTCGCGCGGGCAAATACAGATGTGTTAAACACGATAAGAACACAAATTGTACCTTTATTCGTTAATACAGTCGGTATTTCCCACAATGATTCTGCTTTGCTATTGGCCCACGTCACGATCAGTAAGCGCTGCTATTGGCGGTCACGATTATTAAGTATGAAAATGAAAATTCTGTCAGTAATTCCTCCCCCTCATGTTGTTCCAACCCCTTCGTTCATCTTCGGAACACAAATTAAGATATTTTTGATTAAATGACTAAATTGGACTATATTAACGATGTGTTTAATGAACAAGTTTCAAACCCTTAGAAGCCTGAAGAAGTCTCGTTCCGAACACATCGCGATATTTGGCATCAGTTCACGTGTGTCAGATGTTGGTAAGTAGTAAATACGCTGTCCGAATAATGTGTGATATATAATGTATTTTCTGTTTGTCGATATTAATCAGATTAGCTCACGTTCAGTCACGGCATTATATCTGTCATCTCCACTGAGGCTTTGCGTTTTATTGCTTTCTAATTCAAAACAGGGTGATTAAGTTACACTGCCTGTCACATGACGTGAGCATAGGCCTAAAGACCTTAAATCAGTTAATCATATTCATATCAGATTAAAAGTAGTACAATTAGTTCCAAAGTTGTATTTGTAGTAGAAGCACAGTACAAACAACACTTACCATGCTTTTACCACATTAACATTAGTTTTACTGTGGTAAGTGTAGTAAAAAGACAGTAATCACAAAACTTACCATGCTTTTACCACACTATTGGTAGTTTTAATGTGATACTTATTGTAAATGCACATTAACCACAACGCTTACCATGCTTTTACCACAGGAATGATGTAAAACAACATAATGATATTTTATTTTCTCTTTTTTCAGCTGAAAAGACCAAAAGGACCTTTCGGACTATTATTGTTTGGAGGACAAGTAAACGGAGGAGACAGACAGCTGCAAAGGCAAATATTCGCAATGGTATATACATGTGTTGGTTCGAACCCTAAATCAAACATTTTATCAAGCATTTGTTGTTTCTTAAACCTTTTCTCGCAAAACCCATAGCCCAATCAGTACGAAGATAGTCTGAAAGTCTTAATAATTCACAAGATTTAACAAGTTGTCAAATTCGTACGATACTCGTACATATTTGTATACTCGTACACACACTGTCAGAAAGTTGATATTAATTGCATTGTATTGATTACAATTAGTGATGCACCGATGTGAAAATTGAGGCCGATACCGATATTAATATTGCTGTTATGGCCGATACCGATATTTGCCGATGTCGATATCTCTGTATAGAAAACAAATTTTAATGATTATCAAATAAAGAGCTATTTTCCAAAACACTTTTTTTTTTACTTTAGAAATGACTGATATTGGGCACCTTTACCTGTGTGCAAAATATGTCACATACGACACACATGCATTATACTGCATTGCATATACAGTAATGTGTGCTGGTCAACTTGTCTAAAATTAAGAAACCCTTAGAAAACAGTAAAAAAAACACACACAAAAAACAGGAACATTGTGTAAAATTAAGATAGGCTAGGGGAGAGCAGGGGCGAAAGTACCATTTTTCAGAAAAACATAATTTGAAAAGATGATGTTTTAGACAGAGATATATTTTTGCTGTGGTCAGTCACTCACAAGTGTGGTCTATCAATACCAGGTGGTATTTTGTAAAAATGTAGAAGGACTTCAGTATAATTTCACTTTGAACTTAAGACTGCTCATGTTACTTTCGACCCCGTCAGTTGGGACGAAAGTAACACACAGGTGGGTCAAAAGTAACACAACAATATACAAGCTAGATTGTTTGTGTTACTCTTGTTTTTTTTGTTTTTTTTATTAGCCTAAATATACCTGAGTATATGACCTTGTTAACATGTAACTGCAAACATATTTTGGCCTTTATATTTGTAAAAAATTGTTAATTTACATTTTCATTTTAAATTTCAGTTTCATCAATGTTTCAAATAACCCAACAGTACAAATTTGAATTGTTTAGAATATTTTTTTTTATTGGCAATGTCAATCTATTTTATAAAATGTGTTTTCAACATGAACAATATGAAAATTAAATTAAATTACCATAATATAAATTCAGTTTCAGTTTCAGTTTCACTTTATTGTCATTCAAACATGTTAAACATGAAGGAACGAAATTCGTTTCCCAGGTCCAGCAGCGTAATACAAAATAAACAACAATTTACAATTCTAAGATAGACCCTATATAAAACATATAAAACGATTCACATTCTCAACATAATGTAACAATAGTCATGTTTCCATCAAGGTTTTATGCATAAATTTTAAATCTGCATTAAAACATCAGGATGGAAACCCTGAAAATACATAGGTGGAGGTGGAAAAGCTATAAGGTATGGCTAAAACCTAAATGTGACTAAGGTAAATGGAATGGTGACACAGAAATCAGCTGATTTAAATGTGAACGTCCTCTCTTAAACATCTGGCTGAATCAGACCTCTATCTGTCTTACTGACCCTCACTCTTGCCATGTTCTGTTGGTATAATATGACATAAACATGTTTTAATAAATGCTGCAACACAGAGAAAGTCACCACATTAGCAGCGCGACAAAAGAAACACTTGTTTTCACTATAGCGGGACAAAAGTAACAAGTGTTACTTTCGTCCCGACAGGAACTCCTGACGTTTAAACCCGATTTACTTTTATACTGAAAAACTCTAACAAGGCAAACTTCAGGATGTGTTACAGCACTTAATAACATGTAGATTGATCATTACTGTTTGACATGAAACGAAAAACACATCTTGTAATTAGAAAAAAAAGTACCGCTTCAGTAATTTACTTATCGAACTCGAAAACTGCTTTCTGGACCTAACTGCGGGAAACGATGACGAAATCACGTGATATCTGGCAGCTCCGTCAAGGGTTGCGTACTGAACGTGCTGTCATAGCTTGAAATGCTAATATAGTCAGGGCTCTGAGAAAATCGCTTTGTTACTTTCGTCCCGCGTTACTTTCGCCCCGGTTCTCCCCTACTTTATTTATTATTCCAATATCCAAATATCGAGGGCTTGGAACCAGAGGGGCGTAAGTGGCATTTGACAAACTTTACAGGAGAGCCAAAACAAAATTTTGACCACACTTCAATCAACTGTATTTATTAACCTTCAACCACAACATTGCAACCACATACATACTTATATGAGTAAGTTCTTAAGTGAACATATTATGGAATATTAACACGATGAACATATTCTAAAACCTTGCAAAATCTTGAAAATATGGCAAAAACATCAAATACGCCTTTTTGGCACCAAACATTTCCAATTCTTCTAAAGAAAAATAGGGCGTATCTGCTGATCAATGCAGAAATGATTGGTCAAAACATTGGTTAAAAACACTCTAACTTCATAACTTTTCATTTTATTTAAAATACTGTATACATAGTCATTTCATCATTTCAAACTGTTTAACATTTCATTTCTAACCGTTTAATTTCAATTCTCATTTATGAGTTCACATTCATGTCAAACAGTTTAACATTTCATTTCAAACAGTTTAATTTCTCTTGTTTATTACACATTTCACTTTTTAGTTCACTTTAGTTGAACTAAAAAGTTCACTCACTGCCCACTGTCAGAGTGTTATAGAACTCTGCATAACAGTGAGGAATACTCCCATTGGTGCACAGGGTGAGTAGGTCTTTTTTCTTTAAGGCACTGATCACTGGAGGATTTTCATACAATGAGCTGGGGTGTGTGGTTCTGGTGCCTCTGGTGCCTCTTGTTGCCTGTTGTGCCACCGTCAGTTTTCGGAAGGTTGGGGCGGTGAAATCATACTTGAAGAAGATTGTTTTTGGTTCATCTTTCGTGTAGCGGAACCATTTAATCTTCTGCCAATGAACTGATTGTCCCTCCTCATCTTTTGTTCTGTTTTTGAGTATGTGGTTGGAGAGGGACTTGAAGTCCAGAAAGTCCTTGTGTTCAAGTTCATGTACACTGTATGGGTCGTTCCTTCTTGCCATTCTCACAAGTGTGTAGTAGCCATCAGTAAATAGAAGTATGGGAGTAAATAGAAATGGGAGTAAATAGAAACTTTTCTTCTTGCAGTTTCCACTGCAGCATGCACACTATCACACTCCATGTCTAGTAGCCATCCATGATGGCTACTACACACTTGTGAGAATGGAAAGAAAGAACGACCCATAGTGTACATGAACTTGGACACAAGGACTTTCTGTACTTCAAGTCCCTCTCCAACCACATACTCAAAAACAGAACAAAAGATGAGGAGGGACAATCAGTTCATTGGCAGAAGATTAAATGGTTCCGCTACACGAAAGATGAACCAAAAACAATCTTCTTCAAGTATGATTTCACCGCCCCAACCTTCCGAAAACTGACGGTGGCACAACAGGCAACAAGAGGCACCAGAGGCACCAGAACCACACCCCCCAGCTCATTGTATGAAAATCCTCCAGTGATCAGTGCCTTAAAGAAAAAAGACCTACTCACCCTGTGCACCAATGGGAGTATTCCTCACTGTTATGCAGAGTTCTATACTGTTCGTTGCTCAGACTCGCTCTCCCAGTTTAAAACTAGATTAAAGTCGCATCTCTTCAGCCAGGCATTCATATAATCCTACAGTTCAAACTACAATCCGGCCTGTAGCTCATAAATGCCAGAGGAGAACTGGCCCCCGACTGAGCCTGGGTTCTCCCAAGGTTTTTTTTCTCCATTAGGTCACCTGATGGAGTTTTAGGACACCATTAGGTCACTTGATGGAGTTTTTCGGTTCCTTGCCACTGTTGCCTTTGGCTTGCTCAGTTGGGGATATTTTGGGGATATTTAATTTAATTTTATCAATCAATAAATTCCTCTTGAAACAAACATTGTTGTATTATTTTAATTTAATACTGTGAAGCTGCTTAGATACAATCTGTATTGTGAAAAGCGCTATACAAATAAACTTGACTTGACTTGACTTGAATCGTATGGTAAATTAACTTATTTATAACTGTCTTAATTTATGTTTCAAGAACAATAGTAATTGCACATAGAGTAAGTCGAGACTTTCTTGTTTTACAGCAGAGAAGGAAGACCAGTCCTTATATCAACGCAAGCTAATCGAATAAGTCCTTTGTTTCGGGTGAGGAAGGAACATCTGGTGCCCAAAGAAGACAGAAAGCTGAGTGAGTCCATTGGTATGTCTTGTATTGAAACAATGCTGTAATATGTAGTACATAATTTGATGTTGACAATTTTACATTGTACAGGTTATCACTTGGTTTTTGACCAAGTGAAGCTCTTGAAACAAGTGACAGGAGAGTATGTAACTTGTCTGGAAAGTATCAGAGTCGCATTTGGCACGCGTGCCTTAGGTTGCCGACCCCTGGTCTAGCCTATAGTCTATGGTACCAATCACGTTAGTGAAGCCTGAGTAACATATACTGTAATCGGCATGGTCATGAATGCATGATCTTCATAAAAAATTATGATAGCCTAAAAAAAAACTGCTTAAAAAAAAAAACTGCTTTACAACATTGGGTCTTAAAGGTGCTGTATGTAGCTTTTCTACTAAAACGAATCCTTTTTTTATTGCCTGTGTGTGAAGGGGTTGTAATATCACATTAAAATGATCCACTTTTCGGGTTTTGCTATTACCTCTGAAAGCAAGTATTCTTATGTTTATGTGAAGGTGCCGGGTCGGATTTACCGCGAAATCCAGTGATGTCACCTGCATGCGCGGAGCGCTCCCGAGCCTCTCGCCTCGTCTAGCCTACTGATTTTGCACTCAACAGCGACGACACTGCAACTTATGACATGGACTTATGACTTATGCAACTTATGACATGTCTGATAACACTAAGAAACGACCTGCTCCCAGCACAACACAGACTCCAACACAAACTCCACATATTGATAAAAAAAACAATAAAACGTTTTTTTCTTTCTGCTGAAGCTCGTATTAAAGGCCAGACGTGAATCGGATGAACTTCGGGTGAAAAAACACGGATCAACATCGGCAGGGCGTTTGAATCATGGAGAGACCTTATCTACAAACCTAGAATGTATACATTTCCTGAAGAAAATGTGAAGTAGTGCTTGCAGTGGCAAAATTCGGCACGGTTGATAGGGTTCCATTCTTATCATGGTACGAGCATGGAGCATTAGTTCAACGTCAAGCTGATAAAAGTAGCCTATTATTGTAACGTTGCAGTGGGAGTTTACCTGAGTTTCTAGCATGTTGTGGGATGCTCTCTCTGGTGTGTTGCGTGACGCGTCTCAGTCTGGCCGGTATCCACAGTGCTCGCTCATAAATTCGAGCACGCGCAAGAGCACGCGCTTGTCAACTTATTGGTTGCAATCTGAAACATCACCGCTAGAGGCCGCTGAAAACTACATACAGCTCCTTTAAGTGGCTTGGAAATGCCACAAAAAAACCTACAACTGTTTTTCTAAACCTAAAAGCGCCAGGTAAACTCCGAATGACACGACAGACAGCACTTTCCATCAAGTTCTCCGCATCTCCAATAGTGTAAAGGAAAGAGCCACTCGCAAATAATCTTAAGGCAATGCAAACAGTTTGTGCTGTAGTTAAAGCCCGACTCCGACAAGTCGAAAATAAGTGTGCGTTTCCAATAGGGCTGGGGTAAACGATTATTAATTAAACGATTAGTCGGGCGATTATTTTATCGATTAGTCGACTAATCTAACGACTAATTGGAATTATTTATCCTGTCTGTTATTCGCATATCTCTGTCGAGCCGTTACTCCGATGGATTTCAAACTCGACAGCTGTCTGGGCACGAGTAAGTGCAGTGCCAAGTTTGACGTTGTTTGGATGAGAAATGCAAAAGATATGTTAAATATATTGGTAAAAGAAGCACTTAGAAGGTTGTGGTTTAAAAATAAACATTCTGACATAAACACACTGTCAGCTACAATGTTTACTTCTGAATAATATAGTATAAATGTGATAAATCCTTTTTTTTTTCATGCAATTAATCCATTGAATCAATATAAAAGTTAATTTTCACATTGAAACTGTTGAAAATACACAACAAAGTAAGTTGATCCACATATGACAGCCTCTGAACTCGGTCAATACTAATCTGGACTAAACATAGGCTACATTCAATCAGCCATCGCTAGAAATACCTTCTGAACGACGGCGACCTTCTTTTTTGACGGCGATCAGCTGTAAAATGGCTTAGGTCCTGCTCGGTTTTCGTTGACTTTGAGTACAAGAATTGAACGTTTTTTAAAAGATCCCCTGGGGTTAACGTGTCAGCATTCGACAGAAGTTTGACGCTGTCGTGTGAGAACAAGCATCAGTCGGCATTTCTCTTCCTCCCGCGTGCCTCATCTTCTTAATCTCCTCACGTAAATGATTAGATTTCGATGGCTTACGTTTCTTCCCTACGGCAGAATCCACCACAGGTTCATCAATGTATTATTTTTTTTGTTTGTTTGTTGATCAAAAAGTGCAAAGTAGATAAGGAAAACTAGGATGCCGGGTGTCAGAGCGCCACCGTTACTGTTTACAATGCGTGGAATGGTGCGCTGTGATTGGTTGAGCGGATTTGTGGCATTCTGCAGAGAAAGGAGACGTGTGTGTGTGGCGAGCTGTACCTCCGGGAATGGTGCAAAAAAATAAATAGATAATAAATGAAGAAGCGTCGACGCAAAAAATATGACGTCGACGTAATTTTGGCGTCGACGTCATCGACGCACCGCTACAGCTCTAGTTTCCAACAAATTAATCATGTAAACGACAATCTCACCAGTCACGAGAAAAAATATATATCTCAGAAAGTGCACTATTGTAACGCAAAATCTCAGTTCTTCGTACCTCAGGGCCCGTTCTTCGTACGCCGCTAACTCAGTTAGCTGGATTTGATTATTGGCGATTTGGCATGATCTGGGATTGTTTGGTTCTTCGACGCTCATCCTGGACTTGCTGTCATAGCAACAGGTGCGCAAGCTTATTTCATGTTAACAGGATTAGATCCCGGCTTCATAAGCGCTGGACTTCCCGTATCAGCTCCGCTTATGAAGCCGCAGTCTAATCCTGTTAACATGAAATAAGCCTGCTCCCGAGCAGGTTTAAGCTTGCGCACCTGGGGCCCGTTCTTCGTACGTCGCTAACTCAGTTAGCTGGATTTGATTATTGGCGATTTGGCATGATCTGGGATTGTTTGGTTCTTCGACGCTCCTCCTGGACTTGCTGTCATAGCAACAGGTGCGCAAGCTTATTTCATGTTAACAGGATTAGATCCCGGCTTCATAAGCGGAGCTGATACTGTACCAGCCATTTGGATTATGGACATACTTAATTTAATGCAGCAACAAATTATTTACAGTGTAGCAAGATGATTTAAAACTCATTTACCTGTAATTAAGGTGTTGCTGTTACTGGTCCCTGGCTTTAGGTCTAAAGGCCTATTTATACTTCTGCGTCGAACTTACGCCGTAGCTACGTCGTAGGCTGTGCTTAGCGCGCGTACCCTTTGGCGTACCCTGATGCGCACCTCTCCAAAAATGTAACAACGCGTCAATTCTACGCGGACGCAAGCGCTGTGATTGGTCTGCTAGAACCCCTCCCTCGGGTTTCACATGGTCCCTCTGCATGAGTAATTGCGCGTCAACGCGGACAACGACGCAGAAGTATAAATTAAAACCAACGCGTTGCCTACAGCGTAGAGGCTCCGGCGTAGGTCCGACGCAGAAGTATAAATAGGCCTTAAGGAAGAGCTGCCCCCAGGAATGCCCTCCACAATGGGTCGGTTCTCATTTAGCCCAAGGGCCAGCTCTTCTGCCGGGGTATAACGTGGGGGTGCAGGACCACCACCTGTTTTTTTCTGCTCCGCCTTTTCCTTGGTTGCAGATAACCATAAACAGACAAACACATCATTTAAAATGTCTTTGCTAAAAGAGACTAATCAGTAGAAGTAGAAAAGATTACCAGTTTGAAGAATATTCTTGTACTTCACTTTTACTTGTTCCCATGTTCTAGTGGGTCCTGAGGTGGCTCTGACATTAAGCAATTATGAAATTATTAAAATACAACAGGGCTCTAGAGTGCGACCAATTTGGGCGCACATGCGACCAAATTTTGTAAGGGTGCGACTAAAATTGTTCCTAGGTCGCACCGGTGCACCTAACGTCCTCGCATCCGCTGCCTCTCCACGAACTAAGTGTTTGTTCTCCTTTGACGGAACTCACACTCTTCTCTCACGCTTAATGAGTGATGACGGAGGACAGAATTAAACATTCAAACGTAGCCTGGTTACACTTAAGGTCTGTGATATTAGTCTGATTTTATTTTAGATTTCGGCTTCCAAAGATTATAAAAAATAATATATTGAGGTAAAACCATTAAAAACTATAGCCGCATTCTATCTAGTGCAACTTCTTCTCTTCGCAGCATTACACTGTCATTTCTCCCTAAAACTCAAACCTAACGACAGAATCAGCACGATCGGTGATTGTTGTAAAATGCAGTCTAGCTACTGTTGCTAACTTGCGAGACGCGTTAAATAATTAAAAGAGCTATTAAAAGCACAAAATCTGCGCAAGAGATGTTGTTCGCAAGGCGGCACGCGCTCCGAAACCGAAACCAAGACAAGCAAATTATAGCCTACTTTGGGTTTAATGTGCGTGTCTAAACGATCAAATGTACACAAAAGTATGTCAAAATGACCGGCTTGGAGATTCACTAAAAACAGTTTATGTCTTAAATGGACGTAGTTATGGAAATAGTTGGGAGAATATGGTGCATCAGATCAATAGCAGATCTGCACTCGGTCTTAAAGGGGCCGCAGTCTATTAAACATGCGGACGATTGCGCCATTACTGCGAATCAAACAACAAGAGAAAAATCACTACAAAGCTCTTGAAAGAATAACTTCAGCTTTATTAAGCATTAATCTATTTATGAAAAATTATGCAGTGTTATTTTACATTTGATTACTTTATTAGATTTCTTTTTAGACTAATATATATATATATATATATATAAAAACAAAAAGAACCGATAAGAATACAGTTAAAGTACCGGATCGATAAGCAGTATCGGTAAGAGTAGGAATACCGTTAAAACCCTTTACTCCCCGGTCAATGCTCCGACAACAGCCCAGACATGAAGCTACTTCAGCCACCATTCTCCCCAGTCCCTGGTAAGATGCCAAGCCCTGGTCTTTCGTCGGAGATGGCATCCGACTCAGAGACGGAGGTAGAGCCTATACCGCGCCTGAGCTAGAGACTCAAAATAGTTAGTTTGGCAGCTCAGTGAAGCACTTTAAAAAAATTTTTTATTTATTTTTATTTATTTACCTACACCTTATTCTTGTTTAAAATCATTTACATAATATGAATGTATATAGAGCGTGATAAAAAGGTGACCTTGGAATTGTGGCGTTAAAGGTGACGCGAGCCAAGAAAAATTTTCAGTGCACCCAAATTTTGTGCTGGTGCACCTAAATAAAAAAGTTAGGCGCACCAGTGCAACCAAGGCAAAAAGTTAGTCTGGAGCCCTGTACAAGAATATACACTGTAATAAGTGATATAACCATAACATGGAACACTTACGCATTTAATTTGTCTGTTACTTTTTGCCAGCCCTCTCTCCTGGCTTTTGCACACTTTGATTCCCAGTGTTCCCTGGCGTTTTAATTATATTTTTCAAACTCTGCATACCCTTCCAGTAAAAATTCCTGCTCTGCTGCGTTGAAAAACTGAGCGCGCTCTTTGGCCATGGTGAGCAGCCAATAGCAGCGTTGCTGATCAATGTTTCTACTATCGATACATATCCCCTTTTAAACCAGCGCGTGAACGCGCAATTATCTCACTAACTCAATCCAGCTATACTAATCATATCCGGCAGGTGTGTTCGAAGAACCAAATTAGTCAGATCATGATTAGCACGATGATATCATCTTGGATGTCTCGTTTGATCTCAGATGTTTTAAGCAACGTACGAAGAACGGGCCCCAGTTGCTATGACAGCAAGTCCAGGATGAGCGTCGAAGACCCAAACAATCCAAGATCATGCCAAATCGCCAACAATCAAATCCAGCTAACTGAGTTCTTCGACGCTCATCCTGGACTTGCTGTCATAGCAACTGGGGCCCGTTCTTCGTACGTTGCTTGAAACATCCAAGATCAAATTATGAGACATCCAAGGTGATATCATCGGCCTAATCATGATCTGACTAATTCGTTTCTTCGAACACACCTGCCAGTTATGATTAGTATAGCTGGATTGAGTTATCTGAGATAACTGCGCGTTCATGCGCTGGTTTAAAAGGGGATATGTATCGATAGTAGAAACATTGATCAGCAACGCTGCTATTGGCTGCTCACCATGGCCAAAGAGCGCGCACAGTTTTTCTCCGCAGCAGAGCAAGAGTTATTGAAGGTTATGCAGAATATGAAACCTTAATTAAAACGCCAGGGAACACCTCAAAGTGTGCAAAAGCCAGGAGAGAGGGCTGGCAAAAAGTAGCAGACAAATGAAATGCGTAAGTGTTCCATGTTATGGTTATATCACTTATTACAGTGTATATTCTTGTATTTTAATCATTTCATAATTGCTTAATGTCAGAGCCACCTCAGGACCCACTAGAACAGTGTTCTTCAACCCTGCTCCTGGAGGACCCCCAACACTGCACGTTTTCTTTGTCTCCCTAATCAAACACACCTGATTCAACTCATCAGCTCATTAACCCATGTGATAATGAGTTGATGAATTGAATCCGGTGTGTTTGATTAGGGAGACAAAGAAAACCAGCAGTGTTGGGGGTCCTCCGGGACCAGGGTTGAAGAGCACTGCACTAGAACATGGGAACAAGTAAAAGGGAAGTACAAGAATATTCTTCAAAATGGTAATCTTTTCTACTTCTACTGTTCTTTGTCTCTTTTACAAAAGAAAAGCACCGTTAAATGTGTTTGTCTGTTTATAACAGCAACCAAGAAAAAGGCTGAGCTGAAAAAAAAAAAAACAGGTGGTGGTCCTGCTCCCTCACATTATACCACATTATACCCCAGCAGTAGAGCTGGCCCTGGGGTTAAATGTGAACCGACCCATTGTGGAGGGCATCCCTGGGGGCAGCTCTTCCTCAGACCAACAGCCAGGAACCAGTAGCAGCAACACCTTCATTACTGGTAAATGAGCTTTAAATGATCTTGCTACACTGTAAAATATATCTTTTTTTTTTGCCGCATTAAATTAAGTAGGCCTATATAATCCAAATGGCTGGTACAGTAATTTCAGCTGTTAAATATTGAGTAGTGATCAATTGCTTTGACTTGTGAAGGTGAAAACTGCTGAACTTAATGTAAGAATATTTTGCCATGAGTTACTGATCACATTTGTTCATATAGTGTAGTTCATTGTAATGCCATTGTGTTTCCTCTTTTGTGCAGTTTTACATAATACACCAACACTTGTACCTGTTCCCAAGAAAGTAGTGGCTGAAATGTGTGCAGTAAGTGGACTTTTTCTAACTTTACATCAAAAGGGAAGAAAGTGCAACACTTTGTAATGCCCATTTGTTTCCATTGCACAGGACAGTGAAGAAACCCTCTCAGATGACTGTCCTTTGGAGGAAGTACTTGTAAGTGCATAAATAACTTTACTTCATTTATAGTAACTTGTGTACATATTATTTCTGACTGCAATATGAGTTGCAGGAGGAAAGGCCTACTGCACAAAGTGATACAGAGGTGGGCAGTGTAGTAACCTACTTGTACTTTTTATTTTTGTTGCATGAGGCTTGTGTTGACAGTTCTTTTTTATTTTTTTTTATTTTTTTATTCTTTTTATCCAAACATGGCACAGGGTGATATCCGTATATAAACGGAATCTACAACAGAAAATTTAGTATTTTGACCTGAAAAAACAGAAAAATGAAGGGGAGAAATAGAACTTGACACCTTAAAGAAGAAAAAACTGGCACTAGAGATTGAGTTGCTTCAAAAGGAACTTCAGAGTAAGTGCTAAATACACTATTTCACACAGAGTACTATTGCTGACCTTGGATAACAATATATCTTATTGCAGGCAAAAGATGACCATCATTGGCTTTTCTTGACAAAGAATAATTGAAATAAAACTCAAGGAACTAAGCATGTTGTCTTGTCTTCTATTCATTTAATGAAGGTTTTTGTTTTGAAAAAAAATAAATAAAAAATGGTGTTCCACAATTCTGTCCCGTGCAGCTCTGCCACTAGGTTGGTCCAAGTGCACTGGCTGGAGGTCATCATCAGGCTGCACCTCCACCACAGGGGTCCTCTCCTTTCTGATGGTGGCACTATTGTGGAGTATGGCACATGCAACAATAATGTCACAGGCCCTGTCAGGTGCAACCCTCAGACACTGAAATCTTTCCTTTAGTTGCCCAAAGGTCATTTCAATGCGTGCCCTTGTCCTGGCTAGAGCTGCATTGAAACGGGTTTGGGTCAGGGAATGGCGTCATGAAATACTGCCTGCAGGTATAGCCCCTGTCACCAAGCAGGATCCCGTCGTAAGCACCTGGAAAAATGCAGTTTTGTTAGGCTCAGAATAAATGTATGTAATACAGTGAGCTTGATATTAAATATTTCCTTACCACGTTCAAATAATGTGCATAAATGTGACTCTCTGAAAATCCTGGAGTCATGCACAGAACCAGGCCATTTTGCTTCCACATTTGTGATGTAGGACATGGAGTCACACACCATCTAAGATATTTTTAATCAGTCAACTGCATACTTTTTGATTACATTACTTTTTGTATTATTTGATATATTCTGGACTCGCTTCTCCAAGGTAAATGGTGAATTGTTTGATGTCAGGCTGCATGCTCAGAAAGCGGCAGTGGATTGTGCAGCGTGAGACCACCTTCAGCGACAGGTTCTTGTCGTAAAAACGGACAAGACATGGCTGCGAAAGACTTCCCGTATCACCTCCGCTTATAAAGCCGGGATCTAATCCTGTTAACATGAAATAAGCCTGCTCCCGAGCAGGTTTAAGCTTGGGCACCTGTTGCTATGACAGCAAGTCCAGGATGAGCGTCGAAGAACCAAACAATCCAAGATCATGCCAAATCTCCAACAATCAAATCCAGCTAACTGAGTTAGCGACGTACGAAGAACGGGCCCCTGGGGCCTGTTTCAGAAAGGAGGTTCAACTGAGTTGACTTACCCTGAGATGGGAAACTCTGAGTTTTCGGTTACAGAACAGCGGAAATTAGTTAGTTCAATCAACTCTGAGTTGACTGACTCTGAGTTAAGCGCGTGCACCACCACTATAAAAAGCCATTATCAATGGAGTGCAGATATTATGAGTCACCATGGTAACAGCGCCAGACAAAAAGAGGTCTGCATATTTCTCACCAGCTTCTGCAAGCGTAAGAAGACATATTATTATTTTTTAAATATCGGCTGCAGCAGCGAAGGACAACTAGAGTTAGCTAGGGAGAAAATAGTTGCTCGAGTCAATGCGTATGTTTACATTTTAATTAGTTATACAGTGTTGGGTGTAATTAATTACCAAGTCATCTAAATACTGTCATTTAATTAAAGGGATTACTCTTAATTCTTCTGTAATTTGAAGTAAAATCTGATGTAATTGCATTAGACTATAGAACAATTCTGTATATTTAACATACATTTTTAAAAGGTATATTTTTTATGTAACCTTCTCCCTCTACACACTTTGGTCAATTCAAGAATAATCCATGCAATTGTATATTGTTTATTTGAAAGCATTAAAAGTGCAGTTTCTTGTCTCTCCTTGTATTGTTCAAGTGGTTGAGGTTGATATGGGATTTATTAATAAGTAGACCAATACTTTCTAAAGATAGTCATTATTACATGAATCTAATTACACGGTTGAAGATGTCATTTGTAGTTAGTAATTAATAACTATTTTAGAGTAACTTACCCAACTGTTATAATATCAGAGGTGAAACTGGAAGAACAGTATGTTATTCAACCTAATTTTAATTTTCATGGGTGCAATCCTGCAGGTATTAAAAGAACATGGCAGCAGCTGAAAATTAAATATAAGAACATAATTCAATCAGGTAAGGTTTGAGCATATCATGGGTGTAGGGCTACCTGAATTTACAAATATTTGACATATTAAATAACTAAATAGCATCCCAGTGTCTAGCAGTGCAGCAGCATTTTTGGCTGGGGGAATTCCTGGAGGGACTTCAGAGCCAGTCACTCCCGAAGATCCAAGGGCCTTCATAAAATGTAAGAGGTTTACATATGTGTTATTTCTTATATAGGCTATTTTTGATATTTCCATTTATTTTACTTTGGGTTGGGTTTTTTGTTGGTCCCAACAGATTCCGATGGTAATATCTGTCTTTTGGAGCCTCCTGTCCCAACAAAACCTGCAGGCAGTTGTAAGTAGCCTACTCAATACACCAGAAATTATGACAAATAGTGTTATAAAGTGTACTCATCTTCACAGGACGATGGGGATAATGTTATGTGTCACATCAAACAATCTACACATTCAGATTTTTTCACATTTTTATGTGGAGTAGAATCTAAGTTTAAAGCTAAGTATAAATGGGTAGTCTTATCTCTCCCCCCCGCCCCCAAAGTGGAAGAACAGCAGGAGGACGGTCCATCAACTTCTGTTGCACAGATGAACAGAGTTCAGTGATTTTCAGTAAATGCCACAGTTTAATTCTGTAGAATTTGTTTAGAACTACATTATGTAACTCTAATCTACTACTGTATATTCAGTTGCCAGTTAAGGAGTTAATAGACTTCATCTTATTTAAAAAATTGAAAAAAAAAAAAACAGTAAAAATAGCAATATTGTATTTATTAATTAAAGATTAATTTTATTAATAAAAATGTACTGAAAGAATGAATGAGGTGTTTAAACACCACTTCCTCTTTAAAAAAGGGGAGGAGACCGAAAGAAACTCTGGGTTTACCGAAGAAAACCTGCTCCCGGCCAGGTTAGGTTCACAGAGTAAGTTACCATGGTAACTGACTCTGAGTATAAGTTACCTCTCTTTCAGAAACGGGCTTGACTTACTCTGCTTTCTCAGGTTTAACATACCTCCCATTCTGAAACAGAAAACCCAGAGTTTCCCTCATTTCAGGGTTAACATACTCTGAGTTTTCACTTAACCTCCTTTCTGAAACAGGCGCCCCTGGTCTTTTCACGATCGGATAGCTATCCGATCTGAGAAAACGCATGAAGTGGCCAGGTGTAAACAGCCCCAGAAATCATTCTAATATTCTGATTTATTATGAGTGTTGGAAACAGTTCTGCTGCCTAATATATTTGATGAATAAAAGGTTAAAAAGAACTGCATTTATTAAAAAATATATATAATTTCTAATAATATAAATCTTCTTTACTATCACTTTTTTTTAAATCAATTTAACACATCCTTGCTGAATAAAAGTATTGATTTATTTAAAAAAAAATTAAAAAAAATACTGACCTCAAATTACTGACCAGTAGTGTATATTGTTGTTACAAAAGATTTCTATTTTTTAAAAAATTGCTTTTTTTTTTTTTTTTTTTTTTTTTTTTTTTACTTTTTATTCATCAAAGTATCCTAAAAAAAGTATCACAGGTTATGAAAACATATTAAGCAGCAGAACTGTTTCCAACTTTGATAATGAATCATCATATTAGAATTATTTCTAAAGGATCATGTGATAGACTGGAGTAATGATCCTGAAAATTCAGCTTTGCATCACAGAAATAAATGATCATTTAAACCAATTATTTTAAATTGTAAAAATATATCACAATATTACTTTTTTTTCTGTATTTTTGATCAAATAAATGCAGGCTTGATGAGCAGAGGAAACTTCTTTCAAAAACATTAAAAATACTAATACTTAGGCTGCGTCTCATTTCTCTGTCTTACCCCTTACTCTTACCCCTTCCCCTCGGTTTTGCGCGTTCATGTGAGGGGAAGTGGTGTCCCAATTCTCATTTTGATTAAGGGCTAGGGCCAAGGCGTAGGGCTACATAGCCCTTGAAACGAAGTCTGCGGAGGACCACACTTGAAAGAGAGGGGTAGGAATTTCTCAGAAGTGAGTCGCACAAATGTATGTATTTTCAGCAGTTTAATGACACTCGTGTTTTATGATACCTTTAATAAAACGTTCGTAATGTTTTTGTTTTGAATCACTAGTTAACCGCTAGCTAGCAGCTATGCGCTATTTGCCGTTTGCTAATGTTTTGCTTATGGTGTCGCCGGCGCCGCCGTTAAATACAATGAAACAATGTCTTTGACTGATGGCACACAAGCGTGCAAAGATAAAGAGAGACCAGGCAATAGATATCACAACCCGAGATGACGGCATCTTCGTTTGTTTATGTCAACGCGTATCGCCTCTGTTGACGTAGCAGCCAGCTAGCGGAAAGGGAAGATGACGCAAACGGTAATCGAGTGGTGTCTCATTTCTTAGAGAAACGTTCTTCCCCCTACCCCCCTTCACTCGGTATCGAAGGGCAAGGGGAAGACGCAGACAAAGGGGTAGGGGAAGGGGAAGGTGAAAGACAGAGAAATGAGATTGGCCCTTATACTTGCCCTGTAATACATGTATTCTTTGTTTTAGATGTTATTAACTTAAATTCTTATGAATAATAAAAATGTTGTAATGTCTATTTGTTATTTATGGCCTGTACGCCTCATTATTGATCTGAGCTTCTACATCTTGAATTCGAATAACATTCGATAAAACATAATTGCTGGATTATTTTGACTATAATATATAAGCAGATGAAACATAGTAGGCCTATACACTGTTTATCACAGATTACTTTGGACCAAAGTTACCATATTATAATTAATTATTATATAGTTCTATTCATTCATTTTATTTAAATTAGCACTGGTTAAAATGTATAAAGCATGAACAAGATATGAAACAATATTTATTAATAATACACAGTTTAAATATCACAAATATCAAATTGTATTTTCATTTGCGTCCTATGCTGGCTAATTACGACGTTTAACCTGTTATCATAATGAAATTCATGCATTTATTTGTCATTTAAACTGATGCAAACAGGGAAAGAGAGTAGAAAACACTTATTATCCTGTCGCCCCCTCTAGTGGACAGCATTAAGTATTACGGCCTTCATTGCTCAGATAACTCAAGTCGATGGATTTTTTGGGAAAGTCTGACCAGTTAGAAGCAAGTTAGACCAGTCTGAGGGTCTGAGCTGAGTTTGGTGAAGCATCAAAGTTCTAGGCGGAGTCAATTTCTCATAATAATAATAACAATTAATCCCAAACCTGGTCATTTTGTCAGTATTTAATTTACGTTCACTGATTCTGGCTTCTCTCTTTTCTGTCTCTTTCTTTTCATGTGAACTGAGTAGGCTACACATGCTTAAATTCAAAAAATATAAACTTTATTTCTATTCAAAATTATTTATAGCCCATAGGCTATATGTCACACACGCCTACCTGCCTTTTGATGTAAATAAAAGACTAGAGTGGTAAATGTTACGGACATATTATCATGGTACAGTTCAGCCTATTATTGATTTTTATTTCCACTTCCCTTTTATCCAAAGAGACGGAACTATTTGCACTGTATTTATCAATGGGAGATATGCTAATATAATCTGTCATATACTGTGGCTCACATTAATGGGGTTGCTTGCAAGTCGCAGCAGCACGAATTACTTGACCAGCAACATATTTCTAAATCAAATAGTGTGTGTAGTTAACAGTGAGTGGTGGTTTCAGACATTATTTCATTAAAGGGCATTTGTCAGTGCCGCACTCGTAGCCTACTGACTCTTATTCTGCCTGACAGAAAGAAAAGCTCACAGCTTACTGAAGGCGGAGCGGTTTGACCAATCAGATGAAAGGGGCGTTTCAGCGCCGCCCACGTGTGCAAATGAAATATCGAACCCATAAACCGACTTGTAAACCATAAACGAAAAATGAAAAGTCTAGCCAAAATCTAGCCAAAAAAAACGAGCTGGTTTTCATTTCTCCTTATTCCATTCTAAACAGGAAATGAAATGATCAAAAAGTGCACGGACCCTATGACTAGATGTCGCCTTGGCTACGGCAGTTTGGAATATTCTGGGCTCATCTGATTTTTTTGTACATAGCATAACCTACTTTGTTATGATTTTAGTATCATAATGATTAATAAATGCACGCACAATTATCATGAACTTGATTTGAACAAATGCCTATCAACTTGTGTGTGCAAAATTCAGAATTAAATGAATGTGCAGCAATTTGTACAAATAGAGAGTCTGTAGGCCTATACTGTTGTAGCCATTAAATAAGCGCATTTATTTTCATATTTGTTCAAATGTTATAATGTTATTTTTTTCCCCATGTATGTTGATTTATGAAAAGTGAACAGCACGAGTAAAAGTGAATTTCGTTTTGTATAAATTGTATCTTAATTTTAATACATTTTTCATCAGCCTGTATTTAATAAATAAGATAAATAAGATTTAATAAATAATAATAAAAAAATGATAATCTTGCATTGCACGTTAACTGGAGCGCATCTCATCCTAACTTAACGAAACTCATTGTATGCCTCACACACAGACATGAGAAATACATCAAATACACAAAGCTTGAAATGTCTTTAAACGAAATAATTCAAAACGAAAAGAAAAAGGCTACTCTCTGATTATGTAATCCATTATGTGCATTTCTCTCTATAGGCGCGTTCACTATACGGCGATCGTCAACTTCATCTTTGCAGCCGAGTCGACACTGTCAGAAAACACTAGATTATAAAAAAAAAATCAATGCACGCGTCACCGGATTTACAAATGCACATCTTGTTGCACCCACACATATTATGTTGAAATAACGAGATATTATGTTGAAATAACATTATTAATAATAATACATATTTTAGAATATTTGATTGAATGCTGAATGTTGCGCTTGTTCAGTTAATAAAATTCAAACTTTAATTGTGATCATTAAAATAATTGAATATGAAATATTTAGTGTCCAAGTTTTGCTAATTAATTTATTTATATATGTAAGGCATTCGTTCCAATCAACTGCCTTAGCCAAGGCCACTGGTCTAGTGTATATATCTATGACTTGATCAGTCAAATGAAATACAATAAACGTATAAATAAATATTACAAATTAAAAACCGATCGGAAATGTGGTCCAATTTTCTAATACTATTATTTGATGACAACAATAGATTTGTAAAACAAAATCCAGCCATTTGTGTTTTTTTGTTTAGTTTTTTTAAAGCAAAAAACCAAGCTGCACCCTTTTTTAAATGTCATCTTTCATTCCGAAAGAGAATAATGAACGGGGCGATGTACAGATTGTAAATATTTAAAATGATTGAATGATTTGATTGTGTCATTATGATGAAGAAACAAGGCAAAAAATGTCAAAAAAAAAACCATTTGTGGAAGGCATCCGATGAGTGTCAACCCGGCCAGATCAGCAAGTGCATCAAGGCAACCACGATTAGCCGGTGCACCAGCCAGCAAAGTGATTCAATGGTTCATAGGTGTAGCTCGCAGCCTCATCGCCCTACCCTCCATATCTTAATGAGTGTACAGGCGGTTATTTATATAGGGCAGATAAGAGCTGTGTTTCTCTTCGACGGTAACTGTAAATTGAATTCAAGCTGCGATTTTTGAAGTTGGATATACTCGCGCGGGCAAATACAGATGTGTTAAACACGATAAGAACACAAATTGTACCTTTATTCGTTAATACAGTCGGTATTTCCCACAATGATTCTGCTTTGCTATTGGCCCACGTCACGATCAGTAAGCGCTGCTATTGGCGGTCACGATTATTAAGTATGAAAATGAAAATTCTGTCAGTAATTCCTCACCCTCATGTTGTTCCAACCCCTTCGTTCATCTTCGGAACACAAATTAAGATATTTTTGATTAAATGACTAAATTGGACTATATTAACGATGTGTTTAATGAACAAGTTTCAAACCCTTAGAAGCCTGAAGAAGTCTCGTTCCGAACACATCGCGATATTTGGCATCAGTTCACGTGTGTCAGATGTTGGTAAGTAGTAAATACGCTGTCCGAATAATGTGTGATATATAATGTATTTTCTGTTTGTCGATATTAATCAGATTAGCTCACGTTCAGTCACGGCATTATATCTGTCATCTCCACTGAGGCTTTGCGTTTTATTGCTTTCTAATTCAAAACAGGGTGATTAAGTTACACTGCCTGTCACATGACGTGAGCATAGGCCTAAAGACCTTAAATCAGTTAATCATATTCATATCAGATTAAAAGTAGTACAATTAGTTCCAAAGTTGTATTTGTAGTAGAAGCACAGTACAAACAACACTTACCATGCTTTTACCACATTAACATTAGTTTTACTGTGGTAAGTGTAGTAAAAAGACAGTAATCACAAAACTTACCATGCTTTTACCACACTATTGGTAGTTTTAATGTGATACTTATTGTAAATGCACATTAACCACAACGCTTACCATGCTTTTACCACAGGAATGATGTAAAACAACATAATGATATTTTATTTTCTCTTTTTTCAGCTGAAAAGACCAAAAGGACCTTTCGGACTATTATTGTTTGAGGACAAGTAAACGGAGGAGACAGACAGCTGCAAAGGCAAATATTCGCAATGGTATATACATGTGTTGGTTCGAACCCTAAATCAAACATTTTATCAAGCATTTGTTGTTTCTTAAACCTTTTCTCGCAAAACCCATAGCCCAATCAGTACGAAGATAGTCTGAAAGTCTTAATAATTCACAAGATTTTACAAGTTGTCAAATTCGTACGATACTCGTACATATTTGTATACTCGTACACACACTGTCAGAAAGTTGATATTAATTGCATTGTATTGATTACAATTAGTGATGCACCGATGTGAAAATTGAGGCCGATACCGATATTAATATTGCTGTTATGGCCGATACCGATATTTGCCGATGTCGATATCTCTGTATAGAAAACAAATTTGAATGATTATCAAATAAAGATGTATTTTCCAAAACACTTTTTTTTTTACTTTAGAAATGACTGATATTGGGCACCTTTACCTGTGTGCAAAATATGTCACATACGACACACATGCATTATACTGCATTGCATATACAGTAATGTGTGCTGGTCAACTTGTCTAAAATTAAGAAACCCTTAGAAAACAGTAAAAAAAACACACACAAAAAACAGGAACATTGTGTAAAATTAAGATAGGCTACTTTATTTATTATTCCAATATCCAAATATCGAGGGCTTGGAACCAGAGGGGCGTAAGTGGCATTTGACAAACTTTACAGGAGAGCCAAAACAAAATTTTGACCACACTTCAATCAACTGTATTTATTAACCTTCAACCACAACATTGCAACCACATACATACTTATATGAGTAAGTTCTTAAGTGAACATATTATGGAATATTAACACGATGAACATATTCTAAAACCTTGCAAAATCTTGAAAATATGGCAAAAACATCAAATACGCCTTTTTGGCACCAAACATTTCCAATTCTTCTAAAGAAAAATAGGGCGTATCTGCTGATCAATGCAGAAATGATTGGTCAAAACATTGGTTAAAAACACTCTAACTTCATAACTTTTCATTTTATTTAAAATACTGTATACATAGTCATTTCATCATTTCAAACTGTTTAACATTTCATTTCTAACCGTTTAATTTCAATTCTCATTTATGAGTTCACATTCATGTCAAACAGTTTAACATTTAATTTCAAACAGTTTAATTTCTCTTGTTTATTACACATTTCACTTTTTAGTTCACTTTAGTTGAACTAAAAAGTTCACTCACTGCCCACTGTCAGAGTGTTATAGAACTCTGCATAACAGTGAGGAATACTCCCATTGGTGCACAGGGTGAGTAGGTCTTTTTTCTTTAAGGCACTGATCACTGGAGGATTTTCATACAATGAGCTGGGGTGTGTGGTTCTGGTGCCTCTGGTGCCTCTTGTTGCCTGTTGTGCCACCGTCAGTTTTCGGAAGGTTGGGGCGGTGAAATCATACTTGAAGAAGATTGTTTTTGGTTCATCTTTCGTGTAGCGGAACCATTTAATCTTCTGCCAATGAACTGATTGTCCCTCCTCATCTTTTGTTCTGTTTTTGAGTATGTGGTTGGAGAGGGACTTGAAGTCCAGAAAGTCCTTGTGTTCAAGTTCATGTACACTGTATGGGTCGTTCCTTCTTGCCATTCTCACAAGTGTGTAGTAGCCATCAGTAAATAGAAGTATGGGAGTAAATAGAAACTTTTCTTCTTGCAGTTTCCACTGCAGCATGCACACTATCACACTCCATGTCTAGTAGCCATCCATGATGGCTACTACACACTTGTGAGAATGGAAAGAAAGAACGACCCATAGTGTACATGAACTTGGACACAAGGACTTTCTGTACTTCAAGTCCCTCTCCAACCACATACTCAAAAACAGAACAAAAGATGAGGAGGGACAATCAGTTCATTGGCAGAAGATTAAATGGTTCCGCTACACGAAAGATGAACCAAAAACAATCTTCTTCAAGTATGATTTCACCGCCCCAACCTTCCGAAAACTGACGGTGGCACAACAGGCAACAAGAGGCACCAGAGGCACCAGAACCACACCCCCCAGCTCATTGTATGAAAATCCTCCAGTGATCAGTGCCTTAAAGAAAAAAGACCTACTCACCCTGTGCACCAATGGGAGTATTCCTCACTGTTATGCAGAGTTCTATACTGTTCGTTGCTCAGACTCGCTCTCCCAGTTTAAAACTAGATTAAAGTCGCATCTCTTCAGCCAGGCATTCATATAATCCTACAGTTCAAACTACAATCCGGCCTGTAGCTCATAAATGCCAGAGGAGAACTGGCCCCCGACTGAGCCTGGGTTCTCCCAAGGTTTTTTTTCTCCATTAGGTCACCTGATGGAGTTTTAGGACACCATTAGGTCACTTGATGGAGTTTTTCGGTTCCTTGCCACTGTTGCCTTTGGCTTGCTCAGTTGGGGATATTTTGGGGATATTTAATTTAATTTTATCAATCAATAAATTCCTCTTGAAACAAACATTGTTGTATTATTTTAATTTAATACTGTGAAGCTGCTTAGATACAATCTGTATTGTGAAAAGCGCTATACAAATAAACTTGACTTGACTTGACTTGAATCGTATGGTAAATTAACTTATTTATAACTGTCTTAATTTATGTTTCAAGAACAATAGTAATTGCACATAGAGTAAGTCGAGACTTTCTTGTTTTACAGCAGAGAAGGAAGACCAGTCCTTATATCAACGCAAGCTAATCGAATAAGTCCTTTGTTTCGGGTGAGGAAGGAACATCTGGTGCCCAAAGAAGACAGAAAGCTGAGCGAGTCCATTGGTATGTCTTGTATTGAAACAATGCTGTAATATGTAGTACATAATTTGATGTTGACAATTTTACATTGTACAGGTTATCACTTGGTTTTTGACCAAGTGAAGCTCTTGAAACAAGTGACAGGAGAGTATGTAACTTGTCTGGAAAGTATCAGAGTCGCATTTGGCACGCGTGCCTTAGGTTGCCGACCCCTGGTCTAGCCTATAGTCTATGGTACCAATCACGTTAGTGAAGCCTGAGTAACATATACTGTAATCGGCATGGTCATGAATGCATGATCTTCATAAAAAATTATGATAGCCTAAAAAAAAACTGCTTAAAAAAAAAAACTGCTTTACAACATTGGGTCTTAAAGGTGCTGTATGTAGCTTTTCTACTAAAACGAATCCTTTTTTTATTGCCTGTGTGTGAAGGGGTTGTAATATCACATTAAAATGATCCACTTTTCGGGTTTTGCTATTACCTCTGAAAGCAAGTATTCTTATGTTTATGTGAAGGTGCCGGGTCGGATTTACCGCGAAATCCAGTGATGTCACCTGCATGCGCGGAGCGCTCCCGAGCCTCTCGCCTCGTCTAGCCTACTGATTTTGCACTCAACAGCGACGACACTGCAACTTATGACATGGACTTATGACTTATGCAACTTATGACATGTCTGATAACACTGAGAAACGACCTGCTCCCAGCACAACACAGACTCCAACACAAACTCCACATATTGATAAAAAAAACAATAAAACGTTTTTTTCTTTCTGCTGAAGCTCGTATTAAAGGCCAGACGTGAATCGGATGAACTTCGGGTGAAAAAACACGGATCAACATCGGCAGGGCGTTTGAATCATGGAGAGACCTTATCTACAAACCTAGAATGTATACATTTCCTGAAGAAAATGTGAAGTAGTGCTTGCAGTGGCAAAATTCGGCACGGTTGATAGGGTTCCATTCTTATCATGGTACGAGCATGGAGCATTAGTTCAACGTCAAGCTGATAAAAGTAGCCTATTATTGTAACGTTGCAGTGGGAGTTTACCTGAGTTTCTAGCATGTTGTGGGATGCTCTCTCTGGTGTGTTGCGTGACGCGTCTCAGTCTGGCCGGTATCCACAGTGCTCGCTCATAAATTCGAGCACGCGCAAGAGCACGCGCTTGTCAACTTATTGGTTGCAATCTGAAACATCACCGCTAGAGGCCGCTGAAAACTACATACAGCTCCTTTAAGTGGCTTGGAAATGCCACAAAAAAACCTACAACTGTTTTTCTAAACCTAAAAGCGCCAGGTAAACTCCGAATGACACGACAGACAGCACTTTCCATCAAGTTCTCCGCATCTCCAATAGTGTAAAGGAAAGAGCCACTCGCAAATAATCTTAAGGCAATGCAAACAGTTTGTGCTGTAGTTAAAGCCCGACTCCGACAAGTCGAAAATAAGTGTGCGTTTCCAATAGGGCTGGGGTAAACGATTATTAATTAAACGATTAGTCGGGCGATTATTTTATCGATTAGTCGACTAATCTAACGACTAATTGGAATTATTTATCCTGTCTGTTATTCGCATATCTCTGTCGAGCCGTTACTCCGATGGATTTCAAACTCGACAGCTGTCTGGGCACGAGTAAGTGCAGTGCCAAGTTTGACGTTGTTTGGATGAGAAATGCAAAAGATATGTTAAATATATTGGTAAAAGAAGCACTTAGAAGGTTGTGGTTTAAAAATAAACATTCTGACATAAACACACTGTCAGCTACAATGTTTACTTCTGAATAATATAGTATAAATGTGATAAATCCTTTTTTTTTTTCATGCAATTAATCCATTGAATCAATATAAAAGTTAATTTTCACATTGAAACTGTTGAAAATACACAACAAAGTAAGTTGATCCACATATGACAGCCTCTGAACTCGGTCAATACTAATCTGGACTAAACATAGGCTACATTCAATCAGCCATCGCTAGAAATACCTTCTGAACGACGGCGACCTTCTTTTTTGACGGCGATCAGCTGTAAAATGGCTTAGGTCCTGCTCGGTTTTCGTTGACTTTGAGTACAAGAATTGAAAGTTTTTTAAAAGATCCCCTGGGGTTAACGTGTCAGCATTCGACAGAAGTTTGACGCTGTCGTGTGAGAACAAGCATCAGTCGGCATTTCTCTTCCTCCCGCGTGCCTCATCTTCTTAATCTCCTCACGTAAATGATTAGATTTCGATGGCTTACGTTTCTTCCCTACGGCAGAATCCACCACAGGTTCATCAATGTATTATTTTTTTTGTTTGTTTGTTGATCAAAAAGTGCAAAGTAGATAAGGAAAACTAGGATGCCGGGTGTCAGAGCGCCACCGTTACTGTTTACAATGCGTGCAATGGTGCGCTGTGATTGGTTGAGCGGATTTGTGGCATTCTGCAGAGAAAGGAGACGTGTGTGTGTGGCGAGCTGTACCTCCGGGAATGGTGCAAAAAAAAAAAAAGATAATAAATGAAGAAGCGTCGACGCAAAAAATATGACGTCGACGTAATTTTGGCGTCGACGTCATCGACGCACCGCTACAGCTCTAGTTTCCAACAAATTAATCATGTAAACGACAATCTCACCAGTCACGAGAAAAAATATATGTCTCAGAAAGTGCACTATTGTAACGCAAAATCTCAGTTCTTCGTACCTCAGGGCCCGTTCTTCGTACGCCGCTAACTCAGTTAGCTGGATTTGATTATTGGCGATTTGGCATGATCTGGGATTGTTTGGTTCTTCGACGCTCATCCTGGACTTGCTGTCATAGCAACAGGTGCGCAAGCTTATTTCATGTTAACAGGATTAGATCCCGGCTTCATAAGCGCTGGACTTCCCGTATCAGCTCCGCTTATGAAGCCGCAGTCTAATCCTGTTAACATGAAATAAGCCTGCTCCCGAGCAGGTTTAAGCTTGCGCACCTGGGGCCCGTTCTTCGTACGTCGCTAACTCAGTTAGCTGGATTTGATTATTGGCGATTTGGCATGATCTGGGATTGTTTGGTTCTTCGACGCTCCTCCTGGACTTGCTGTCATAGCAACAGGTGCGCAAGCTTATTTCATGTTAACAGGATTAGATCCCGGCTTCATAAGCGGAGCTGATACTGTACCAGCCATTTGGATTATGGACATACTTAATTTAATGCAGCAACAAATTATTTACAGTGTAGCAAGATGATTTAAAACTCATTTACCTGTAATTAAGGTGTTGCTGTTACTGGTCCCTGGCTTTAGGTCTAAAGGCCTATTTATACTTCTGCGTCGAACTTACGCCGTAGCTACGTCGTAGGCTGTGCTTAGCGCGCGTACCCTTTGGCGTACCCTGATGCGCACCTCTCCAAAAATGTAACAACGCGTCAATTCTACGCGGACGCAAGCGCTGTGATTGGTCTGCTAGAACCCCTCCCTCGGGTTTCACATGGTCCCTCTGCATGAGTAATTGCGCGTCAACGCGAACAACGACGCAGAAGTATAAATTAAAACCAACGCGTTGCCTACAGCGTAGAGGCTCCGGCGTAGGTCCGACGCAGAAGTATAAATAGGCCTTAAGGAAGAGCTGCCCCCAGGAATGCCCTCCACAATGGGTCGGTTCTCATTTAGCCCAAGGGCCAGCTCTTCTGCCGGGGTATAACGTGGGGGTGCAGGACCACCACCTGTTTTTTTCTGCTCCGCCTTTTCCTTGGTTGCAGATAACCATAAACAGACAAACACATCATTTAAAATGTCTTTGCTAAAAGAGACTAATCAGTAGAAGTAGAAAAGATTACCAGTTTGAAGAATATTCTTGTACTTCACTTTTACTTGTTCCCATGTTCTAGTGGGTCCTGAGGTGGCTCTGACATTAAGCAATTATGAAATTATTAAAATACAAGAATATATACTGTAATAAGTGATATAACCATAACATGGAACACTTACGCATTTAATTTGTCTGTTACTTTTTGCCAGCCCTCTCTCCTGGCTTTTGCACACTTTGATTCCCAGTGTTCCCTGGCGTTTTAATTATATTTTTCAAACTCTGCATACCCTTCCAGTAAAAATTCCTGCTCTGCTGCGTTGAAAAACTGAGCGCGCTCTTTGGCCATGGTGAGCAGCCAATAGCAGCGTTGCTGATCAATGTTTCTACTATCGATACATATCCCCTTTTAAACCAGCGCGTGAACGCGCAATTATCTCACTAACTCAATCCAGCTATACTAATCATATCCGGCAGGTGTGTTCGAAGAACCAAATTAGTCAGATCATGATTAGCACGATGATATCATCTTGGATGTCTCGTTTGATCTCAGATGTTTTAAGCAACGTACGAAGAACGGGCCCCAGTTACTATGACAGCAAGTCCAGGATGAGCGTCGAAGACCCAAACAATCCAAGATCATGCCAAATCGCAAACAATCAAATCCAGCTAACTGAGTTCTTCGACGCTCATCCTGGACTTGCTGTCATAGCAACTGGGGCCCGTTCTTCGTACGTTGCTTGAAACATCCAAGATCAAATTATGAGACATCCAAGGTGATATCATCGGCCTAATCATGATCTGACTAATTCGTTTCTTCGAACACACCTGCCAGTTATGATTAGTATAGCTGGATTGAGTTATCTGAGATAACTGCGCGTTCATGCGCTGGTTTAAAAGGGGATATGTATCGATAGTAGAAACATTGATCAGCAACGCTGCTATTGGCTGCTCACCATGGCCAAAGAGCGCGCACAGTTTTTCTCCGCAGCAGAGCAAGAGTTATTGAAGGTTATGCAGAATATGAAACCTTAATTAAAACGCCAGGGAACACCTCAAAGTGTGCAAAAGCCAGGAGAGAGGGCTGGCAAAAAGTAGCAGACAAATGAAATGCGTAAGTGTTCCATGTTATGGTTATATCACTTATTACAGTGTATATTCTTGTATTTTAATCATTTCATAATTGCTTAATGTCAGAGCCACCTCAGGACCCACTAGAACAGTGTTCTTCAACCCTGCTCCTGGAGGACCCCCAACACTGCACGTTTTCTTTGTCTCCCTAATCAAACACACCTGATTCAACTCATCAGCTCATTAACCCATGTGATAATGAGTTGATGAATTGAATCCGGTGTGTTTGATTAGGGAGACAAAGAAAACCAGCAGTGTTGGGGGTCCTCCGGGAGCAGGGTTGAAGAACACTGCACTAGAACATGGGAACAAGTAAAAGGGAAGTACAAGAATATTCTTCAAAATGGTAATCTTTTCTACTTCTACTGTTCTTTGTCTCTTTTACAAAAGAAAAGCACCGTTAAATGTGTTTGTCTGTTTATAACAGCAACCAAGAAAAAGGCTGAGCTGAAAAAAAAAAAAAACAGGTGGTGGTCCTGCTCCCTCACATTATACCACATTATACCCCAGCAGTAGAGCTGGCCCTGGGGTTAAATGTGAACCGACCCATTGTGGAGGGCATCCCTGGGGGCAGCTCTTCCTCAGACCAACAGCCAGGAACCAGTAGCAGCAACACCTTCATTACTGGTAAATGAGCTTTAAATGATCTTGCTACACTGTAAAATATATCTTTTTTTTTTGCCGCATTAAATTAAGTAGGCCTATATAATCCAAATGGCTGGTACAGTAATTTCAGCTGTTAAATATTGAGTAGTGATCAATTGCTTTGACTTGTGAAGGTGAAAACTGCTGAACTTAATGTAAGAATATTTTGCCATGAGTTACTGATCACATTTGTTCATATAGTGTAGTTCATTGTAATGCCATTGTGTTTCCTCTTTTGTGCAGTTTTACATAATACACCAACACTTGTACCTGTTCCCAAGAAAGTAGTGGCTGAAATGTGTGCAGTAAGTGGACTTTTTCTAACTTTACATCAAAAGGGAAGAAAGTGCAACACTTTGTAATGCCCATTTGTTTCCATTGCACAGGACAGTGAAGAAACCCTCTCAGATGACTGTCCTTTGGAGGAAGTACTTGTAAGTGCATAAATAACTTTACTTCATTTATAGTAACTTGTGTACATATTATTTCTGACTGCAATATGAGTTGCAGGAGGAAAGGCCTACTGCACAAAGTGATACAGAGGTGGGCAGTGTAGTAACCTACTTGTACTTTTTATTTTTGTTGCATGAGGCTTGTGTTGACAGTTCTTTTTTATTTTTTTTTATTTTTTTATTCTTTTTATCCAAACATGGCACAGGGTGATATCCGTATATAAACGGAATCTACAACAGAAAATTTAGTATTTTGACCTGAAAAAACAGAAAAATGAAGGGGAGAAATAGAACTTGACACCTTAAAGAAGAAAAAACTGGCACTAGAGATTGAGTTGCTTCAAAAGGAACTTCAGAGTAAGTGCTAAATACACTATTTCACACAGAGTACTATTGCTGACCTTGGATAACAATATATCTTATTGCAGGCAAAAGATGACCATCATTGGCTTTTCTTGACAAAGAATAATTGAAATAAAACTCAAGGAACTAAGCATGTTGTCTTGTCTTCTATTCATTTAATGAAGGTTTTTGTTTAAAAAAAAAAAAAAAAAAAATGGTGTTCCACAATTCTGTCCCGTGCAGCTCTGCCACTTGGTTGGTCCAAGTGCACTGGCTGGAGGTCATCATCAGGCTGCACCTCCACCACAGGGGTCCTCTCCTTTCTGATGGTGGCACTATTGTGGAGTATGGCACATGCAACAATAATGTCACAGGCCCTGTCAGGTGCAACCCTCAGACACTGAAATCTTTCCTTTAGTTGCCCAAAGGTCATTTCAATGCGTGCCCTTGTCCTGGCTAGAGCTGCATTGAAACGGGTTTGGGTCAGGGAATGGCGTCATGAAATACTGCCTGCAGGTATAGCCCCTGTCACCAAGCAGGATCCCGTCGTAAGCACCTGGAAAAATGCAGTTTTGTTAGGCTCAGAATAAATGTATGTAATACAGTGAGCTTGATATTAAATATTTCCTTACCACGTTCAAATAATGTGCATGAATGTGACTCTCTGAAAATCCTGGAGTCATGCACAGAACCAGGCCATTTTGCTTCCACATTTGTGATGTAGGACATGGAGTCACACACCATCTAAGATATTTTTAATCAGTCAACTGCATACTTTTTGATTACATTACTTTTTGTATTATTTGATATATTCTGGACTCGCTTCTCCAAGGTAAATGGTGAATTGTTTGATGTCAGGCTGCATGCTCAGAAAGCGGCAGTGGATTGTGCAGCGTGAGACCACCTTCAGCGACAGGTTCTTGTCGTAAAAACGGACAAGACATGGCTGCGAAAGACTTCCCGTATCACCTCCGCTTATAAAGCCGGGATCTAATCCTGTTAACATGAAATAAGCCTGCTCCCGAGCAGGTTTAAGCTTGGGCACCTGCTGCTATGACAGCAAGTCCAGGATGAGCGTCGAAGAACCAAACAATCCAAGATCATGCCAAATCTCCAACAATCAAATCCAGCTAACTGAGTTAGCGACGTACGAAGAACGGGCCCCTGGGGCCTGTTTCAGAAAGGAGGTTCAACTGAGTTGACTTACCCTGAGATGGGAAACTCTGAGTTTTCGGTTACAGAACAGCGGAAATTAGTTTGTTCAATCAACTCTGAGTTGACTGACTCTGAGTTAAGCGCGTGCACCACCACTATAAAAAGCCATTATCAATGGAGTGCAGATATTATGAGTCACCATGGTAACAGCGCCAGACAAAAAGAGGTCTGCATATTTCTCACCAGCTTCTGCAAGCGTAAGAAGACATATTATTATTTTTTAAATATCGGCTGCAGCAGCGAAGGACAACTAGAGTTAGCTAGGGAGAAAATAGTTGCTCGAGTCAATGCGTATGTTTACATTTTAATTAGTTATACAGTGTTGGGTGTAATTAATTACCAAGTCATCTAAATACTGTCATTTAATTAAAGGGATTACTCTTAATTCTTCTGTAATTTGAAGTAAAATCTGATGTAATTGCATTAGACTATAGAACAATTCTGTATATTTAACATACATTTTTAAAAGGTATATTTTTTATGTAACCTTCTCCCTCTACACACTTTGGTCAATTCAAGAATAATCCATGCAATTGTATATTGTTTATTTGAAAGCATTAAAAGTGCAGTTTCTTGTCTCTTTGGTTGATATGGGATTTATTAATAAGTAGACCAATACTTTCTAAAGATAGTCATTATTACATGAATCTAATTACACGGTTGAAGATGTCATTTGTAGTTAGTAATTAATAACTATTTTAGAGTAACTTACCCAACTGTTATAATATCAGAGGTGAAACTGGAAGAACAGTATGTTATTCAACCTAATTTTAATTTTCATGGGTGCAATCCTGCAGGTATTAAAAAGAACATGGCAGCAGCTGAAAATTAAATATAAGAACATAATTCAATCAGGTAAGGTTTGAGCATATCATGGGTGTAGGGCTACCTGAATTTACAAATATTTGACATATTAAATAACTAAATAGCATCCCAGTGTCTAGCAGTGCAGCAGCATTTTTGGCTGGGGGAATTCCTGGAGGGACTTCAGAGCCAGTCACTCCCGAAGATCCAAGGGCCTTCATAAAATGTAAGAGGTTTACATATGTGTTATTTCTTATATAGGCTATTTTTGATATTTCCATTTATTTTACTTTGGGTTGGGTTTTTTGTTGGTCCCAACAGATTCCGATGGTAATATCTGTCTTTTGGAGCCTCCTGTCCCAACAAAACCTGCAGGCAGTTGTAAGTAGCCTACTCAATACACCAGAAATTATGACAAATCGTGTTATAAAGTGTACTCATCTTCACAGGACGATGGGGATAATGTTATGTGTCACATCAAACAATCTACACATTCAGATTTTTTCACATTTTTATGTGGAGTAGAATCTAAGTTTAAAGCTAAGTATAAATGGGTAGTCTTATCTCTCCCCCCGCCCCCAAAGTGGAGGAACAGCAGGAGGACGGTCCATCAACTTCTGTTGCACAGATGAACAGAGTTCAGTGATTTTCAGTAAATGCCACAGTTTAATTCTGTAGAATTTGTTTAGAACTACATTATGTAACTCTAATCTACTACTGTATATTCAGTTGCCAGTTAAGGAGTTAATAGACTTCATCTTATTTAAAAAAAAAAAAAAAAAAAAAAAACAGTAAAAATAGCAATATTGTATTTATTAATTAAAGATTAATTTTATTAATAAAAATGTACTGAAAGAATGAATGAGGTGTTTAAACACCACTTCCTCTTTAAAAAAAGGGGAGGAGACCGAAAGAAACTCTGGGTTTACCGAAGAAAACCTGCTCCCGGCCAGGTTAGGTTCACAGAGTAAGTTACCATGGTAACTGACTCTGAGTATAAGTTACCTCTCTTTCAGAAACGGGCTTGACTTACTCTGCTTTCTCAGGTTTAACATACCTCCCATTCTGAAACAGAAAACCCAGAGTTTCCCTCATTTCAGGGTTAACATACTCTGAGTTTTCACTTAACCTCCTTTCTGAAACAGGCGCCCCTGGTCTTTTCACGATCGGATAGCTATCCGATCTGAGAAAACGCATGAAGTGGCCAGGTGTAAACAGCCCCAGAAATCATTCTAATATTCTGATTTATTATGAGTGTTGGAAACAGTTCTGCTGCCTAATATATTTGATGAATAAAAGGTTAAAAAGAACTGCATTTATTAAAAAAAATATATAATTTCTAATAATATAAATCTTCTTTACTATCACTTTTTTTTAAATCAATTTAACACATCCTTGCTGAATAAAAGTATTGATTTATTTAAAAAAAAAAAAAAAAAAATACTGACCTCAAATTACTGACCAGTAGTGTATATTGTTGTTACAAAAGATTTCTATTTTTAAAAAAATTGCTTTTTTTTTTTTTTTTTTACTTTTTATTCATCAAAGTATCCTAAAAAAAGTATCACAGGTTATGAAAACATATTAAGCAGCAGAACTGTTTCCAACTTTGATAATGAATCATCATATTAGAATTATTTCTAAAGGATCATGTGATAGACTGGAGTAATGATCCTGAAAATTCAGCTTTGCATCACAGAAATAAATGATCATTTAAACCAATTATTTTAAATTGTAAAAATATATCACAATATTACTAGTATTTTTGATCAAATAAATGCAGGCTTGATGAGCAGAGGAAACTTCTTTCAAAAACATTAAAAATACTAATACTTATACTTGCCCTGTAATACATGTATTCTTTGTTTTAGATGTTATTAACTTAAATTCTTATGAATAATAAAAATGTTGTAATGTCTATTTGTTATTTATGGCCTGTACGCCTCATTATTGATCTGAGCTTCTACATCTTGAATTCGAATAACATTCGATAAAACATAATTGCTGGATTATTTTGACTATAATAAATAAGCAGATGAAACATAGTAGGCCTATACACTGTTTATCACAGATTACTTTGGACCAAAGTTACCATATTATAATTAATTATTATATAGTTCTATTCATTCATTTTATTTAAATTAGCACTGGTTAAAATGTATAAAGCATGAACAAGATATGAAACAATATTTATTAATAATACACAGTTTAAATATCACAAATATCAAATTGTATTTTCATTTGCGTCCTATGCTGGCTAATTACGACGTTTAACCTGTTATCATAATGAAATTCATGCATTTATTTGCAGTGGTGGAATGTAACCAAGTACAAATACTTCGTTACTTTACTTAAGTACATTTTTCACGTATCTGTACTTTACTTAAGTAGAATCAATAGTGCATACTTTTGACTTTTACTTCGTTACTTTTTGCAGCAATTATTATACTTTCTACTCCACCACATTTCTACAACGTTTCGTTACATTTTCGGATCAGTTTTTCCCCTGCCAAAACAGGGATTGAAAAAAATCTCCATGTTTTCGGTGCTGATCGCGTTGGTGGCGCTAACAATAAAGCACCTAAAAGCTGTCACAAAGAACCAGCAAAAGTAATGAATATGTCAAATATAGCAAGAAGACATTTTAATTGTTTATTAATAAACAAGTGTTTTCTGTGTCGGCTGCAAAGATGAGGTTGACGATACTGATACGCGATCTTCGCAGTAGTGAACGCGCCAGAGAGAAATGCGCATTTCATACGGATTATAAGCAGAGAGCAGTCGGTTTTCTTTCGTTTTGAATTGTTCTGTTTAAAAGTACACATTTAAAGCTGTCTAAAGATATATTTATCAGGTCTGTGAGGCAAGTAGGATACCTTATAGCCTACGCTGAGTTTCGGTTCATTTATGAGACGAGCTCCAGTTCACTCGCCAGCGCCTACGTGTCGTGATTATCTATTTTCTACTTATTTATTAAATCCTGGCAATTGTTTGATGAAACATTGATTAAAATTGAGATACAATTAATACAAAACGAAATTCAAATTTAAAAAAGGCTTTGTGCTTTCTGTTTGAGGTCTCAGTGAAAGTTTTAAAGCAGTCTTTTAGTGCCTTTCAGAGCGGTCACGTCTGTAACATTGTTTTTTCCTCATAAATGGGAACACGAAAAATAAAATAAAATGAATATGTTATGTTCTGTGGAGAGAGCCAACCCTTCATCCGGTGGGTATTACTTTTGGTTTGCGCAGTGTAATTCACAGAATTACAAAAAAATATTTTTCTACCTAAAAGTTAAATATTGTTTGTGTCCCGTAACGCATGTGTAGCCTAGATTTCCCATTAAATATAAAACGCATACTGATATTTTTCAATATGTATTAAATGCATTTTCTGAGAATTTATATTTCAAGTTTTTACTGCAAATGTCCCGTTTATAACGATGGAATTGCCAAATATTAAATAATTTATCCTCAACTAGTTTTGTGGTGTAGGTCTACGTATTGTATAATGTTAACTTCAAAAAAGGGGTGTGTCGCGATTCTGCCTTCTCCCTTCTCACACCGCGACACAGGTTCGTAGATCTGAGTGTAGCGATTTCGGATTCATATTGTTACAGCCCTAATTATTAGAATATAGACATTAAGAGAATAAATTGTTATGCAAGTACTTTTACTTTTAATACTTAAAGTACATTTAAAATCAGGTACTTTTTACTTAAGTAGGGTTTTCATTGTGGTAGGCTACTTCTACTTTTACTAAAGTAAATATGTCTCTGGTTATTTGTACTTTTACTTAAGTACTGAGATTCAGTACTTCCTCCACCACTGTTTATTTATTTGTCATTTAAACTGATGCAAACAGGGAAAGAGAGTAGAAAACACTTATTATCCTGTCGCCCCCTCTAGTGGACAGCATTAAGTATTACGGCCTTCATTGCTCAGATAACTCAAGTCGATGGATTTTTTGGGAAAGTCTGACCAGTTAGAAGCAAGTTAGACCAGTCTGAGGGTCTGAGCTGAGTTTGGTGAAGCATCAAAGTTCTAGGCGGAGTCAATTTCTCATAATAATAATAACAATTAATCCCAAACCTGGTCATTTTGTCAGTATTTAATTTACGTTCACTGATTCTGGCTTCTCTCTTTTCTGTCTCTTTCTTTTCATGTGAACTGAGTAGGCTACACATGCTTAAATTCAAAAAATATAAACTTTATTTCTATTCAAAATTATTTATAGCCCATAGGCTATATGTCACACACGCCTACCTGCCTTTTGATGTAAATAAAAGACTAGAGTGGTAAATGTTACGGACATATTATCATGGTACAGTTCAGCCTATTATTGATTTTTATTTCCACTTCCCTTTTATCCAAAGAGACGGAACTATTTGCACTGTATTTATCAATGGGAGATATGCTAATATAATCTGTCATATACTGTGGCTCACATTAATGGGGTTGCTTGCAAGTCGCAGCAGCACGAATTACTTGACCAGCAACATATTTCTAAATCAAATAGTGTGTGTAGTTAACAGTGAGTGGTGGTTTCAGACATTATTTCATTAAAGGGCATTTGTCAGTGCCGCACTCGTAGCCTACTGACTCTTATTCTGCCTGACAGAAAGAAAAGCTCACAGCTTACTGAAGGCGGAGCGGTTTGACCAATCAGATGAAAGGGGCGTTTCAGCGCCGCCCACGTGTGCAAATGAAATATCGAACCCATAAACCGACTTGTAAACCATAAACGAAAAATGAAAAATCTAGCCAAAATCTAGCCAAAAAAAAAACGAATAAACGAGCTGGTTTTCATTTCTCCTTATTCCATTCTAAACAGGAAATGAAATGATCAAAAAGTGCACGGACCCTATGACTAGATGTCGCCTTGGCTACGGCAGTTTGGAATATTCTGGGCTCATCTGATTTTTTTGTACATAGCATAACCTACTTTGTTATGATTTTAGTATCATAATGATTAATAAATGCACGCACAATTATCATGAACTTGATTTGAACAAATGCCTATCAACTTGTGTGTGCAAAATTCAGAATTAAATGAATGTGCAGCAATTTGTACAAATAGAGAGTCTGTAGGCCTATACTGTTGTAGCCATTAAATAAGCGCATTTATTTTCATATTTGTTCAAATGTTATAATGTTATTTTTTTCCCCATGTATGTTGATTTATGAAAAGTGAACAGCACGAGTAAAAGTGAATTTCGTTTTGTATAAATTGTATCTTAATTTTAATACATTTTTCATCAGCCTGTATTTAATAAATAAGATAAATAAGATTTAATAAATAATAATAAAAAAATGATAATCTTGCATTGCACGTTAACTGGAGCGCATCTCATCCTAACTTAACGAAACTCATTGTATGCCTCACACACAGACATGAGAAATACATCAAATACACAAAGCTTGAAATGTCTTTAAACGAAATAATTCAAAAACGAAAAGAAAAAGGCTACTCTCTGATTATGTAATCCATTATGTGCATTTCTCTCTATAGGCGCGTTCACTATACGGCGATCGTCAACTTCATCTTTGCAGCCGAGTCGACACTGTCAGAAAACACTAGATTATAAAAAAAAAATCAATGCACGCGTCACCGGATTTACAAATGCACATCTTGTTGCACCCACACATATTATGTCGAAATAACGAGATATTATGTTGAAATAACATTATTAATAATAATACATATTTTAGAATATTTGATTGAATGCTGAATGTTGCGCTTGTTCAGTTAATAAAATTCAAACTTTAATTGTGATCATTAAAATAATTGAATATGAAATATTTAGTGTCCAAGTTTTGCTAATTAATTAATTTATATATGTAAGGCATTCGTTCCAATCAACTGCCTTAGCCAAGGCCACTGGTCTAGTGTATATATCTATGACTTGATCAGTCAAATGAAATACAATAAACGTATAAATAAATATTACAAATTAAAAACCGATCGGAAATGTGGTCCAATTTTCTAATACTATTATTTGATGACAACAATAGATTTGTAAAACAAAATCCAGCCATTTGTGTTTTTTTGTTTCGTTTTTTTAAAGCAAAAAACCAAGCTGCACCCTTTTTTAAATGTCATCTTTCATTCCGAAAGAGAATAATGAACGGGGCGATGTGCAGATTGTAAATATTTAAAATGATTGAATGATTTGATTGTGTCATTATGATGAAGAAACAAGGCAAAAAATGTCAAAAAAAACCATTTGTGGAAGGCATCCGACCCGGCCAGATCAGCAAGTGCATCAAGGCAACCACGATTAGCCGGTGCACCAGCCAGCAAAGTGATTCAATGGTTCATAGGTGTAGCTCGCAGCCTCATCGCCCTACCCTCCACATCTTAAAGAGTGTACAGGCGGTTATTTATATAGGGCAGATAAGAGCTGTGTTTCTCTTCGACGGTAACTGTAAATTGAATTCAAGCTGCGATTTTTGAAGTTGGATATACTCGCGCGGGCAAATACAGATGTGTTAAACACGATAAGAACACAAATTGTACCTTTATTCGTTAATACAGTCGGTATTTCCCACAATGATTCTGCTTTGCTATTGGCCCACGTCACGATCAGTAAGCGCTGCTATTGGCGGTCACGATTATTAAGTATGAAAATGAAAATTCTGTCAGTAATTCCTCCCCCTCATGTTGTTCCAACCCCTTCGTTCATCTTCGGAACACAAATTAAGATATTTTTGATTAAATGACTAAATTGGACTATATTAACGATGTGTTTAATGAACAAGTTTCAAACCCTTAGAAGCCTGAAGAAGTCTCGTTCCGAACACATCGCGATATTTGGCATCAGTTCACGTGTGTCAGATGTTGGTAAGTAGTAAATACGCTGTCCGAATAATGTGTGATATATAATGTATTTTCTGTTTGTCGATATTAATCAGATTAGCTCACGTTCAGTCACGGCATTATATCTGTCATCTCCACTGAGGCTTTGCGTTTTATTGCTTTCTAATTCAAAACAGGGTGATTAAGTTACACTGCCTGTCACATGACGTGAGCATAGGCCTAAAGACCTTAAATCAGTTAATCATATTCATATCAGATTAAAAGTAGTACAATTAGTTCCAAAGTTGTATTTGTAGTAGAAGCACAGTACAAACAACACTTACCATGCTTTTACCACATTAACATTAGTTTTACTGTGGTAAGTGTAGTAAAAAGACAGTAATCACAAAACTTACCATGCTTTTACCACACTATTGGTAGTTTTAATGTGATACTTATTGTAAATGCACATTAACCACAACGCTTACCATGCTTTTACCACAGGAATGATGTAAAACAACATAATGATATTTTATTTTCTCTTTTTTCAGCTGAAAAGACCAAAAGGACCTTTCGGACTATTATTGTTTGAGGACAAGTAAACGGAGGAGACAGACAGCTGCAAAGGCAAATATTCGCAATGGTATATACATGTGTTGGTTCGAACCCTAAATCAAACATTTTATCAAGCATTTGTTGTTTCTTAAACCTTTTCTCGCAAAACCCATAGCCCAATCAGTACGAAGATAGTCTGAAAGTCTTAATAATTCACAAGATTTTACAAGTTGTCAAATTCGTACGATACTCGTACATATTTGTATACTCGTACACACACTGTCAGAAAGTTGATATTAATTGCATTGTATTGATTACAATTAGTGATGCACCGATGTGAAAATTGAGGCCGATACCGATAACCGATATTAATATTGCTGTTATGGCCGATACCGATATTTGCCGATGTCGATATCTCTGTATAGAAAACAAATTTGAATGATTATCAAATAAAGAGCTATTTTCCAAAACACTTTTTTTTTAGAAATGACTGATATTGGGCACCTTTACCTGTGTGCAAAATATGTCACATACGACACACATGCATTATACTGCATTGCATATACAGTAATGTGTGCTGGTCAACTTGTCTAAAATTAAGAAACCCTTAGAAAACAGTAAAAAAAAAAAAACCACACAAAAAACAGGAACATTGTGTAAAATTAAGATAGGCTACTTTATTTATTATTCCAATATCCAAATATCGAGGGCTTGGAACCAGAGGGGCGTAAGTGGCATTTGACAAACTTTACAGGAGAGCCAAAACAAAATTTTGACCACACTTCAATCAACTGTATTTATTAACCTTCAACCACAACATTGCAACCACATACATACTTATATGAGTAAGTTCTTAAGTGAACATATTATGGAATATTAACACGATGAACATATTCTAAAACCTTGCAAAATCTTGAAAATATGGCAAAAACATCAAATACGCCTTTTTGGCACCAAACATTTCCAATTCTTCTAAAGAAAAATAGGGCGTATCTGCTGATCAATGCAGAAATGATTGGTCAAAACATTGGTTAAAAACACTCTAACTTCATAACTTTTCATTTTATTTAAAATACTGTATACATAGTCATTTCATCATTTCAAACTGTTTAACATTTCATTTCTAACCGTTTAATTTCAATTCTCATTTATGAGTTCACATTCATGTCAAACAGTTTAACATTTAATTTCAAACAGTTTAATTTCTCTTGTTTATTACACATTTCACTTTTTAGTTCACTTTAGTTGAACTAAAAAGTTCACTCACTGCCCACTGTCAGAGTGTTATAGAACTCTGCATAACAGTGAGGAATACTCCCATTGGTGCACAGGGGGAGTAGGTCTTTTTTCTTTAAGGCACTGATCACTGGAGGATTTTCATACAATGAGCTGGGGTGTGTGGTTCTGGTGCCTCTGGTGCCTCTTGTTGCCTGTTGTGCCACCGTCAGTTTTCGAAAGGTTGGGGCGGTGAAATCATACTTGAAGAAGATTGTTTTTGGTTCATCTTTCGTGTAGCGGAACCATTTAATCTTCTGCCAATGAACTGATTGTCCCTCCTCATCTTTTGTTCTGTTTTTGAGTATGTGGTTGGAGAGGGACTTGAAGTCCAGAAAGTCCTTGTGTTCAAGTTCATGTACACTGTATGGGTCGTTCCTTCTTGCCATTCTCACAAGTGTGTAGTAGCCATCAGTAAATAGAAGTATGGGAGTAAATAGAAATGGGAGTAAATAGAAACTTTTCTTCTTGCAGTTTACACTGCAGCATGCACACTATCACACTCCATGTCTAGTAGCCATCCATGATGGCTACTACACACTTGTGAGAATGGAAAGAAAGAACGACCCATAGTGTACATGAACTTGGACACAAGGACTTTCTGTACTTCAAGTCCCTCTCCAACCACATACTCAAAAACAGAACAAAAGATGAGGAGGGACAATCAGTTCATTGGCAGAAGATTAAATGGTTCCGCTACACGAAAGATGAACCAAAAACAATCTTCTTCAAGTATGATTTCACCGCCCCAACCTTCCGAAAACTGATGGTGGCACAACAGGCAACAAGAGGCACCAGAGGCACCAGAACCACACCCCCCAGCTCATTGTATGAAAATCCTCCAGTGATCAGTGCCTTAAAGAAAAAAGACCTACTCACCCTGTGCACCAATGGGAGTATTCCTCACTGTTATGCAGAGTTCTATACTGTTCGTTGCTCAGACTCGCTCTCCCAGTTTAAAACTAGATTAAAGTCGCATCTCTTCAGCCAGGCATTCATATAATCCTACAGTTCAAACTACAATCCGGCCTGTAGCTCATAAATGCCAGAGGAGAACTGGCCCCCGACTGAGCCTGGGTTCTCCCAAGGTTTTTTTTCTCCATTAGGTCACCTGATGGAGTTTTAGGACACCATTAGGTCACTTGATGGAGTTTTTCGGTTCCTTGCCACTGTTGCCTTTGGCTTGCTCAGTTGGGGATATTTTGGGGATATTTAATTTTATTTTATCAATCAATAAATTCCTCTTGAAACAAACATTGTTGTATTATTTTAATTTAATACTGTGAAGCTGCTTAGATACAATCTGTATTGTGAAAAGCGCTATACAAATAAACTTGACTTGACTTGACTTGACTTGAATCGTATGGTAAATTAACTTATTTATAACTGTCTTAATTTATGTTTCAAGAACAATAGTAATTGCACATAGAGTAAGTCGAGACTTTCTTGTTTTACAGCAGAGAAGGAAGACCAGTCCTTATATCAACGCAAGCTAATCGAATAAGTCCTTTGTTTCGGGTGAGGAAGGAACATCTGGTGCCCAAAGAAGACAGAAAGCTGCGCGAGTCCATTGGTATGTCTTGTATTGAAACAATGCTGTAATATGTAGTACATAATTTGATGTTGACAATTTTACATTGTACAGGTTATCACTTGGTTTTTGACCAAGTGAAGCTCTTGAAACAAGTGACAGGAGAGTATGTAACTTGTCTGGAAAGTATCAGAGTCGCATTTGGCACGCGTGCCTTAGGTTGCCGACCCCTGGTCTAGCCTATAGTCTATGGTACCAATCACGTTAGTGAAGCCTGAGTAACATATACTGTAATCGGCATGGTCATGAATGCATGATCTTCATAAAAAATTATGATAGCCTAAAAAAAAACTGCTTAAAAAAAAAACTGCTTTACAACATTGGGTCTTAAAGGTGCTGTATGTAGCTTTTCTACTAAAACGAATCCTTTTTTTATTGCCTGTGTGTGAAGGGGTTGTAATATCACATTAAAATGATCCACTTTTCGGGTTTTGCTATTACCTCTGAAAGCAAGTATTCTTATGTTTATGTGAAGGTGCCGGGTCGGATTTACCGCGAAATCCAGTGACGTCACCTGCATGCGCGGAGCGCTCCCGAGCCTCTCGCCTCGTCTAGCCTACTGATTTTGCACTCAACAGCGACGACACTGCAACTTATGACATGGACTTATGACTTATGCAACTTATGACATGTCTGATAACACTAAGAAACGACCTGCTCCCAGCACAACACAGACTCCAACACAAACTCCACATATTGATAAAAAAAACAATAAAACGTTTTTTTCTTTCTGCTGAAGCTCGTATTAAAGGCCAGACGTGAATCGGATGAACTTCGGGTGAAAAAACACGGATCAACATCGGCAGGGCGTTTGAATCATGGAGAGACCTTATCTACAAACCTAGAATGTATACATTTCCTGAAGAAAATGTGAAGTAGTGCTTGCAGTGGCAAAATTCGGCACGGTTGATAGGGTTCCATTCTTATCATGGTACGAGCATGGAGCATTAGTTCAACGTCAAGCTGATAAAAGTAGCCTATTATTGTAACGTTGCAGTGGGAGTTTACCTGAGTTTCTAGCATGTTGTGGGATGCTCTCTCTGGTGTGTTGCGTGACGCGTCTCAGTCTGGCCGGTATCCACAGTGCTCGCTCCTAAATTCGAGCACGCGCAAGAGCACGCGCTTGTCAACTTATTGGTTGCAATCTGAAACATCACCGCTAGAGGCAGCTGAAAACTACATACAGCTCCTTTAAGTGGCTTGGAAATGCCACAAAAAAAACCTAAAACTGTTTTTCTAAACCTAAAAGCGCCAGGTAAACTCCGAATGACACGACAGACAGCACTTTCCATCAAGTTCTCCGCATCTCCAATAGTGTAAAGGAAAGAGCCACTCGCAAATAATCTTAAGGCAATGCAAACAGTTTGTGCTGTAGTTAAAGCCCGACTCCGACAAGTCGAAAATAAGTGTGCGTTTCCAACAAATTAATCATGTAAACGACAATCTCACCAGTCACGAGAAAAAATATATGTCTCAGAAAGTGCACTATTGTAACGCAAAATCTCAGTTCTTCGTACCTCAGGGCCCGTTCTTCGTACGCCGCTAACTCTGTTAGCTGGATTTGATTATTGGCGATTTGGCATGATCTGGGATTGTTTGGTTCTTCGACGCTCATCCTGGACTTGCTGTCATAGCAACAGGTGCGCAAGCTTATTTCATGTTAACAGGATTAGATCCCGGCTTCATAAGCGCTGGACTTCCCGTATCAGCTCCGCTTATGAAGCCGCAGTCTAATCCTGTTAACATGAAATAAGCCTGCTCCCGAGCAGGTTTAAGCTTGCGCACCTGGGGCCCGTTCTTCGTACGTCGCTAACTCAGTTAGCTGGATTTGATTATTGGCGATTTGGCATGATCTGGGATTGTTTGGTTCTTCGACGCTCCTCCTGGACTTGCTGTCATAGCAACAGGTGCGCAAGCTTATTTCATGTTAACAGGATTAGATCCCGGCTTCATAAGCGGAGCTGATACTGTACCAGCCATTTGGATTATGGACATACTTAATTTAATGCAGCAACAAATTATTTACAGTGTAGCAAGATGATTTAAAACTCATTTACCTGTAATTAAGGTGTTGCTGTTACTGGTCCCTGGCTTTAGGTCTAAAGGCCTATTTATACTTCTGCGTCGAACTTACGCCGTAGCTACGTCGTAGGCTGTGCTTAGCGCGCGTACCCTTTGGCGTACCCTGATGCGCACCTCTCCAAAAATGTAACAACGCGTCAATTCTACGCGGACGCAAGCGCTGTGATTGGTCTGCTAGAACCCCTCCCTCGGGTTTCACATGGTCCCTCTGCATGAGTAATTGCGCGTCAACGCGGACAACGACGCAGAAGTATAAATTAAAACCAACGCGTTGCCTACAGCGTAGAGGCTCCGGCGTAGGTCCGACGCAGAAGTATAAATAGGCCTTAAGGAAGAGCTGCCCCCAGGAATGCCCTCCACAATGGGTCGGTTCTCATTTAGCCCAAGGGCCAGCTCTTCTGCCGGGGTATAACGTGGGGGTGCAGGACCACCACCTGTTTTTTTCTGCTCCGCCTTTTCCTTGGTTGCAGATAACCATAAACAGACAAACACATCATTTAAAATGTCTTTGCTAAAAGAGACTAATCAGTAGAAGTAGAAAAGATTACCAGTTTGAAGAATATTCTTGTACTTCACTTTTACTTGTTCCCATGTTCTAGTGGGTCCTGAGGTGGCTCTGACATTAAGCAATTATGAAATTATTAAAATACAAGAATATATACTGTAATAAGTGATATAACCATAACATGGAACACTTACGCATTTAATTTGTCTGTTACTTTTTGCCAGCCCTCTCTCCTGGCTTTTGCACACTTTGATTCCCAGTGTTCCCTGGCGTTTTAATTATATTTTTCAAACTCTGCATACCCTTCCAGTAAAAATTCCTGCTCTGCTGCGTTGAAAAACTGAGCGCGCTCTTTGGCCATGGTGAGCAGCCAATAGCAGCGTTGCTGATCAATGTTTCTACTATCGATACATATCCCCTTTTAAACCAGCGCGTGAACGCGCAATTATCTCACTAACTCAATCCAGCTATACTAATCATATCCGGCAGGTGTGTTCGAAGAACCAAATTAGTCAGATCATGATTAGCACGATGATATCATCTTGGATGTCTCGTTTGATCTCAGATGTTTTAAGCAACGTACGAAGAACGGGCCCCAGTTGCTATGACAGCAAGTCCAGGATGAGCGTCGAAGACCCAAACAATCCAAGATCATGCCAAATCGCCAACAATCAAATCCAGCTAACTGAGTTCTTCGACGCTCATCCTGGACTTGCTGTCATAGCAACTGGGGCCCGTTCTTCGTACGTTGCTTGAAACATCCAAGATCAAATTATGAGACATCCAAGGTGATATCATCGGCCTAATCATGATCTGACTAATTCGTTTCTTCGAACACACCTGCCAGTTATGATTAGTATAGCTGGATTGAGTTATCTGAGATAACTGCGCGTTCATGCGCTGGTTTAAAAGGGGATATGTATCGATAGTAGAAACATTGATCAGCAACGCTGCTATTGGCTGCTCACCATGGCCAAAGAGCGCGCACAGTTTTTCTCCGCAGCAGAGCAAGAGTTATTGAAGGTTATGCAGAATATGAAACCTTAATTAAAACGCCAGGGAACACCTCAAAGTGTGCAAAAGCCAGGAGAGAGGGCTGGCAAAAAGTAGCAGACAAATGAAATGCGTAAGTGTTCCATGTTATGGTTATATCACTTATTACAGTGTATATTCTTGTATTTTAATCATTTCATAATTGCTTAATGTCAGAGCCACCTCAGGACCCACTAGAACAGTGTTCTTCAACCCTGCTCCTGGAGGACCCCCAACACTGCACGTTTTCTTTGTCTCCCTAATCACACATACCTGATTCAACTCATCAGCTCATTAACCCATGTGATGATGAGTTGATGAATTGAATCCGGTGTGTTTGATTAGGGAGACAAAGAAAACCAGCAGTGTTGGGGGTCCTCCGGGACCAGGGTTGAAGAGCACTGCACTAGAACATGGGAACAAGTAAAAGGGAAGTACAAGAATATTCTTCAAAATGGTAATCTTTTCTACTTCTACTGTTCTTTGTCTCTTTTACAAAAGAAAAGCACCGTTAAATGTGTTTGTCTGTTTATAACAGCAACCAAGAAAAAGGCTGAGCTGAAAAAAAAAAAAACAGGTGGTGGTCCTGCTCCCTCACATTATACCACATTATACCCCAGCAGTAGAGCTGGCCCTGGGGTTAAATGTGAACCGACCCATTGTGGAGGGCATCCCTGGGGGCAGCTCTTCCTCAGACCAACAGCCAGGAACCAGTAGCAGCAACACCTTCATTACTGGTAAATGAGCTTTAAATGATCTTGCTACACTGTAAAATATATCTTTTTTTTTTGCCGCATTAAATTAAGTAGGCCTATATAATCCAAATGGCTGGTACAGTAATTTCAGCTGTTAAATATTGAGTAGTGATCAATTGCTTTGACTTGTGAAGGTGAAAACTGCTGAACTTAATGTAAGAATATTTTGCCATGAGTTACTGATCACATTTGTTCATATAGTGTAGTTCATTGTAATGCCATTGTGTTTCCTCTTTTGTGCAGTTTTACATAATACACCAACACTTGTACCTGTTCCCAAGAAAGTAGTGGCTGAAATGTGTGCAGTAAGTGGACTTTTTCTAACTTTACATCAAAAGGGAAGAAAGTGCAACACTTTGTAATGCCCATTTGTTTCCATTGCACAGGACAGTGAAGAAACCCTCTCAGATGACTGTCCTTTGGAGGAAGTACTTGTAAGTGCATAAATAACTTTACTTCATTTATAGTAACTTGTGTACATATTATTTCTGACTGCAATATGAGTTGCAGGAGGAAAGGCCTACTGCACAAAGTGATACAGAGGTGGGCAGTGTAGTAACCTACTTGTACTTTTTATTTTTGTTGCATGAGGCTTGTGTTGACAGTTCTTTTTTATTTTTTTTTATTTTTTTATTCTTTTTATCCAAACATGGCACAGGGTGATATCCGTATATAAACGGAATCTACAACATAAAATTTAGTATTTTGACCTGAAAAAACAGAAAAATGAAGGGGAGAAATAGAACTTGACACCTTAAAGAAGAAAAAACTGGCACTAGAGATTGAGTTGCTTCAAAAGGAACTTCAGAGTAAGTGCTAAATACACTATTTCACACAGAGTACTATTGCTGACCTTGGATAACAATATATCTTATTGCAGGCAAAAGATGACCATCATTGGCTTTTCTTGACAAAGAATAATTGAAATAAAACTCAAGGAACTAAGCATGTTGTCTTGTCTTCTATTCATTTAATGAAGGTTTTTGTTTAAAAAAAAAAAAAAAAAAAATGGTGTTCCACAATTCTGTCCCGTGCAGCTCTGCCACTAGGTTGGTCCAAGTGCACTGGCTGGAGGTCATCATCAGGCTGCACCTCCACCACAGGGGTCCTCTCCTTTCTGATGGTGGCACTATTGTGGAGTATGGCACATGCAACAATAATGTCACAGGCCCTGTCAGGTGCAACCCTCAGACACTGAAATCTTTCCTTTAGTTGCCCAAAGGTCATTTCAATGCGTGCCCTTGTCCTGGCTAGAGCTGCATTGAAACGGGTTTGGGTCAGGGAATGGCGTCATGAAATACTGCCTGCAGGTATAGCCCCTGTCACCAAGCAGGATCCCGTCGTAAGCACCTGGAAAAATGCAGTTTTGTTAGGCTCAGAATAAATGTATGTAATACAGTGAGCTTGATATTAAATATTTCCTTACCACGTTCAAATAATGTGCATAAATGTGACTCTCTGAAAATCCTGGAGTCATGCACAGAACCAGGCCATTTTGCTTCCACATTTGTGATGTAGGACATGGAGTCACACACCATCTAAGATATTTTTAATCAGTCAACTGCATACTTTTTGATTACATTACTTTTTGTATTATTTGATATATTCTGGACTCGCTTCTCCAAGGTAAATGGTGAATTGTTTGATGTCAGGCTGCATGCTCAGAAAGCGGCAGTGGATTGTGCAGCGTGAGACCACCTTCAGCGACAGGTTCTTGTCGTAAAAACGGACAAGACATGGCTGCGAAAGACTTCCCGTATCACCTCCGCTTATAAAGCCGGGATCTAATCCTGTTTACATGAAATAAGCCTGCTCCCGAGCAGGTTTAAGCTTGGGCACCTGTTGCTATGACAGCAAGTCCAGGATGAGCGTCGAAGAACCAAACAATCCAAGATCATGCCAAATCTCCAACAATCAAATCCAGCTAACTGAGTTAGCGACGTACGAAGAACGGGCCCCTGGGGCCTGTTTCAGAAAGGAGGTTCAACTGAGTTGACTTACCCTGAGATGGGAAACTCTGAGTTTTCGGTTACAGAACAGCGGAAATTAGTTAGTTCAATCAACTCAGAGTTGACTGACTCTGAGTTAAGCGCGTGCACCACCACTATAAAAAGCCATTATCAATGGAGTGCAGATATTATGAGTCACCATGGTAACAGCGCCAGACAAAAAGAGGTCTGCATATTTCTCACCAGCTTCTGCAAGCGTAAGAAGACATATTATTATTTTTTAAATATCGGCTGCAGCAGCGAAGGACAACTAGAGTTAGCTAGGGAGAAAATAGTTGCTCGAGTCAATGCGTATGTTTACATTTTAATTAGTTATACAGTGTTGGGTGTAATTAATTACCAAGTCATCTAAATACTGTCATTTATTTAAAGGGATTACTCTTAATTCTTCTGTAATTTGAAGTAAAATCTGATGCAATTGCATTAGACTATAGAACAATTCTGTATATTTAACATACATTTTTAAAAGGTATATTTTTTATGTAACCTTCTCCCTCTACACACTTTGGTCAATTCAAGAATAATCCATGCAATTGTATATTGTTTATTTGAAAGCATTAAAAGTGCAGTTTCTTGTCTCTCATTGTATTGTTCAAGTGGTTGAGGTTGATATGGGATTTATTAATAAGTAGACCAATACTTTCTAAAGATAGTCATTATTACATGAATCTAATTACACGGTTGAAGATGTCATTTGTAGTTAGTAATTAATAACTATTTTAGAGTAACTTACCCAACTGTTATAATATCAGAGGTGAAACTGGAAGAACAGTATGTTATTCAACCTAATTTTAATTTTCATGGGTGCAATCCTGCAGGTATTAAAAGAACATGGCAGCAGCTGAAAATTAAATATAAGAACATAATTCAATCAGGTAAGGTTTGAGCATATCATGGGTGTAGGGCTACCTGAATTTACAAATATTTGACATATTAAATAACTAAATAGCATCCCAGTGTCTAGCAGTGCAGCAGCATTTTTGGCTGGGGGAATTCCTGGAGGGACTTCAGAGCCAGTCACTCCCGAAGATCCAAGGGCCTTCATAAAATGTAAGAGGTTTACATATGTGTTATTTCTTATATAGGCTATTTTTGATATTTCCATTTATTTTACTTTGGGTTGGGTTTTTTGTTGGTCCCAACAGATTCCGATGGTAATATCTGTCTTTTGGAGCCTCCTGTCCCAACAAAACCTGCAGGCAGTTGTAAGTAGCCTACTCAATACACCAGAAATTATGACAAATAGTGTTATAAAGTGTACTCATCTTCACAGGACGATGGGGATAATGTTATGTGTCACATCAAACAATCTACACATTCAGATTTTTTCACATTTTTATGTGGAGTAGAATCTAAGTTTAAAGCTAAGTATAAATGGGTAGTCTTATCTCTCCCCCCCGCCCCCAAAGTGGAAGAACAGCAGGAGGACGGTCCATCAACTTCTGTTGCACAGATGAACAGAGTTCAGTGATTTTCAGTAAATGCCACAGTTTAATTCTGTAGAATTTGTTTAGAACTACATTATGTAACTCTAATCTACTACTGTATATTCAGTTGCCAGTTAAGGAGTTAATAGACTTCATCTTATTTAAAAAAAAAAAAAAAAAAAAAAAAACAGTAAAAATAGCAATATTGTATTTATTAATTAAAGATTAATTTTATTAATAAAAATGTACTGAAAGAATGAATGAGGTGTTTAAACACCACTTCCTCTTTAAAAAAAGGGGAGGAGACCGAAAGAAACTCTGGGTTTACCGAAGAAAACCTGCTCCCGGCCAGGTTAGGTTCACAGAGTAAGTTACCATGGTAACTGACTCTGAGTATAAGTTACCTCTCTTTCAGAAACGGGCTTGACTTACTCTGCTTTCTCAGGTTTAACATACCTCCCATTCTGAAACAGAAAACCCAGAGTTTCCCTCATTTCAGGGTTAACATACTCTGAGTTTTCACTTAACCTCCTTTCTGAAACAGGCGCCCCTGGTCTTTTCACGATCGGATAGCTATCCGATCTGAGAAAACGCATGAAGTGGCCAGGTGTAAACAGCCCCAGAAATCATTCTAATATTCTGATTTATTATGAGTGTTGGAAACAGTTCTGCTGCCTAATATATTTGATGAATAAAAGGTTAAAAAGAACTGCATTTATTAAAAAAAATATATAATTTCTAATAATATAAATCTTCTTTACTATCACTTTTTTTTAAATCAATTTAACACATCCTTGCTGAATAAAAGTATTGATTTATTTAAAAAAAAAATAAATAAAATACTGACCTCAAATTACTGACCAGTAGTGTATATTGTTGTTACAAAAGATTTCTATTTTTAAAAAAATTGCTTTTTTTTTTTTTTTTTTACTTTTTATTCATCAAAGTATCCTAAAAAAAGTATCACAGGTTATGAAAACATATTAAGCAGCAGAACTGTTTCCAACTTTGATAATGAATCATCATATTAGAATTATTTCTAAAGGATCATGTGATAGACTGGAGTAATGATCCTGAAAATTCAGCTTTGCATCACAGAAATAAATGATCATTTAAACCAATTATTTTAAATTGTAAAAATATATCACAATATTACTAGTATTTTTGATCAAATAAATGCAGGCTTGATGAGCAGAGGAAACTTCTTTCAAAAACATTCAAAATACTAATACTTATACTTGCCCTGTAATACATGTATTCTTTGTTTTAGATGTTATTAACTTAAATTCTTATGAATAATAAAAATGTTGTAATGTCTATTTGTTATTTATGGCCTGTACGCCTCATTATTGATCTGAGCTTCTACATCTTGAATTCGAATAACATTCGATAAAACATAATTGCTGGATTATTTTGACTATAATAAATAAGCAGATGAAACATAGTAGGCCTATACACTGTTTATCACAGATTACTTTGGACCAAAGTTACCATATTATAATTAATTATTATATAGTTCTATTCATTCATTTTATTTAAATTAGCACTGGTTAAAATGTATAAAGCATGAACAAGATATGAAACAATATTTATTAATAATACACAGTTTAAATATCACAAATATCAAATTGTATTTTCATTTGCGTCCTATGCTGGCTAATTACGACGTTTAACCTGTTATCATAATGAAATTCATGCATTTATTTGCAGTGGTGGAATGTAACCAAGTACAAATACTTCGTTACTTTACTTAAGTACATTTTTCACGTATCTGTACTTTACTTAAGTAGAATCAATAGTGCATACTTTTGACTTTTACTTCGTTACTTTTTGCAGCAATTATTATACTTTCTACTCCACCACATTTCTACAACGTTTCGTTACATTTTCGGATCAGTTTTTCCCCTGCCAAAACAGGGATTGAAAAAAATCTCCATGTTTTCGGTGCTGATCGCGTTGGTGGCGCTAACAATAAAGCACCTAAAAGCTGTCACAAAGAACCAGCAAAAGTAATGAATATGTCAAATATAGCAAGAAGACATTTTAATTGTTTATTAATAAACAAGTGTTTTCTGTGTCGGCTGCAAAGATGAGGTTGACGATACTGATACGCGATCTTCGCAGTAGTGAACGCGCCAGAGAGAAATGCGCATTTCATACGGATTATAAGCAGAGAGCAGTCGGTTTTCTTTCGTTTTGAATTGTTCTGTTTAAAAGTACACATTTAAAGCTGTCTAAAGATATATTTATCAGGTCTGTGAGGCAAGTAGGATACCTTATAGCCTACGCTGAGTTTCGGTTCATTTATGAGACGAGCTCCAGTTCACTCGCCAGCGCCTACGTGTCGTGATTATCTATTTTCTACTTATTTATTAAATCCTGGCAATTGTTTGATGAAACATTGATTAAAATTGAGATACAATTAATACAAAACGAAATTCAAATTTAAAAAAGGCTTTGTGCTTTCTGTTTGAGGTCTCAGTGAAAGTTTTAAAGCAGTCTTTTAGTGCCTTTCAGAGCGGTCACGTCTGTAACATTGTTTTTTCCTCATAAATGGGAACACGAAAAATAAAATAAAATGAATATGTTATGTTCTGTGGAGAGAGCCAACCCTTCATCCGGTGGGTATTACTTTTGGTTTGCGCAGTGTAATTCACAGAATTACAAAAAAATATTTTTCTACCTAAAAGTTAAATATTGTTTGTGTCCCGTAACGCATGTGTAGCCTAGATTTCCCATTAAATATAAAACGCATACTGATATTTTTCAATATGTATTAAATGCATTTTCTGAGAATTTATATTTCAAGTTTTTACTGCAAATGTCCCGTTTATAACGATGGAATTGCCAAATATTAAATAATTTATCCTCAACTAGTTTTGTGGTGTAGGTCTACGTATTGTATAATGTTAACTTCAAAAAAGGGGTGTGTCGCGATTCTGCCTTCTCCCTTCTCACACCGCGACACAGGTTCGTAGATCTGAGTGTAGCGATTTCGGATTCATATTGTTACAGCCCTAATTATTAGAATATAGACATTAAGAGAATAAATTGTTATGCAAGTACTTTTACTTTTAATACTTAAAGTACATTTAAAATCAGGTACTTTTTACTTAAGTAGGGTTTTCATTGTGGTAGGCTACTTCTACTTTTACTAAAGTAAATATGTCTCTGGTTATTTGTACTTTTACTTAAGTACTGAGATTCAGTACTTCCTCCACCACTGTTTATTTATTTGTCATTTAAACTGATGCAAACAGGGAAAGAGAGTAGAAAACACTTATTATCCTGTCGCCCCCTCTAGTGGACAGCATTAAGTATTACGGCCTTCATTGCTCAGATAACTCAAGTCGATGGATTTTTTGGGAAAGTCTGACCAGTTAGAAGCAAGTTAGACCAGTCTGAGGGTCTGAGCTGAGTTTGGTGAAGCATCAAAGTTCTAGGCGGAGTCAATTTCTCATAATAATAATAACAATTAATCCCAAACCTGGTCATTTTGTCAGTATTTAATTTACGTTCACTGATTCTGGCTTCTCTCTTTTCTGTCTCTTTCTTTTCATGTGAACTGAGTAGGCTACACATGCTTAAATTAAAAAAATATAAACTTTATTTCTATTCAAAATTATTTATAGCCCATAGGCTATATGTCACACACGCCTACCTGCCTTTTGATGTAAATAAAAGACTAGAGTGGTAAATGTTACGGACATATTATCATGGTACAGTTCAGCCTATTATTGATTTTTATTTCCACTTCCCTTTTATCCAAAGAGACGGAACTATTTGCACTGTATTTATCAATGGGAGATATGCTAATATAATCTGTCATATACTGTGGCTCACATTAATGGGGTTGCTTGCAAGTCGCAGCAGCACGAATTACTTGACCAGCAACATATTTCTAAATCAAATAGTGTGTGTAGTTAACAGTGAGTGGTGGTTTCAGACATTATTTCATTAAAGGGCATTTGTCAGTGCCGCACTCGTAGCCTACTGACTCTTATTCTGCCTGACAGAAAGAAAAGCTCACAGCTTACTGAAGGCGGAGCGGTTTGACCAATCAGATGAAAGGGGCGTTTCAGCGCCGCCCACGTGTGCAAATGAAATATCGAACCCATAAACCGACTTGTAAACCATAAACGAAAAATGAAAAATCTAGCCAAAATCTAGCCAAAAAAAAAACGAATAAACGAGCTGGTTTTCATTTCTCCTTATTCCATTCTAAACAGGAAATGAAATGATCAAAAAGTGCACGGACCCTATGACTAGATGTCGCCTTGGCTACGGCAGTTTGGAATATTCTGGGCTCATCTGATTTTTTTGTACATAGCATAACCTACTTTGTTATGATTTTAGTATCATAATGATTAATAAATGCACGCACAATTATCATGAACTTGATTTGAACAAATGCCTATCAACTTGTGTGTGCAAAATTCAGAATTAAATGAATGTGCAGCAATTTGTACAAATAGAGAGTCTGTAGGCCTATACTGTTGTAGCCATTAAATAAGCGCATTTATTTTCATATTTGTTCAAATGTTATAATGTTATTTTTTTCCCCATGTATGTTGATTTATGAAAAGTGAACAGCACGAGTAAAAGTGAATTTCGTTTTGTATAAATTGTATCTTAATTTTAATACATTTTTCATCAGCCTGTATTTAATAAATAAGATAAATAAGATTTAATAAATAATAATAAAAAAATGATAATCTTGCATTGCACGTTAACTGGAGCGCATCTCATCCTAACTTAACGAAACTCATTGTATGCCTCACACACAGACATGAGAAATACATCAAATACACAAAGCTTGAAATGTCTTTAAACGAAATAATTCAAAAACGAAAAGAAAAAGGCTACTCTCTGATTATGTAATCCATTATGTGCATTTCTCTCTATAGGCGCGTTCACTATACGGCGATCGTCAACTTCATCTTTGCAGCCGAGTCGACACTGTCAGAAAACACTAGATTATAAAAAAAAAATCAATGCACGCGTCACCGGATTTACAAATGCACATCTTGTTGCACCCACACATATTATGTCGAAATAACGAGATATTATGTTGAAATAACATTATTAATAATAATACATATTTTAGAATATTTGATTGAATGCTGAATGTTGCGCTTGTTCAGTTAATAAAATTCAAACTTTAATTGTGATCATTAAAATAATTGAATATGAAATATTTAGTGTCCAAGTTTTGCTAATTAATTAATTTATATATGTAAGGCATTCGTTCCAATCAACTGCCTTAGCCAAGGCCACTGGTCTAGTGTATATATCTATGACTTGATCAGTCAAATGAAATACAATAAACGTATAAATAAATATTACAAATTAAAAACCGATCGGAAATGTGGTCCAATTTTCTAATACTATTATTTGATGACAACAATAGATTTGTAAAACAAAATCCAGCCATTTGTGTTTTTTTGTTTCGTTTTTTTAAAGCAAAAAACCAAGCTGCACCCTTTTTTAAATGTCATCTTTCATTCCGAAAGAGAATAATGAACGGGGCGATGTGCAGATTGTAAATATTTAAAATGATTGAATGATTTGATTGTGTCATTATGATGAAGAAACAAGGCAAAAAATGTCAAAAAAAACCATTTGTGGAAGGCATCCGACCCGGCCAGATCAGCAAGTGCATCAAGGCAACCACGATTAGCCGGTGCACCAGCCAGCAAAGTGATTCAATGGTTCATAGGTGTAGCTCGCAGCCTCATCGCCCTACCCTCCACATCTTAAAGAGTGTACAGGCGGTTATTTATATAGGGCAGATAAGAGCTGTGTTTCTCTTCGACGGTAACTGTAAATTGAATTCAAGCTGCGATTTTTGAAGTTGGATATACTCGCGCGGGCAAATACAGATGTGTTAAACACGATAAGAACACAAATTGTACCTTTATTCGTTAATACAGTCGGTATTTCCCACAATGATTCTGCTTTGCTATTGGCCCACGTCACGATCAGTAAGCGCTGCTATTGGCGGTCACGATTATTAAGTATGAAAATGAAAATTCTGTCAGTAATTCCTCCCCCTCATGTTGTTCCAACCCCTTCGTTCATCTTCGGAACACAAATTAAGATATTTTTGATTAAATGACTAAATTGGACTATATTAACGATGTGTTTAATGAACAAGTTTCAAACCCTTAGAAGCCTGAAGAAGTCTCGTTCCGAACACATCGCGATATTTGGCATCAGTTCACGTGTGTCAGATGTTGGTAAGTAGTAAATACGCTGTCCGAATAATGTGTGATATATAATGTATTTTCTGTTTGTCGATATTAATCAGATTAGCTCACGTTCAGTCACGGCATTATATCTGTCATCTCCACTGAGGCTTTGCGTTTTATTGCTTTCTAATTCAAAACAGGGTGATTAAGTTACACTGCCTGTCACATGACGTGAGCATAGGCCTAAAGACCTTAAATCAGTTAATCATATTCATATCAGATTAAAAGTAGTACAATTAGTTCCAAAGTTGTATTTGTAGTAGAAGCACAGTACAAACAACACTTACCATGCTTTTACCACATTAACATTAGTTTTACTGTGGTAAGTGTAGTAAAAAGACAGTAATCACAAAACTTACCATGCTTTTACCACACTATTGGTAGTTTTAATGTGATACTTATTGTAAATGCACATTAACCACAACGCTTACCATGCTTTTACCACAGGAATGATGTAAAACAACATAATGATATTTTATTTTCTCTTTTTTCAGCTGAAAAGACCAAAAGGACCTTTCGGACTATTATTGTTTGAGGACAAGTAAACGGAGGAGACAGACAGCTGCAAAGGCAAATATTCGCAATGGTATATACATGTGTTGGTTCGAACCCTAAATCAAACATTTTATCAAGCATTTGTTGTTTCTTAAACCTTTTCTCGCAAAACCCATAGCCCAATCAGTACGAAGATAGTCTGAAAGTCTTAATAATTCACAAGATTTTACAAGTTGTCAAATTCGTACGATACTCGTACATATTTGTATACTCGTACACACACTGTCAGAAAGTTGATATTAATTGCATTGTATTGATTACAATTAGTGATGCACCGATGTGAAAATTGAGGCCGATACCGATAACCGATATTAATATTGCTGTTATGGCCGATACCGATATTTGCCGATGTCGATATCTCTGTATAGAAAACAAATTTGAATGATTATCAAATAAAGAGCTATTTTCCAAAACACTTTTTTTTTAGAAATGACTGATATTGGGCACCTTTACCTGTGTGCAAAATATGTCACATACGACACACATGCATTATACTGCATTGCATATACAGTAATGTGTGCTGGTCAACTTGTCTAAAATTAAGAAACCCTTAGAAAACAGTAAAAAAAAAAAAAACCACACAAAAAACAGGAACATTGTGTAAAATTAAGATAGGCTACTTTATTTATTATTCCAATATCCAAATATCGAGGGCTTGGAACCAGAGGGGCGTAAGTGGCATTTGACAAACTTTACAGGAGAGCCAAAACAAAATTTTGACCACACTTCAATCAACTGTATTTATTAACCTTCAACCACAACATTGCAACCACATACATACTTATATGAGTAAGTTCTTAAGTGAACATATTATGGAATATTAACACGATGAACATATTCTAAAACCTTGCAAAATCTTGAAAATATGGCAAAAACATCAAATACGCCTTTTTGGCACCAAACATTTCCAATTCTTCTAAAGAAAAATAGGGCGTATCTGCTGATCAATGCAGAAATGATTGGTCAAAACATTGGTTAAAAACACTCTAACTTCATAACTTTTCATTTTATTTAAAATACTGTATACATAGTCATTTCATCATTTCAAACTGTTTAACATTTCATTTCTAACCGTTTAATTTCAATTCTCATTTATGAGTTCACATTCATGTCAAACAGTTTAACATTTAATTTCAAACAGTTTAATTTCTCTTGTTTATTACACATTTCACTTTTTAGTTCACTTTAGTTGAACTAAAAAGTTCACTCACTGCCCACTGTCAGAGTGTTATAGAACTCTGCATAACAGTGAGGAATACTCCCATTGGTGCACAGGGGGAGTAGGTCTTTTTTCTTTAAGGCACTGATCACTGGAGGATTTTCATACAATGAGCTGGGGTGTGTGGTTCTGGTGCCTCTGGTGCCTCTTGTTGCCTGTTGTGCCACCGTCAGTTTTCGAAAGGTTGGGGCGGTGAAATCATACTTGAAGAAGATTGTTTTTGGTTCATCTTTCGTGTAGCGGAACCATTTAATCTTCTGCCAATGAACTGATTGTCCCTCCTCATCTTTTGTTCTGTTTTTGAGTATGTGGTTGGAGAGGGACTTGAAGTCCAGAAAGTCCTTGTGTTCAAGTTCATGTACACTGTATGGGTCGTTCCTTCTTGCCATTCTCACAAGTGTGTAGTAGCCATCAGTAAATAGAAGTATGGGAGTAAATAGAAATGGGAGTAAATAGAAACTTTTCTTCTTGCAGTTTACACTGCAGCATGCACACTATCACACTCCATGTCTAGTAGCCATCCATGATGGCTACTACACACTTGTGAGAATGGAAAGAAAGAACGACCCATAGTGTACATGAACTTGGACACAAGGACTTTCTGTACTTCAAGTCCCTCTCCAACCACATACTCAAAAACAGAACAAAAGATGAGGAGGGACAATCAGTTCATTGGCAGAAGATTAAATGGTTCCGCTACACGAAAGATGAACCAAAAACAATCTTCTTCAAGTATGATTTCACCGCCCCAACCTTCAGAAAACTGATGGTGGCACAACAGGCAACAAGAGGCACCAGAGGCACCAGAACCACACCCCCCAGCTCATTGTATGAAAATCCTCCAGTGATCAGTGCCTTAAAGAAAAAAGACCTACTCACCCTGTGCACCAATGGGAGTATTCCTCACTGTTATGCAGAGTTCTATACTGTTCGTTGCTCAGACTCGCTCTCCCAGTTTAAAACTAGATTAAAGTCGCATCTCTTCAGCCAGGCATTCATATAATCCTACAGTTCAAACTACAATCCGGCCTGTAGCTCATAAATGCCAGAGGAGAACTGGCCCCCGACTGAGCCTGGGTTCTCCCAAGGTTTTTTTTCTCCATTAGGTCACCTGATGGAGTTTTAGGACACCATTAGGTCACTTGATGGAGTTTTTCGGTTCCTTGCCACTGTTGCCTTTGGCTTGCTCAGTTGGGGATATTTTGGGGATATTTAATTTTATTTTATCAATCAATAAATTCCTCTTGAAACAAACATTGTTGTATTATTTTAATTTAATACTGTGAAGCTGCTTAGATACAATCTGTATTGTGAAAAGCGCTATACAAATAAACTTGACTTGACTTGACTTGACTTGAATCGTATGGTAAATTAACTTATTTATAACTGTCTTAATTTATGTTTCAAGAACAATAGTAATTGCACATAGAGTAAGTCGAGACTTTCTTGTTTTACAGCAGAGAAGGAAGACCAGTCCTTATATCAACGCAAGCTAATCGAATAAGTCCTTTGTTTCGGGTGAGGAAGGAACATCTGGTGCCCAAAGAAGACAGAAAGCTGCGCGAGTCCATTGGTATGTCTTGTATTGAAACAATGCTGTAATATGTAGTACATAATTTGATGTTGACAATTTTACATTGTACAGGTTATCACTTGGTTTTTGACCAAGTGAAGCTCTTGAAACAAGTGACAGGAGAGTATGTAACTTGTCTGGAAAGTATCAGAGTCGCATTTGGCACGCGTGCCTTAGGTTGCCGACCCCTGGTCTAGCCTATAGTCTATGGTACCAATCACGTTAGTGAAGCCTGAGTAACATATACTGTAATCGGCATGGTCATGAATGCATGATCTTCATAAAAAATTATGATAGCCTAAAAAAAAACTGCTTAAAAAAAAAACTGCTTTACAACATTGGGTCTTAAAGGTGCTGTATGTAGCTTTTCTACTAAAACGAATCCTTTTTTTATTGCCTGTGTGTGAAGGGGTTGTAATATCACATTAAAATGATCCACTTTTCGGGTTTTGCTATTACCTCTGAAAGCAAGTATTCTTATGTTTATGTGAAGGTGCCGGGTCGGATTTACCGCGAAATCCAGTGACGTCACCTGCTGCATCCCGAGCCTCTCGCCTCGTCTAGCCTACTGATTTTGCACTCAACAGCGACGACACTGCAACTTATGACATGGACTTATGGCTTATGCAACTTATGACATGTCTGATAACACTAAGAAACGACCTGCTCCCAGCACAACACAGACTCCAACACAAACTCCACATATTGATAAAAAAAACAATAAAACGTTTTTTTCTTTCTGCTGAAGCTCGTATTAAAGGCCAGACGTGAATCGGATGAACTTCGGGTGAAAAAACACGGATCAACATCGGCAGGGCGTTTGAATCATGGAGAGACCTTATCTACAAACCTAGAATGTATACATTTCCTGAAGAAAATGTGAAGTAGTGCTTGCAGTGGCAAAATTCGGCACGGTTGATAGGGTTCCATTCTTATCATGGTACGAGCATGGAGCATTAGTTCAACGTCAAGCTGATAAAAGTAGCCTATTATTGTAACGTTGCAGTGGGAGTTTACCTGAGTTTCTAGCATGTTGTGGGATGCTCTCTCTGGTGTGTTGCATGACGCGTCTCAGTCTGGCCGGTATCCACAGTGCTCGCTCATAAATTCGAGCACGCGCAAGAGCACGCGCTTGTCAACTTATTGGTTGCAATCTGAAACATCACCGCTAGAGGCCGCTGAAAACTACATACAGCTCCTTTAAGTGGCTTGGAAATGCCACAAAAAAACCTAAAACTGTTTTTATAAACCTAAAAGCGCCAGGTAAACTCCGAATGACACGACAGACAGCACTTTCCATCAAGTTCTCCGCATCTCCAATAGTGTAAAGGAAAGAGCCACTCGCAAATAATCTTAAGGCAATGCAAACAGTTTGTGCTGTAGTTAAAGCCCGACTCCGACAAGTCGAAAATAAGTGTGCGTTTCCAACAAATTAATCATGTAAACGACAATCTCACCAGTCACGAGAAAAAATATATATCTCAGAAAGTGCACTATTGTAACGCAAAATCTCAGTTCTTCGTACCTCAGGGCCCGTTCTTCGTACGTCGCTAACTCAGTTAGCTGGATTTGATTATTGGCGATTTGGCATGATCTGGGATTGTTTGGTTCTTCGACGCTCATCCTGGACTTGCTGTCATAGCAACAGGTGCGCAAGCTTATTTCATGTTAACAGGATTAGATCCCGGCTTCATAAGCGCTGGACTTCCCGTATCAGCTCCGCTTATGAAGCCGCAGTCTAATCCTGTTAACATGAAATAAGCCTGCTCCCGAGCAGGTTTAAGCTTGCGCACCTGGGGCCCGTTCTTCGTACGTCGCTAACTCAGTTAGCTGGATTTGATTATTGGCGATTTGGCATAATCTGGGATTGTTTGGTTCTTCGACGCTCCTCCTGGACTTGCTGTCATAGCAACAGGTGCGCAAGCTTATTTCATGTTAACAGGATTAGATCCCGGCTTCATAAGCGGAGCTGATACTGTACCAGCCATTTGGATTATAGACATACTTAATTTAATGCAGCAACAAATTATTTACAGTGTAGCAAGATGATTTAAAACTCATTTACCTGTAATTAAGGTGTTGCTGTTACTGGTCCCTGGCTTTAGGTCTAAAGGCCTATTTATACTTCTGCGTCGAACTTACGCCGTAGCTACGTCGTAGGCTGTGCTTAGCGCGCGTACCCTTTGGCGTACCCTGATGCGCACCTCTCCAAAAATGTAACAACGCGTCAATTCTACGCGGACGCAAGCGCTGTGATTGGTCTGCTAGAACCCCTCCCTCGGGTTTCACATGGTCCCTCTGCATGAGTAATTGCACGTCAACGCGGACAACGACGCAGAAGTATAAATTAAAACCAACGCGTTGCCTACAGCGTAGAGGCTCCGGCGTAGGTCCGACGCAGAAGTATAAATAGGCCTTAAGGAAGAGCTGCCCCCAGGGATGCCCTCCACAATGGGTCGGTTCTCATTTAGCCCAAGGGCCAGCTCTTCTGCCGGGGTATAACGTGGGGGTGCAGGACCACCACCTGTTTTTTTCTGCTCCGCCTTTTTCTTGGTTGCAGATAACCATAAACAGACAAACACATCATTTAAAATGTCTTTGCTAAAAGAGACTAATCAGTAGAAGTAGAAAAGATTACCAGTTTGAAGAATATTCTTGTACTTCACTTTTACTTGTTCCCATGTCCTAGTGGGTCCTGAGGTGGCTCTGACATTAAGCAATTATGAAATGATTAAAATACAAGAATATATACTGTAATAAGTGATATACCCATAACATGGAACACTTGCGCATTTAATTTGTCTGTTACTTTTTGCCAGCCCTCTCTCCTGGCTTTTGCACACTTTGATTCCCAGTGTTCCCTGGCGTTTTAATTATTTTTTCAAACTCTGCATACCCTTCCAGTAAAAATTGCTGCTCTGCTGCGTTGAAAAACTGAGCGCGCTCTTTGGCCATGGTGAGCAGCCAATAGCAGCGTTGCTGATCAATGTTTCTACTATCGATACATATCCCCTTTTAAACCAGCGCGTGAACGCGCAATTATCTCACTAACTCAATCCAGCTATACTAATCATATCCGGCAGGTGTGTTCGAAGAACCAAATTAGTCAGATCATGATTAGCACGATGATATCATCTTGGATGTCTCGTTTGATCTCAGATGTTTTAAGCAACGTACGAAGAACGGGCCCCAGTTGCTATGACAGCAAGTCCAGGATGAGCGTCGAAGACCCAAACAATCCAAGATCATGCCAAATCGCCAACAATCAAATCCAGCTAACTGAGTTCTTCGACGCTCATCCTGGACTTGCTGTCATAGCAACTGGGGCCCGTTCTTCGTACGTTGCTTGAAACATCCAAGATCAAATTATGAGACATCCAAGGTGATATCATCGGCCTAATCATGATCTGACTAATTCGTTTCTTTGAACACACCTGCCAGTTATGATTAGTATAGCTGGATTGAGTTATCTGAGATAACTGCGCGTTCATGCGCTGGTTTAAAAGGGGATATGTATCGATAGTAGAAACATTGATCAGCAACGCTACTATTGGCTGCTCACCATGGCCAAAGAGCGCGCACAGTTTTTCTCCGCAGCAGAGCAAGAGTTATTGAAGGTTATGCAGAATATGAAACCTTAATTAAAACGCCAGGGAACACCTCAAAGTGTGCAAAAGCCAGGAGAGAGGGCTGGCAAAAAGTAGCAGACAAATGAAATGCGTAAGTGTTCCATGTTATGGTTATATCACTTATTACAGTGTATATTCTTGTATTTTAATCATTTCATAATTGCTTAATGTCAGAGCCACCTCAGGACCCACTAGAACAGTGTTCTTCAACCCTGCTCCTGGAGGACCCCCAACACTGCACGTTTTCTTTGTCTCCCTAATCACACATACCTGATTCAACTCATCAGCTCATTAACCCATGTGATGATGAGTTGATGAATTGAATCAGGTGTGTTTGATTAGGGAGACAAAGAAAACGTGCAGTGTTGGGGGTCCTCCAGGAGCAGGGTTGAAGAACACTGCACTAGAACATGGGAACAAGTAAAAGTGAAGTACAAGAATATTCTTCAAAATGGTAATCTTTTCTACTTCTACTGTTCTTTGTCTCTTTTACAAAAGAAAAGCACCGTTAAATGTGTTTGTCTGTTTATAACAGCAACCAAGAAAAAGGCTGAGCTGAAAAAAAAAAACAGGTGGTGGTCCTGCTCCCTCACATTATACCACATTATACCCCAGCAGTAGAGCTGGCCCTGGGGTTAAATGTGAACCGACCCATTGTGGAGGGCATCCCTGGGGGCAGCTCTTCCTCAGACCAACAGCCAGGAACCAGTAGCAGCAACACCTTCATTACTGGTAAATGAGCTTTAAATGATCTTGCTACACTGTAAAATATATATATATATATATTTTTTGCCGCATTAAATTAAGTAGGCCTATATAATCCAAATGGCTGGAACAGTAATTTCAACTGTTAAATATTGAGTAGTGATCAATTGCTTTGACTTGTGAAGGTGAAAACTGCTGAACTTAATGTAAGAATATTTTGCCATGAGTTACTGATCACATTTGTTCATATAGTGTAGTTCATTGTAATGCCATTGTGTTTCCTCTTTTGTGCAGTTTTACATAATACACCAACACTTGTACCTGTTCCCAAGAAAGTAGCGGCTGAAATATGTGCAGTAAGTGGACTTTTTCTAACTTTACATCAAAAGGGAAGAAAGTGCAACACTTTGTAATGCCCATTTGTTTTCCATTGCACAGGACAGTGAAGAAACCCTCTCAGATGACTGTCCTTTGGAGGAAGTACTTGTAAGTGCATAAATAACTTTACTTAATTTATAGTAACTTGTGTACATATTATTTCTGACTGCAATATGAGTTGCAGGAGGAAAGGCCTACTGCACAAAGTGATACAGAGGTGGGCAGTGTAGTAACCTACTTGTACTTTTTATTTTTGTTGCATGAGGCTTGTGTTGACAGTTCTTTTTTATTTTATTTTATTTTTTTATTCTTTTTATCCAAACATGGCACAGGGTGATATCCGTATATAAACGGAATCTACAACAGAAAATTTAGTATTTTGACCTGAAAAAAACGAAAAATGAAGGGGAGAAATAGAACTTGACACCTTAAAGAAGAAAAAAATGGCACTAGAGATTGAGTTGCTTCAAAAGGAACTTCAGAGTCAAGTCAAGTCAAGTCAAGTTTATTTGTATAGCGCTTTTCACAATACAGATTGCATCAAAGCAGCTTCACAGTATTAAATTAAAATAATACAACAAAGTTTGTTTCAAGAGGAATTTATTGATTGATCAAATTAAATTAAATATCCCCAAAATATCCCCAACTGAGCAAGCCAAAGGCAACAGTGGCAAGGAACCGAAAAACTCCATCAAGTGACCTAATGGTGTCCTAAAACTCCATCAGGTGACCTAATGGTGTCCTAAAACTCCATCAGGTGCCTTAATGGAGAAAAAAAAACCTTGGGAGAACCCAGGCTCAGTCGGGGGCCAGTTCTCCTCTGGCATTGGATAGAGGCCGGATTGTAGTTTGAACTGTAGGATTATATGAATGCCTGGCTGAAGAGATGCGACTTTAATCTAGTTTTAAACTGGGAGAGCGAGTCTGAGCAACGAACAGTATCAGGAAGACTATTCCAGAGTTTTGGAGCCAAATGTGAAAATGCTCTCCCTCCTTTGGTGGTTCTGGATATCCTAGGTATGACCAAAAGCCTTGAATTTAGTGATCTTAAAGAGCGCGATGGATTATAGGGCGATAGAAGATCCGTTAAATAGACTGGAGCTAAGCCGTTTAGGGCTTTATAAGTCAGTAGCAATACCTTGTAATTAATACGGAACTTTATAGGTAACCAATGCAGTGATGATAAAATCGGTGTTATATGATCATATTTTCTTGATCTCCTAAGAACTCTAGCGGCGGCATTTTGGACTAACTGTAGCTTGTTTATTGAGGATGCAGGACAACCAGCTAATAAAGCATTACAGTAATCCAGTCTCGAGGTCATGAATGCATGAACTAACTTTTCTGCATCAGAAACTGATAGCATATTACGTAGCTTAGCAATGTTTCTAAGGTGGAAAAAGGCTGTTTTTGTAACATATGAAATATGATTTTCAAAAGACAGGTTGCAATCGAGTATAACACCCAGGTCTTTTACTGTAGAGGATAAAGTAACAGGACATCCTATGATGTTAAAGTTGTATTGTGCGAGGTTTTGTGGGCGGTTTTTTGAACCGATAAGTATTACCTCTGTCTTGTCTGGATTTAATAAAAGAAAATTACGCGTCATCCAATCTTTTATATCTTTAACTAGGGTTGGGCATCGAGAACCGGTTCCAACTGGGAACCGTTTAAAAAATAACGATGCCATTGGAATCGTTTAGAAAATTTGTTTTCGATTCCGATCATCGGTTCCAAACGCGCAAGTTTTGGTTTCCATAGTGGCCACTGGATTTCCGGAAGTGCTTGCCGCGCCCACTTGTTCTGTTGCAGGCATGGAGCACGGTAAGCGGCGCTCAAAAGTGTGGCTTTATTTCACCTTAAAAAAGCCTGGGTCGGCAGAGTGCAACACATGTGACAAACTTATTTCTTGCACGGGCGGATGCACTACAAATATGACTAAACACCTAACGTTACGCCTGCATGGTGTACAAAATTTACAAGGAGTGTAGCGTGTTCGACATATGTCCACTGTCTCTGCGCGCTGGTCCACTGTCTCGTCCTCCTCAGGCAACCCTGCGCGACCAACGTTAGTAACGTTGCCAGGATCGAGTGCAAAATAATTAATCTGTAATGTTTTTTATTTTGAATAGAAATCATCACTCATAAAGCGTCATTCACGTCTTCTCCGGTTTATTTGTGTTCACATACATGCAATAAACAGCATCCGCCAGGGCTCTTAATTCAATGGTGCGCATATTTGGAGAAATAATGATTTATCATCACATGTTTGTAAAATGATTCGCATCAGTTTATGATATCAGCGCTCTCTCATTCGCTGTACAGCTGTCAATCATCTCACGTGGACCAACGTGATATGAGGTATTTTTTTTTAAATGAATAGAGAATGTTTATAGTATACGTGTTAAGCAAGGTAGCTATTAGCTGCATATAAAATGCTAAATATAACATATTTCAACATCTTTTTTTTTTTACTTAAAACCATTTTAAACCGCGACCGGAATATGATACAAATCAATGGTGTTTTAAAGTGAGCTTTTATACATTGAGTTAGTTATGTCCAGAGAGTCCAGACCAGGGTGCAAGTTCTGCATAAATCTGTTTTTTGGTCTGGTGCAGAGGCATTCCTAATTTTCTCCCACGTGGGCTGCAGCTCCCAAAACTAAAACTAAATCAAAATAAAATGTTCCTCTGTGAAATGAGCCTGTGACAGGTTTTGACTCCACCCCTCAAAGAATCGGAATCGAGAATCGAAAAGAACCGAAATCGAAATGAAGAATCGGAATCGGAATCAGAATCGTTCAAATCAAAACGATGCCCAACCCTATCTTTAACACACTCTGTCAATTTGGAAAATGTAGCGTTTTCATCCGGCCGTGATGAAATATATATTTGAGTGTCATCAGCATAACAATGGAAACTAATCCCATGTTTCCTTATAATATTTCCAAGTGGCATCATATATATTGAAAATAACAGAGGGCCTAATACAGATCCCTGCGGCACTCCATAGTTTACTGGAGTTATGATCGATTTTTCTCCATTTAAATAGACAAAATGGTAGCGGTCAGATAGGTATGATTTGAACCAGCTTAGTGCTTGTCCTTGAACACCAGTATCATTTTGTAGTCGATCTAAGAGTATTGTGTGATCTATAGTATCGAACGCAGCACTAAGATCAAGTAAAACTAGTATTGAGATACAGCCTTGGTCAGAAGCTAAAAGTAAATCATTTGTGATTTTAACGAGCGCAGTTTCAGTGCTATGATGCGGTCTGAATCCAGACTGAAACTTTTCATAGATATCATTTTGTTGCAAGAAAGATCCCAGTTGAGCGGACACCACTTTTTCTAATATTTTAGACATAAATGGAAGATTTGAAATGGGTCTATAATTTGCTAGATTATTATGATCTAATTGTGGTTTCTTAATGAGAGGTTTTATAACTGCCAGTTTAAATGTTCTTGGAACATGACCTAAAGATAAAGATGAGTTAATAATATTGAGGAGAGGCTCTTCCACTACAGGTAACACTTCTTTCAGTAGTTTAGTTGGTATAGGATCTAATAAACATGTTGTTGTTTTAGATGAAGTGATAAGTTTATTTAACTCTTTTTGTTCTATAGTTGTAAAGCACTGTAATTGTTCTTTCGGGGTGATAATTGAAGCTGAATTATAAGGCGCGATTGAAGATTGAACGTTTATAATTGTGGTTCTGATGCTTTCTATTTTCTCAGTGAAGAAGTTCATGAAATCATTACTACTGAACTGTAACGGGATATTTTGTTCGGGTGACGTCTGTTTATTTGTTAGTCTAGCCACGGTGTTAAATAGAGACCTTGGATTGTTTTGGTTGTTTTCTATTAGTTTGCGGAGGTGCTCAGCCCTGGCAGCTTTTAGGGCCTTTTTATAACGCGACATACTGTCTTTCCACGCGATTCTAAAGACCTCTAAATTAGTTTGTTTCCATTTACGCTCTAAAATACGGGTTTCTCTCTTTAAAACATGCGTAGTATTGTTATACCATGGTGCTTTATTTTTCTCTCTGACCTTTTTTAATTTAATAGGTGCAACCACATCCAATGTTCTAGAGAGAATGGTGCTCATAGTGCTAGTTAGTTCTTCTAGTTCATCTGTTTGTTTGGGTTCAGGCAGCAGCTGAGACAGATTAGATAAGCAATTTGAGAAGTTATCTATGGTGGATGGGAGGATTGTTCTGCCTGGTTGATAACGCGACGCCGCATGACATATTACAGCAGTACGTAATATGCAAGTTACCATGTAGTGATCAGTGACTACGGTAGCCAAGGCTAGAGATAATAGGGATGTTTTTCTAACATCTAAGAGCGTAACATTTAGTACAAGTACTTCAAATGAAATAAACTTATAACCCGTTTTCTGAGTAACATTTAGAATATCTTTATAAATGGTTGCAACACCTCTGCCACGGCCAATCAGACGGGGCTCATGCTTATAACAGTTTCCAGGAGGAGTAGACTCATTAATACCGAAATAATCAATCAATCATTCAAGAGTAAGTGCTAAATACACTATTTCACACAGAGTACTATTGCTGACCTTGGATAACAATATATCTTATTGCAGGCAAAAGATGACCATCATTGGCTTTTCTTGACAAAGAATAATTGAAATAAAACTCAAGGAACTAAGCATGTTGTCTTGTCTTCTATTCATTTAATGAAGGTTTTTGTTTAAAAAAAAAAAAAAAAAAAAAATGGTGTTCCACAATTCTGTCCCGTGCAGCTCTGCCACTAGGTTGGTCCAAGTGCACTGGCTGGAGGTCATCATCAGGCTGCACCTCCACCACAGGGGTCCTCTCCTTTCTGATGGTGGCACTATTGTGGAGTATGGCACATGCAACAATAATGTCACAGGCCCTGTCAGGTGCAACCCTCAGACACTGAAATCTTTCCTTTAGTTGCCCAAAGGTCATTTCAATGCGTGCCCTTGTCCTGGCTAGAGCTGCATTGAAACGGGTTTGTGGTCCGGGGTTTGGGTCAGGGAATGGCGTCATGAAATACTGCCTGCAGGTATAGCCCCTGTCACCAAGCAGGATCCCGTCGTAAGCACCTGGAAAAATGCAGTTTTTTTAGGCTCAGAATAAATGTATGTAATACAGTGAGCTTGATATTAAATATTTCCTTACCACGTTCAAATAATGTGCATAAATGTGACTCTCTGAAAATCCTGGAGTCATGCACAGAACCAGGCCATTTTGCTTCCACATTTGTGATGTAGGACATGGAGTCACACACCATCTAAGATATTTTTAATCAGTCAACTGCATACTTTTTGATTACATTACTTTTTGTATTATTTGATATATTCTGGACTCGCTTCTCCAAGGTAAATGGTGAATTGTTTGATGTCAGGCTGCATGCTCAGAAAGCGGCAGTGGATTGTGCAGCGTGAGACCAGCTTCAGCGACAGGTTCTTGTCGTAAAAACGGACAAGACATGGCTGCGAAAGACTTCCCGTATCACCTCCGCTTATAAAGCCGGGATCTAATCCTGTTAACATGAAATAAGCCTGCTCCCGAGCAGGTTTAAGCTTGGGCACCTGTTGCTATGACAGCAAGTCCAGGATGAGCGTCGAAGAACCAAACAATCCAAGATCATGCCAAATCTCCAACAATCAAATCCAGCTAACTGAGTTAGCGACGTACGAAGAACGGGCCCCTGGGGCCTGTTTCAGAAAGGAGGTTCAACTGAGTTGACTTACCCTGAGATGGGAAACTCTGAGTTTTCGGTTACAGAACAGCGGAAATGAGTTAGTTCAATCAACTCTGAGTTGACTGACTCTGAGTTAAGCGCGTGCACCACCACTATAAAAAGCCATTATCAATGGAGTGCAGATATTATGAGTCACCATGGTAACAGCGCCAGACAAAAAGAGGTCTGCATATTTCTCACCAGCTTCTGCAAGCGTACGAAGACATATTATAATTTTTTTAAATATCGGCTGCAGCAGCGAAGGACAACTAGAGTTAGCTAGGGAGAAAATAGTTGCTCGAGTCAATGCGTATGTTTACATTTTAATTAGTTATACAGTGTTGGGTGTAATTAATTACCAAGTCATCTAAATACTGTCATTTATTTAAAGGGATTACTCTTAATTCTTCTGTAATTTGAAGTAAAATCTGATGCAATTGCATTAGACTATAGAACAATTCTGTATATTTAACATACATTTTTAAAAGGTATATTTTTTATGTAACCTTCTCCCTCTACACACTTTGGTCAATTCAAGAATAATCCATGCAATTGTATATTGTTTATTTGAAAGCATTAAAAGTGCAGTTTCTTGTCTCTCCTTGTATTGTTCAAGTGGTTGAGGTTGATATGGGATTTATTAATAAGTAGACCAATACTTTCTAAAGATAGTCATTATTACATGAATCTAATTACACGGTTGAAGATGTCATTTGTAGTTAGTAATTAATAACTATTTTAGAGTAACTTACCCAACTGTTATAATATCAGAGGTGAAACTGGAAGAACAGTATGTTATTCAACCTAATTTTAATTTTCATGGGTGCAATCCTGCAGGTATTAAAAGAACATGGCAGCAGCTGAAAATTAAATATAAGAACATAATTCAATCAGGTAAGGTTTGAGCATATCATGGGTGTAGGGCTACCTGAATTTACAAATATTTGACATATTAAATAACTAAATAGCATCCCAGTGTCTAGCAGTGCAGCAGCATTTTTGGCTGGGGGAATTCCTGGAGGGACTTCAGAGCCAGTCACTCCCGAAGATCCAAGGGCCTTCATAAAATGTAAGAGGTTTACATATGTGTTATTTCTTATATAGGCTATTTTTGATATTTCCATTTATTTTACTTTGGGTTGGGTTTTTTGTTGGTCCCAACAGATTCCGATGGTAATATCTGTCTTTTGGAGCCTCCTGTCCCAACAAAACCTGCAGGCAGTTGTAAGTAGCCTACTCAATACACCAGAAATTATGACAAATCGTGTTATAAAGTGTACTCATCTTCACAGGACGATGGGGATAATGTTATGTGTCACATCAAACAATCTACACATTCAGATTTTTTCACATTTTTATGTGGAGTAGAATCTAAGTTTAAAGCTAAGTATAAATGGGTAGTCTTATCTCTCCCCCCCCGCCCCCAAAGTGGAAGAACAGCAGGAGGACGGTCCATCAACTTCTGTTGCACAGATGAACAGAGTTCAGTGATTTTCAGTAAATGCCACAGTTTAATTCTGTAGAATTTGTTTAGAACTACATTATGTAACTCTAATCTACTACTGTATATTCAGTTGCCAGTTAAGGAGTTAATAGACTTCATCTTATTTAAAAAATTGAAAAAAAAAAAAAAACAGTAAAAATAGCAATATTGTATTTATTAATTAAAGATTAATTTTATTAATAAAAATGTACTGAAAGAATGAATGAGGTGTTTAAACACCACTTCCTCTTTAAAAAAGGGGAGGAGACCGAAAGAAACTCTGGGTTTACCGAAGAAAACCTGCTCCCGGCCAGGTTAGGTTCACAGAGTAAGTTACCATGGTAACTGACTCTGAGTATAAGTTACCTCTCTTTCAGAAACGGGCTTGACTTACTCTGCTTTCTCAGGTTTAACATACCTCCCATTCTGAAACAGAAAACCCAGAGTTTCCCTCATTTCAGGGTTAACATACTCTGAGTTTTCACTTAACCTCCTTTCTGAAACAGGCGCCCCTGGTCTTTTCACGATCGGATAGCTATCCGATCTGAGAAAACGCATGAAGTGGCCAGGTGTAAACAGCCCCAGAAATCATTCTAATATTCTGATTTATTATGAGTGTTGGAAACAGTTCTGCTGCCTAATATATTTGATGAATAAAAGGTTAAAAAGAACTGCATTTATTAAAAAATATATATAATTTCTAATACAACAACCTTTATTTTTGTCATAAAGGTTGTTGTATTACAACCTTAAGAATCTTTATTCTTAAATATAAGAATAAAGATTTTTCTTGGCAAGATAACTGGTGTCCAGTCCCGTGAATCAAATAATAACGGGGAAAAGGCTACAGCATCAAATTAAATTTACAAAAGTAAAGTCTACTTTAAAGGTGACATATTATGCCCCTTTTCACAAGATGTAATATAAATCTATGGTGTCCCCAGAATGTGTCTGTGACATTTCAGCTCAAAATACCCCCAGATCATTTATTATAGCTTGTCAAATTTGACCCTTTTTGGGTGTACCTGAGTAACAAACGCATGTCATTCATTTACATTTACATTTACATTTATTCATTTAGCTGACGCTTCTATCCAAAGCGACTTACAATTGCTATATATGTCAGAGGTCGCACGCCTCTGGAGCAACTAGGGGTTAAGTGTCTTGCTCAGGGACACATTGGTGTCTCACAGTGGATTCGAACCCGGGTCTCTCACACCAAAGGCATGTGTCTTATCCATTGCGCCACTACCACCCCATTCAGTGAAATGCCACAACACACTTAGCCTATATTGTTAGATTTTTTGAAAAATAAGTAGATGTTGTGAATAATTGTGATTAACTTTGCTGGTCAAGCTCATTGTTTAATATAGGTGGCCAGTGGATGGCCGTCAATATAAGCTGAAGTAGAAGTTTGTGTCATTCAGTTTAATGCAAATTCTTCAAAAAACTGAATGACAGTATCTCTGTATAAATAACAATTTTAGTATCGTATTTATATTACAGATAAATTAGGAATGATTTCACTGACAAATATGTTCAACTTAATATTTTTTTATTGTTTGTTAATAGTTATAATATATAAGTTGAATCACTTATATTTCCCACAGGGGGCGCCAGAACTAAAACAACTATACAAAACAATACATTGTTGAGTGACATTTAAACTAGAAGCAGAACACTCCCCACCAGACATCCTAAGGATGTCTCATTTAAGTCTTAATTTTCCTTAGGGAACAGAAGAACAACCTCTGTAATTGGTCTGAGATACTTTACTTCCTTTCCAGATCCATTTTTAGTAACTTTCAACTGAACCTTGCGTACTCTCCCATCAGTGCTTTAAATACTTGGGACACAAGAGCCATAGGCCACTTGTTACGAGGGCTCTGATTGTCTTTTAGAAGTACAAGATCTCCTTCTTCAAGTTTAAAAAAGGCAAGCAGTTTCAAAACATAAATCATATAGGCTAAATGGGGAATCATATTAAATACAACAACTGTGTTATATACTGCTACTGTGTATAATTTCTCCTGTTTTTGTCTACTTTATCTCTCTTTCAACACAAGAAGCACAAAGCGGGTTCAGAGGATCCTGAAGACTCCCTGCAATGACGCTGTACCCTCACCCTGAGTCTCAGCTCAAGACTATGGAGGTATTTTTGGTGCAAAACTACTGAACGCCCGTGACAGTGGAATTTGTAGTTGTAGAGAATAGCCACACATGTGTATCAGTAAATTTGAAGTCACAGAGAGAAATGTTTTAAGAGTTGCAAACTTGTAGACTTTTTTTTATCTTCCACAAACACAACACAACAGTCACACCTTCTCAAATTCTTCATTGCAGGTGCACAAATCCTATTCTACAAATCACAAATTAAGAAACTCATACGCTCACATTTTTGCTACAGTTGCTGCAGTGAATATGGTGCAAAACGCATTTACACCCCGCATCAAGAAATGTGAAGTCACGGAGAAATTTTGCTGCTCATCTGCAAATCAGTATGTGAATTCATCCAATGAGAGTTGCACACTTGTAGAATATTTTCTCACAAATGTCTTGTATATTTTTCTAGCACAAACACAAGTACATAACCACAGCTGCTTGAATCTGCTGCGACCAATCTCAAACACTGTTTTTCGCTTTCAAGTGACAAGTTTCGCCCGCTCTCCCTTTTGCACCAAGTGCACCGTGAAATGTGGGGCAAAAGTGAGTTGTGCAACTGTAGAGGCAGTGGGCGGAGCCTACATGAATATTCATGAGTTTCCCGGGCATGCGCGTGGAATTGCTCATTCTAGTTCACGCTCCTCGTTTCTCAGCAGGTTTAATGGATTATTTCAAAAAAGGTAAATATAGTTTCAGCGCGAACTTAAACCACAATTGTGTATCGTTTTGTTAAATTCCTAATCTTTTTATTATTTCGTCACTGACTGAATGATTGCTGGCATTCACTTCGTGTAGGCCTATATACAGTAGCTACAGCAAACTTCAACTCGCCGTATAAATTGCACCTTGCGAAGCTTTAAAACTGTGGCTTTTACTAATTATTATCATTTGTTGATTGCAATAAATTAAATAAACCTTCACAAATGTATCTGTGGGCTAACACTTTTTAAAATATATATAATATATCCTGGTGTGATTGTTCTTAAATTCTTGTTCGTTTAAATAAGCCAAATCATTTAAGACCAAACTCAAGCATGAATGTGTTGCTTTAATACATACGTACAATTTGGATTAAACAAAATTGTATGGACAAAAGTGGATAAATTACATTTGATACAACTAGGTTACTGTAAATGAGAAACAAAAAACACTTAACATTATTTTACGGAATATAATAAGCCACCAATTTGATGTTCTAAAAAAAAATATTTACAAACATACTGGCAAAATAATATAAAAATATTATTTTTAATGTTTTGATTGCAAGGTGTGCTTGTGCTGGTTTTGATCTAATAATATATATACACGGTTCAAAAGTATGGTATTAGTAAGGTTCTAAGGTAAGGTACCTCTAAGGTACCAAGACTACATTTATCTGAAAAACAGTAATATTGTGAAATATTTTTATCAACTGTTTTCTATTTTAATGTTTTTAAAAATATATTGTGATGGCAGAGCTCATTTTACTCTAGATTTCAGTGTCACATGAGCCTTCAGAAATCATTCTAATACTGATTTGCTGCTCAAGAAACATTTCTGATTATTATCACAGTTGAAAATGGTTCTGCTGCTTAATGAAGTGTGGAAATTGACCTTGCCTGCTATAAAAGTATAACATTTCTTAAATCATAGTGATTCCAAACTTTTGTCATGCAAATCTTAAATACCAGAATGTCATGTTTTAACATTGATCCAACAAAGTTTAAAGGTTTCATTTTCAAGAGTTCAAGTCAGAAGTAGATCATGCATTTGTATCAATGGTCATCATTGTGTATCATCCAGGCACACAGAGCAACACATAAGGTCAAAGAAAGAACATGACAACGAGAAACATCAGTATAGGGTGCAAAATGTTTATTTGGACATGGATATGGTTGTGGAGTTATTTCCCAGAGATTATTGCCAGAGATGACACAGTTGTAAAGCTTCATAAGGTAAGGTATCAGAAGAGCTTAGCAATAAATAAATTAAATGGTAATGGTTCATGTATTTAGGAATATTCTGCTCTTCTGTTGTAAATAAGTGTTGCTGTAATCATTCAGGTGTTCTGGAATTTTTGGTTTTACGGTAAAAGTGGAACGTTATTTTTATTTTATTTATTTATTATTTTTTTTATTGCAGTGACATTCAACAAATGATAACAAAAGACAGTTTAAAGCATTGCAATGTACAGAGGAAAAGCACAACGAAATGAATGAGTTGAAGTTTGCTGTGCTTTATATAGGCCTACACGAAGTGAATGCCAGCAATAATTTAGTCATTAACGAATGCACAAAACGTGCAAACTAATAAAAACATTATGAACTTTATGAAATGATACACAATTGTATTTTAAGTTCGCGCTGAAACTATATTTACCTTTTTTTAAATAATCCATTAAACCTGCTGAGGAGCGTGAACTAGAATGAGCAGTTCCACGCGCATGCTCTTATTCCGTAAAATAATGTTAAAGACCCACTCCGATGAAAATCATGTTTTTCTAGGTGTTAACATGTTCTTGTTGTATTTTTCTGATGTTAGAGGACATATCTTGAGAAAAATAAATTCAAAGTTGTATTTCTGAGTATTTCTGCATTCAAATGGCTGTGAATCAGTAACAGACGCTAAAATGCCGGCTAAAATAGACTGGAGTTGTGACGTAGTAACTCCACTGGGCGGGGCCACAAGCTCATACTCCCCTCCGCCCCGCCCAATCAGGTTCTGAGGAGTAGAGAAGACGATGGCGGATCAATACCTATGTGCGGTAGCGGGTTGCAATGCTAAGAGGAGAGATATTGGTATTAGCTTTCATGCTTTACCAAAACATGTTGCTGTGAGAGATGAATGGATTACGTTCCAGGGTTCCAGACTGCGACCGTTTTTTGAGAATGTGCGAGTTAAAATTTTATGTGGTCGCATTTGTGCGAGTGCATGGTCATGTACTACTCAGTTAAATTCACGCATGAATTTTCCTGCATTGAACTTGTTTTAGCGCCCGCCAAAGTGAATTTTTGTCCCGCCAAAGTCTTATTTGATCGGTGAGTAATGTAGATGAACTGCTGCGCTTGTTTAAATGAAAGAACGAGCAGAGAGAGAGAGACCCGGACGCGCGCGCGCACTCTCTGTCTTCGGAGCCAGGCGAAAATGTAAACAAGACCTCACCGTCTCCAAACTAAGTGCTGTCTTGCTCTCTCTCCCTCGCACATATTAATCAAAATAAATCGACACGGCGGTAAATGGTCGGAAGACCAAAGTTTCATGTGGAGCATTCTGAGATTTTTTTTATTTTTCTGAATTGCTGCTGGGTGTGAATTGTGCTAAATAAGTTGCCTTATCTTCTCTGAAAAGCGTTCCGGACATTCAGCTGACATAAAACAACACTTTAATTAAACGAAAAAAACTATCCAGTGATGAAATGTTTTCTGTGTTGACAGAAAGAAAGAAAGACATAAAGAGGCTGTTGCTGCCTATGTATCTCGCTTCAGCCAACGGCTCCGCCCACAACGCAGAGGCGAATTGCTAATGAGCTACTGCCGTTCTGCTGAAGCGAAGTCCCAGAAAACGGCACAGGTTTTGTGATTTTGGCTAAAAACGGCATACTCATCATTTAAAGACCACTGAGAATGTTTAAAAATAGCTCAAAATATGATCGGAGTGGGACGATCTCCCCTGTTGTTCGGCTCAACAAGGCCGCTGTTCTGCCTAAATGTCTCAAACAGTCTTACATAATAGTCACCGACCCATTCATCTGGCCGTTGACGGCAGCAGCTTATCTTTTCAGTGTCCACACGTGCTGGAAAACACATCTCTTATTGCTCGTGCCAGGTCCAGGACAGCTCCTCTGTAATCGCCGTTTGCCCTGTCCGTCCAGTCCCTGTGCATGCGCCTGTGGTCTTCAATCTGTATTCGACCGGTCACCAGCTGCCACTTAGCGGCCCCTAGCTTCATGCCTAGCAGCCTCTTCAGCTCTTGTGTAGTGGGGCTGAATTCTTGGCAGAATTTGATCAGTTCTTCAGCAAATCTGTCCCCCGCGTCTTCAGGGTTTGGCAGAACTGTCATGCACTCTTTCAAGTCGGACCCGTTCCACGGTCTGTGCACGTAAATAGGGCCGTCAGTACCTGCTACTTCCACCATTGGCGCGGTGAAGCTCTCTGGCTCGCTCTTCACCTTTGATTTTGTGTTCATCGGTCTCTTTCGTTTGCCGACCCCCTTGTCTTCGTCCGGAGTGTCGTAAACGGCGTCATCCTCTTCTTCGTCCTCCGTGTCCTCTTCACCTTCCGTGTCTACTGGTCGTGCTCGCTTGATTGGCTTTGTCGGTTTGACGGGCTTTTTTGGGCTTTTTTGCAGTCTTTACTTGCTTCTTTGGTTCTGGCTCTGTTTCGGATTCCGTCTCTGTCTCTGGCTTTGGCTGTCTCGGCGGAGAGCGGTCAAGGTCGTGGTCAAGCTTCAGGGCTGCCAATTTCTGCTCAGGGACGTGTGTCAGTCCTGCATAAGCCGGCGGAGCATTCTGCGCGCTCGGCGCACTCGGTGCCGGGTTTACATGTGGGAAAACACAAACACAAACATTCCGTTCATTAGCTGGTGTAGGTGTCACATGTCTCTCACATGCATTCATATTTTCCTCACCACATTTCCTCACGCACACGCTGTCAGGTGCCGTGGGCACAGATTTTTCACACACATCACTCTGCTTTTCATTCATAGCCATTTCTTGCTTTTTCTGCATTCTGCATTCTCTCTTTCTTGCTTCTTCCATCCAACATTCAACCGTTGCATCACAGTTTTTACACACATGTCTAGCGCACGCACAGCAGCCTAGTGTTTTGTTGCTGCGCTTCTCAATTGACTCTTTAACCACTCTTAATCTTGTGGTGCTTAATGTTCCTTCTTTCGGAAAATCATGATGTCTTATGAGCTTCCCTATGTCTTTCAAGCCCTTTTTCCCATGATTTTTCTTCATTGCACAGTATACCGACCGGTGTGCAGTATTTACTATTAGAAATCCCCATAATGGCTATTATTCCCCTTCCTTCACTATTGCCCGTGGATTTTACTTCAGCGCGCTTACTCTGACTTTCACCGGAAATCAGGAAAGGTTTGGAATTAATTTTTCTGCATACTCTCAATTGACTCCCTGGAAGTGTTCCAGTGATCAATTATTTCAGCTCCTATTAATCTCACAATAACGAGTACTCGGCTTCGGTCTGGACAATCTCTTGACCTACCCTAGGTCTCAATTTCCGTTCCCTTTTTAAAAGCCTTCTTTTCCTCGTACCACAGCTCTAGTTTCAGTTCTCAAATACAGCCACTATGGTTCATCCACAAAATTTTCATTTCCAAAATCCCCAAATGAAAAAATAAATTTGCTATCTCTTACCCAAGATTTTCTTTTGCCACCTGGGTTCTTTTCCGAATTCCAGTGGAAGTCCTCCCGGGCCTGAAGCGGCTGGTTCTCCTTCTCTGAACACTTTCGAGGTGAGACTGAAGCCTATTGCATTCAAGGCAAGGCAAGGCAAGGCAAGTTTATTTATATAGCACATTTCATACACAATGGCAATTCAAAGTGCTTTACATAGAAGAAATTAAAATAATAAAAAGAAATAAGAATAATTAAAACAGTTTAGAAAAATAAAAAATAAAATACAGTACAAACAGTCGGACGAACAGTGGCACAGTGCTCATTCAGTAAATGCATAGTTAAACAGATGTGTTTTGAGTCTGGATTTGAATGTGACTACAGTAGGAGCACATCTGATCTCCTCTGGAAGCTGGTTCCAGCATAATAGCTAAAAGCAGACTCGCCATGCTTAGAGTGAACCCTTGGTATTTCAAGCTGATATGATCCTAATGATCTGAGTGATCTGTTGGGTTTATATTCAGTGAGCATATCTGCAATGTATTGAGGTCCTAGGCCATTGAATGATTTATATACCAGTAATAATACTTTGAAATCAATCCTAAATCTAACTGGGAGCCAGTGTAAAGACCTGAGGACTGGTGTGATATGTTCATATTTTCTGGTTCTGCTCAGAATCCTAGCGGCAGCGTTCTGTATGAGCTGCAACTGTCTTATGGTCTTTTTGGGAAGGCCAGTGAGGAGTCCATTACAATAATCCACCCTGCTGGTGATGAAAGCATGCACAAGTTTCTCTAAGTCTTGTCTGGAAACAAAGCATCTAATTCTTGCAATATTTTTCAGATGATAGTATGCTGATTTAGTTATTGCTTTGACATGACTACTGAGACTAAGCTCTGACTCTAGTGTCACACCAAGATTCCTGACTTGATTTTTGGTTGTTTGACCCCTAGAGTGAAGGTATGCGTTCACCTTGAGAACTTCATCTTTGTTTCCAAACGCAATAACTTCAGTTTTGTCTTTGTTTAACTGAAGAAAGTTTTGACACATCCAACTGTTGACTTCATTCAGGGCGTTTTCCCTCCACCGTCCGCTGATCAGGTCCAGAAGGCCTTTCAAGGAATATCGATCCCACTTCTGACACCAACTGTTGTGGCAGTTTAATTCACTAAACAATCATCTTTGGCATAAGAGACAGTCTGGAATCAAATGATCATTAAAAAGTAATTTATTGTCTTGCAAGAGGCCCAATTGCCACACAGAGGTAGACAGTACAGTCTGTGAAACAAGTGCGACCAGGAGGGAGGGGCAGGCCAGTCTTTATACTCTGTTATTGTTATCTTCCAAGGTTCTTTAAACTCCAGAGATGGATAAGACACCACCAGTGATCCTATTATACTGAACTTTAGTTTAGCTTAACTTACAGCCTGCAAGTCCTAAATTGGACAGCCCTTTGACCTTAGGGGTCAGGGCTTCAGCCTTCAAAGCTCTCCCCCTCTTTCTCCTGCTTCGCAGGCGTTTCACATCAATCGTTATATCACATAGTCAGCAACACACATAGTAGTCAATCTAGTGTATGGTAATGAAAATCAAAGTAAGTAATGAAAATCAAAAATCTCCCATTACACTATTTTTCTGTGCTCTTGTTTCATGAACACCCACTGATAGTTAACGTTAGCTGAACTGTTATCATTTCAACCGTTGTCTTCCTATGCTGGCATGTTTTGTCTACTATTTGAGAACTATTACAGCCTTTTGCAGCTCGTGTGGCTCTAATGTCCAGTTTTTGGCTGAAGAAGTTGAACTTGGTAAGTACGTGTTAAGTCTGCCTTGGCACCTAAAGTGTAAGTCTAAACCTTGAGTTAGTGTTATTGGAGCACACTGTTTATTAACTGAATTCTGAGGCAGGTGTTTCTACCAATTAAAGTTGTTGCTCAATAATACCCTCTCTATTATGTATTGAAAGCTTTAGTGTGTCAAATTAAATTTAGTATTATTTATGTCCTTCTTTGTATAGAGATATAAAACATCTTAATGCTATATTTCATTCTTTGTTGGTGGTTAGAGTCACCAGTCCATGTTTGTGGAATTCGTACCCTAAAAAAAAAGAAAAAAGAAAAGAAAAAGTGAACAGACTGTCCTTGTACAAACGGAAAAACTACTCGCCTTTGGACATTGTCGGGACAGCTATTATTGACTGAGTTGAATGGACCCTGCGTCAAAAAAACAATCTTACAGGGAGAAGGCAAGATGTAATGCTTATAATGGCAGAACTTGATCCATAAGGCATTGAACAACACTCAAGAAGAAGATTTGTGAGAAGGGTTTACCATTCTCTGGGGCCAAATCATGTCTGGCACATTGATGGCTATGACCAATTAAAACCCTGTAACCCTGTTGCTTTTAGTTGCCATCTCGTTTTGAATATTGTTTTGATTCTTCTCCCTTTACGTTTTCTTTCTGCCTTTTGATGACGTTTTGATAGAGTAAAGTGGACAGGTTAGATGTCACGTGAAACAACACCTAGGTAACTCGATGTATAGATACCCCAGGTAAGAAAGTGAATGCCACCCTCTGTATGTTTTGTATTAGTTAGTTAGAGTAATTACAGTAAGTTAGGGTGTTTGACGCTGAAGATTTGATGTATTTTCCTTTATTTATTTTATTAGTTAGATTAGAGGTTTAATTACAAGTTAGAATGAGTTTTGTTTTGTTCTTTTCATTTCTTTGGCTTCACTAATTGCGTCCCCTTTTTCTCTTGGGTTATTTATTTATCTGATATCTTTTTGATCTGTAAATGTTTTGCTTATTTTTCCTTGCTTATATTCACCATTATTATTATTACTATTTTCCATCTTTTTGGATAATTATTTCACTTATGTATAATAAATCATCTTTCTTTCACATCACTTCATTACATGTTGTCTCTTGCCACTCCAATCACACCAAATGTTATCATGACCTCAAAGTTACCTCTTCTGGCCTTAGATCATGAGAGTTCGTAACAGATGTTACTCACGCAAAGTGACTGTGGCGCTAGCAATAACAACCCAGACATTATAGCTGCTTATTACCTACAGTGTGCCACTCAATTTGGAGTCATACCAAAGCTTCTTCGCACAGACGGTGGCACTGAAAATGGAAATATGGCTGCAATCCACTGTTCTGGGATCAGTCACACAGATGATGACCTTGCAGGGGCTTCAGGCCATATGTACAGTGTGACTCCTCAACCACAAACCAACGAATTGAAAGCTGGTGGTCATACTTCAGGAAAACAAAGGTGTAATAGTCCACACAGTCATGATATTTAGGGGGTTTATTTAATATACCTTTTCTTGCAGAACTTTAAATTAGTTTGAATTTAATATTCAATTAAAACACGTTATAAGAAAATAGTCTATTAAATGTATACCCGGCTTCAAAGACAAGGCAAAGAACACTCACACCATTAGGGCAGTTAAAGGCACACTATGCAGTTTCCATTTTTGTCAAACATTGACCCCTAGAGTCGCTGTAGAGTACTTGTATTTAACGTTACTGTCGTAAATAGCACTCACGCAGAGCCGTCTCTGCACTCTTCCGACCGCGCTTTCTTCGTCGACTCTGCCATGATTCACGTCTGAGGGTGCTTTCACACCTGCCTCATTTAGTTCGGTTGAATCACACTAGAGTTCGTTTTCCCCATTGGTGCGGTTCATTTGGGCAGGTGTGAATGCGGCAATCGCACTCGGGTGCGCACCAACAGCGGACCAAACAAGCCTACCGAGACCTCCTCGAAGAGGTGGACTAAACCAGTTGCCGTAGTCAGCTGCGCTGTGCATTATGGGATGAGGAGAAATGTTTGTTGACAGTTTGCACTTTAAGCATGGCAGCTCGTGGACACACTTGGAGTTGTGAGGAGTTGCGGAGCCTGATAGATATTTGGTCTGATGACCATATTAGGTCCCAACTGTCAAAAATCCACAAGAACAGCAAAATATTCGCTTTGTTTAGCAAGCAGCTCAGGGAGAGGGGATTTAACAGGTCTGTGGAGCAGTGTCGGGTTAAAGCAAAGAAACTTCGCCAGCAGTGCATACAAGTGCGGGAAGCACTTAATAAAACAGGCAGCTCAGGTAAGGAGAAAGACAAGTTCCCCTGGTACGATGACCTCGACAAAACACTTGGGACAAAACCTGACGTTGATCCGGTCGATGTTGTTGAGCCCTGTCGTGGAAATTTTAAACTGAATATTAAACTAACCATGTTTCTAACATCTAACCTTATTTGAACAGGATGTACTGTACGAAACCAAGGGAAAACTTGTGTCTTTGACTGTGTGCGTATGTATGTATGTAAAAATAACATAGTTTGGGAAATGAAACTAGACAGTCTGTTAGAATCTTGTGATTAACTAATGAAGTCATCATTAAAACAAAGTTTGCTTGTGCCAGTGACAGAGGAAAAGGGTTGGGGCTTTTGAATCAATTGAACCAATCATATTGAAGGTGACATGTTAGTCTTATTTGTTTTCTCGATTCTATAAAAACTGTTGTATATGTGTTTTACGGTGGGATTCTCAATGGAATTTGTCTGAGATCCTCCGGCCTTGCTTCTTGGGAGAGATTCCCTGAGAACTGCTCGAAGACTCTCCTGGCCGTTATTAAAGCATTTAGAGGACATTTGCTGATGTCTGTCTGTTCATTTCTGCTGCGCAGCAGGTCAGTTTAGGGAAGCAAGGAAGTTAGGGTAAGAGACTCGGCCAGTTGTCGACTGAAGACGCAAGAGCTGGAGTATAAAAGTTATTAAGTGTCGATTTGTAGACGCTCTGTGTCGATGAGTAGACGCAACAGTTTTATTCTAAATAGTTGGGTTTAGGGGGAAAAATCCACTACAGTCCCATGATAGTTCAACATACATAATACTGGTTACAGAGAGCACACAAATTTACTTTTCTTAAAATCAAAAACATTAAAATTCATTGACCTGGTTCATTTTCAAACAGCACAAATCATGTACAAAGCAATACACAATAAACTTCCTGGAAATATTCAAAAATTGTTTATTAACAGAGAGGAGGGTTTAATTTAAAACATCAGCGGCACGTACAACAATAAAAGGTTTTTGTGTTTCTGTTTGTGGAGTGAGGTTGTGGAACAGTTTGTGTGTGGAGCTTAAGCGATGTCCAAGCGTGACCCAGTTTAAGAAGCAGTACAAACACATGGTTTTCACAAGGTATAGGGAGGAGGAAGGGATTTAGCAATCGGGTGGGGTTTTTTTGTAAATAATTTATGTATTTGTTTTCTTATTTTATTTATTTTCTATTTTTTGTAGATAGGTATTATGTAAATATGTTTATTAGGGAAAACTGGTTGTTTATTGAATAGTGGAGAAGGGGTAGGTTTTAATAAGCTTATGCTTCATCCTACTCCTTTTCGGACATGTTGGTTTCATATTATTATTATTAATTGTTTGGTTTGTTTCTCTTTTATTTTCAGTCTACTTTTTTTTGTTACTTGTTTTATGTTTATGTTCGAAATAAAGCATTCAAAAAAAAAAAAAAAAAAAAAAAAATCAACATTGCCATCGTCAGATTCCAATGATGCTACTGATGCTAGCACAGTTGACCGGACTATACCGCATCTGACACAGAGGTTGACGGTGAGTTTATTTAGTTTTTGCACTTGCTAATACCAACCACTTGTTTCAGAAGTTATGGCATAACTTTAGGCATAGATAGTATACTTTGCCTTGCCAATATGACAGCCAGTTAGGATACTTCACATTAACCAAAAGCAGCTAAATAAACCTGTTGCTTGTTTTCATGTTATATTCTCTTCGTTATACTCACTCACACACACACACACTGCATTGTGTATATAGCAAGATGCATTGTGATATATTTTTTTCTGCATTAAAATGACATGAGTAACACAGAGAAATTGTGTATTTCAATAAACAGTGGGAGATTCAAGCAGCGTTTCCTGAGATGTCACAAACACCATTGCTGATGCAGGACTGTCTACTACAACATTTTATTTTCGAAATGGAGAAAAAGAATGTTTGTTCAGATGTGTCAACTTTACATTTGTTACCAATTAAACAGGAAATAAAACAGTATTTCAAACTAAAAAGTATTCCCATCCCATCCATTTTAAATCAGACAAAACTGGTTCAGTATGTGGTGGTTCCTATACTAGCACATAAGAATAAGTGAAAATGAACTCATCAAGGGAGATAACACACCTTAACTATTTAACATAGTGAATACTAAATGCAGAGTATTTGCAGGTGTTGGCCATTCATATAGTAGTGAAGTAGCTACACAATGCATTTCTAATGTCGTGTTGCTGCTGTGCGTGTCCCTGCTCATCATGTACAGATCCTTCTTCCTCTGCAACGGTTTCTCCCTCCAGAAATTCCTCCTTCTGTATCTCACAGAAATGATGCAGCACACAGCAAGCAGACACAATGCGGCTTACAAAAATTATGTGGGTCTCATTTTCTTTAAGAAGGCAACGCCAGCGTCCTTTGAGGCACCCAAAGGCACGCTCAATGGTCATACGGGCTTGGCTCAATCTGTGGTAGAAGTTGAGCTGCTGTGGTGTTACTGCTCCTCCCTCTGGGTAAGCTTTCATGAGCCAAGTTAGTAGAAGGTAAGCCGAATCACCCAAAAGAAAAACAGGCACGTCGACCCCCTCAAACGTTTCAGTCCAATGAGGTAAAAGAGTGCCTGCGCTGCCACGCTCATACAATGATGAGAGGGAGAAAACACGGACATCGTGTATCTTACCTGGTCGTCCAACATTAATGTCCCAAAATCTCATTCTATGGTCCACCACACCTTGCAGAATGATGGAATAGTCTCCCTTCCGATTGTAATAACAAGATGAGTTGTCAGGTGGAGCTCTGATCTTGATATGGGTTTCCATCTATCGCACCTGCCACCTGAGGGAATCTCCATTTGTCATGAAAACCCTGTATTATCTGCCTGAACTCGGCTGCAGAGGCTTCATTACCACATTTATGGCAGTCACAACCTCTTGGGTGATAGTGCAACATGTTGATAACCCAACACCAAACAGTTGTGAGATGGATCTGTACTCCAGGTTTGTGGATAACCTCCAAAATACAAATTGCAACACGAGCCTCTATAGGCACAGCCTGTCTGAATTGAGTGGTCTGTCATGTCAGCCAGGGCCGGAGAGTGTCAGTAGTTTGAAACTGCCTCTTCCCATTCTGAAGTTCTTCAGCCAATCATCGTCTGTCCAGGTGGCGTAGATGTGGGGCCACCAACTTTCATTACGTGGGTGTGTCCAAATGGCCCTGTGTTTAACAGAAAGATCTAGTCATTATGATAACTTTCAGAAAAATAACTCTTAATTTAAATTATTATTATCATATGTAAACTGCTTTCATTAATATTGTTAGATGAATTAGAGCTATGTTATTTTTGCTATTAGGATTTTACACCTTTAATAAGGTTTCTCACTTAATAAAATTACTTTATGCTATAACATATGCCTGTAATCTGGACAGATATTTTAAACTGTTTAAAAATCTTAAAACGAGCTTATATAAAAATTGAGTGCACCTCAAGGAAAGCTGCCTTTTCCTCATCTGTTTTATCTTCAACTGTTCCATTAATGCCAACTCTCCCAGTGAGGTGATCGTCCACCACCTGGACCTGGACCACCGTGAACAGTAGAAACTGCAATCATCCGCCCAGCAAGGAAGTATTCATCTTCTCTGGCAGCTGTAGTGAACTGTTATTGTCCAGTTAGTATAAAACAAGACAATTATGAACAGGGCAGATAAAAGGTAGATGTAAGTAAATCATTTACTTGTGTTGTTAAAGGTGAGAAATCTCCTAATTTCTGGACCATCAAAGATTCTCCGTGCCCATAAACAGTCCATTAGGAGGGTTAGAAACTCACGTTTGGGAACACCTGTGTCCACTGCATCTTCAGTTGTGCCTTTGTCATCTGTGAATTTAACAAGCATGTTGTGTAATGGGTCGTATGATGCTTGAATCCACGAATTGCTCCATCCCAAACATTGGCTCTATTTATGTTGAATCTGCTGCAAGACGTTTTTATGATCTTCAATGAGAGATCTGACACAATATCTGCAGCAGTTAATACATCTGTGCTGTAATAAATAAAGAGGTTTTGATTAAGTTAATGATGAAATTAAAAAAAAGAGTCAATAAATTTGGGAACATGATATTGAGACGGAGTCATTAATAAATGAATTAAGAACCTTTCTTCTTGAACATGTTGTCTGCTCTCATCTGACTCTTCCCAGTCACTTTAGATTATTATTGGTGCATAGAGACGTGTGTAACTGCTGTAAAAAGACAAAGATTAACAGGAATTTACATCTATGGACATACAAAAGTAATTAGGCTACTTGAAAAGCAATCATGTGTGTGTTCTTGGATATTTGTTCAGTTTTTTCCTGCTTCCTAGATTTGTCAGAAATATAACAATTATTAAAATAACATTAGAACTGACCATTATAAAGACAGACTAAATTTTTTCATTTGTTGTAACAAAGTAACTTAGCAAGGTATGAACATTATGAACTTACTTGGTCCAAAAAAGGCAGAGAGAGATCAGGGGGTCTGAAAAACAACAACTATGTGTTAATTTGAGCAACTCCACTCCTAACCTCCAAATAATGTCTTGTTAACTAATACCTGTTTGATGTGACGCGAATTCGCCTCATTCACGCGTCCAGTTCACGTCAAACCTTTGCTTTTTACACGGGTCAATTTCGCTCTGGACGCGCGAATGGATTCAAAATGTTCAAACGTCCAACTAGACGAGGTAGACGCGAATTTGACGCGCTATTCGCGTTTGGTGTGAACGCACAGTAACAGGGAAACTTGCTACTGAACACTGACTGTTTCTGCTGCTCCCTGATGAAAGATACCTGTTGATGCCTGTTCAGAAAAAAAAAAAAAACAAGAAAACAGGACTCTGATGGTAACTTGTTTAACAAGCTAGATAAAAGGTAATGCCCTGGCAGTGGCAAAAAGCTTTGGTTTAATATTTTATTTGATTACATTAATGTTTAAGTTGAGATTTACAAGAAATATTTTATTGCTATTGTGTAAAGGGAATACTGCTGGTAAAAAGCACATTAGGCTATTTGTTTAAAGTTTTTGCAAACCACATGTTATTGCACTTTTGTGTATATAGCAGTACATTTAGATCTGCTATATACACTACTTTAGAATTCATTATTAAATTTTGCTCGTGACAATGCGATTAATCGTGATTAAAAATTAATCGTTGCCCAGCACAAAAAAAAAACCAAACAAACACAAGTCACGTGTTAAAATGAGATACATTTAAACTTTATATTTATGTAAGCTTTACTCTCATAATGTGGACTGTGAGACTTTACGTGCACTTCATTGTCTTCGCTAGAAGAATCCCTGGTACAGTCTTCAAACAACAATGAAAGTAATGAAAATTCACTTTGATTTAAACCCATTCATGTAAATAGTCTTTTATACATATGTCTTTGTAAGATTTTCATTAAATTAAATATGCTCACCACTGGCTAAAAAGTCTTGAAATGTGCTTATAAACAGTGTTATTCAATGATAAACCTTCCCGAGTGCCTCTTTGTACAGGTGTAGTTTGAAAGGGCTTTTTGTTCCTGGAATGTTTTTCACCTCTGAAGCATCTGGGTCCAGCAATACATAGCAATACCAGAGCCCGTCTACGGAGAGCCTGGCCACTCCATTTTAAGTCCTATTGTACCGAATTTTGGTTGTAGTTCCACCAGAGTTCCACTGGGGGCGGTCGCCCATGAGTGCGAAATGAATGGGAGTCTATGGGGCAAGACGACTAAATTTGTCTCTTTCACCCGATTGCCATTGAGAAATCTCAGATTTGATTGTAGGATTTGCAAGTTCAACATGGGTTATAGGTCGAAAGTTGAATGAACAAGTACTTGGTCTGTGTACTTTTTGATCATTTCATTTCCTGTTTGGAATGGAATAACGAGAAATGAAAACCAGCTCGTTTATTCGTTTTTTAGTTTAGCTTAAAAAACGAAAAATGAGATTTTGGCTCGATTTTTCATTTTTCGTTTATGGTTTAAAAGTCGGTTTATGGGTTCGATATTTCATTTGCACACATGGGCGGCGCTTAAACGCCCCTTTCATCTGATTGGTCAAACCGCTCCGCCTTCAGTAAGCTATGAGCTTTTCTTTCTGTCAGGCAGAATAAGAGTCAGTACGAGTGCGGCACTGACAAATGCACTTTAATAAAATAATGTCTGAAACCACAACTCACTGTTAACTACACACAATATTTGAAGCAGAAATATGTTGCTGGTCACGTAATTCGTGCTGCTGCGATTTGCAAGCGACCCCATTAATGTGAACTACAGTATGCCAGATTATATTAGCATATTTCCCATTGATAAATACAGTGCAAATAGTTCCGTCTCTTTGGATAAAAGGGAAGTGGAAATAAAAATCAATAATAGGCTGAACTGTACCATGATAATATGTCCGTAACATTTACCACTCTAGTCTTTTATTTACATCAAAAGGCAGGTAGGCGTGTGTGACACAGCCTATGGGCTATAAATAATTTTGAAAATTGAATAGAAATAAAGTTTATATTTTTGAATATAAGCATGTGTAGCCTACTCAGTTTACATTAAAAGAAAGAGACAGAAAAGAGAGAAGCCAGAATCAGTGAATGTAAATTAATACTGACAAAATTACCAGGTTTGGGATTAATTGTTATTATTATGAGAAATTGACTACGCCTAGAACTTTAATGCTTCACCAAACTCAGCTCAGACCCTCAGACTGGTCTGCTTATATCTTTTCTAACTGGTCAGACTTACTTTCCCAAAAAAATCCATCGACTTGAGTTATCTGAGTAATGAAGGCCGTAATACTTAATGCTGTCCACTAGAGGGGGCGACAGGATAATACGTGTTCTCTTACGAGAGGTACTCTCGTACTGCGTAATATCTTACGCTAGGGGAAATCTCTTTTCCGCGAGATACTGAAGCCAAAAAATTATCCTTAATTTTGAAATAATGTAAAACGCGTTGCGGCAGCATGCAGACATAGGCGAGACAGCTCGCGCGCCTATTGGCTGCCCTGCGGCAACTGCAGCAGCCTATCGATAAGGCCCTATCGTGACGTCATCACCAATGGGGGCGCTTCGCGCCCCATACGTCACGTCCCGCCGAAACGGGCGTGGCCTGGGGCTATAAATATAGCATCGAAAGGCTAGCTTACCGATTTTTCATCTCTTCAGCGGAGCTCACGCATCGCTGGATCCAGAGAGAAGCCGCGCCGTGGAAACAGCATTTCAGCGGGACGAGTTCGGTACCTGGAGTCGCTGGCCGCGCCGCCTTCAACCACCGTTCCTGCTACGCTATCCGGCGTTATATCCTTTATTGCATTGTGTGTGTGTTCGCCGCCGCGACTCACACTCCTTCTCTAAAAGAGCAGAGCGTCTTTTTCAAGATGTCTCGTCCATCCTGTGGCTCGTGCCGAGCCCCACTCAGCGACGGGGACCGCCATGTCATCTGCGTTTCCTGCCTGGGTGAAGGACATGCGGCTCTAGCGCTCGCTGACGGCGGATGCCCTCACTGCGAGCTTATGCCTATGGCGACTCTGAGGACTCGCATGGCAACTTTCCACGAGCCTGCACCTCCCGCTTCGACGCCGCGCCGTAAAAAGCGCCGTGCTCAGCGGATCCCTGAGCCTCCCACCGAGAAAAGCTCGCCGGTGCGCCTGCCAGCTTCGCCGTCTGCTTCTCTCGAGTCTCTCACTCCCGGACAGTGGCCGCCGCTGGCCGCCGGAGATGACAAGGAAGAAGCGGCAGTTTTCGAGGAGGACAACTGCTCTATCCTGGCTTCGGACAGCGAGGATTGGGCGAGCTCTGTGGACCTCGCCCCTTCTTCTGCCCGCGAGTCGTCAGGAAAACGGGCCAGCATTGAAGCTGAGCTGATGCGTCTGCTCACACAGGCCACAGAGAGCCTCGGCCTCGAGTGGTCCGCGCCCGCCGAGCCTACACGCAACCGTCTGGACGGCTGTTTTCTGCAAGGGGACCGCGTTTCCACGCCCTCAAGACCCGCCCCGTTTCTTCCTGAGCTTCATGAAGAACTGGCAAAGTCTTGGAGCGCCCCTTTTTCAGCCAGGCTACGTTCCTCTGCTTCGGCGGCATTCTCCGTGGTGGACGGTGCCAAAGACAGAGGATACCTCGCTCTCCCTCTAGTGGAGGAGGCAGTAGCAGCCCATCTTTGCCCGCCCTCTGCTGGACGGCGGACTAAGACGGCGCTACCTTCAAAAGCCTGCCGCGCTACTTCCACCCTGCACAGTCGCGCTTACACCGCCGCTGGGCAGGCTGCATCAGCGCTACACACTATGGCTACTCTCCAGATCTTCCAAGCTAACCTTCTCCGAAAGCTGGACGAGGAAGGCACGGAAGCAGTCAACGTGGCGGATTTAAGGAGCGCTACGGACCTCGCTCTCCGCGCTACGAAATCCGCTGCACAGGCCATAGGGCGGAACATGGCCTCTCTCACCGTTGCTGAGAGACACCTCTGGCTGACGCTTTCAGAAATGCCGGACTCGGAGCGCTCTGTGTTCCTCGACGCCCCCGTTTCTGCTACTGGCCTCTTTGGATCGTCCGTCAAAGATTTCGCGGACAGATTCGCTGAGGTACAAAAGACGTCGCAGGCCATGAAGCACTTTTTGCCAAAGCGCTCTAGCTCCGCATCAGGCCGCTCTAAACAGCCGTCTGCTCGCAGCTCGCAGCCACCGCCCCCCGCCGCCGCTTCACAGCGTCGACAGGCCCGGGACCAGAGACCACGCTCTCGCTCTGCCGGCCGCCGGCCGCCGCCCCCCACAGCGTGGGACTCGGCCGAAGGTTGAGATGAAGCCCGAGGCCTCAAAGTCTTCCTAGCCAGCTTAGGAAAACGACGGTGTTCAAGCCCCGCTGCGGCCGGGTTTCCACCAAAACTTCCCGCTCGTCCAGTTCCATTACATGCGACTGTTCCAGTGTACTCTACAGTAAACAAGTCGGTTACATTACCCGCTTGCCTGTACACAAACGCCGTTTTCACGGCGACCCAGATAAATCCTGTAAAGAGCGTATTTTCTGGTATTCCGGCCACGGCCGACGGTGTTATGAGTGTAGTAAAAATGCCCACTGCCCAGTGCCCATTCCTACACACAGACACAGCCCGCCCCACAGGGCTCGCGCACATAAAATCGACTCATGTCGATTGCGCACAGAATGTAGTGAACGTGCCCACGTCCCAGTGCCCACAAACACTACACGCTGCATGTCTCTCGGTTTCTGTAAAAACGAAACCAACACACATACAACCGACTCAGGTCGATGGTGTTTTCAGTGCAAATGTGCCCGCTGTCCTGCGCCCACATTCACTCACAGACATGACGAATCCCTCGGTTTCCCCCACGCTCGCCGTCTCTCAGCTACCTGCCGTGAGAGAGCCGAGCGCGGGCGAACCGCCCGCTGTGATCAAAACACTCCCCGCCTCGAGCGCTGCAAATGCGGTGTCTAGAATACAGCATACCGAAGCTCCCCGGTCGCCACTATGTCACGACCAGAGCTCCGATCTCATTCAACCCTTAGCGATGCATGCACATGCGTGGGCAAAGCTTCCCGGTGTATCAGAATGGGTGCTGAACATTATAGAAAGAGGCTATTCGCTACAGTTCGCTCGACGTCCCCGCCGTTGTGCGGTGCGAGTCGAAACCACGGTAGAAAAGGAAGTAGCAAGTGTACTTCGTACCGAAATTGCGAAACTGTTGAGCAAAGGGGCAATAGAGCCTTTATCTCAAGCTCAGAGCGAAGGGGGGTTATACAGCAGATATTTTCTGGTTCCGAAAAAAGACGGGGGTCTCAGACCCATTCTAGATCTAAGACAACTGAACGTAGCGCTTTCAAAACGCCGGTTCAGAATGCTCACAACCAAGAAAATCCTCGCGCAAATTCGCCACGGGGACTGGTTTGTGTCAATAGATCTGAAAGACGCGTATTTCCAAATACAAATAGCGTCACGTCACAGGCGATATTTGAGATTCGCCTTCGAGGGCCAGGCTTATCAATACACAGTCCTACCGTTTGGCCTGTCCCTAGCACCCCGTACATTCACGAAGTGCATGGACGCAGCCCTCGCTCCCCTGAAACTTCGGGGAATGCGAGTTTTGAACTACTTGGACGATTGGCTGGTTCTAGCTCAGTCACATACGGAGCTCATAGAACACAGAACCATTTTACTCGAACATCTCGAGAATCTGGGTCTCAAAGTCAACTGGGCGAAAAGTTCACTGTCTCCCAGTCAGAGAATATCTTTTCTGGGCACAGAACTGGACTCGCTGTCAATGACAGCTCAAATATCGCTACAGCGCAGATTGACTATTCAGCGCATGACAGAAACCTTCCGCCGCGGCACTATAGTCCCGCTAAAGAAGTTTCAAAGGATGCTCGGTCTCATGGCAGCAGCATCCACAGTTCTCCAGCTGGGTCTGCTTCGCATGCGCCCACTGCAGTTCTGGCTACAAGCGCGAGTACCGCGTCGAGCATGGACTTCAGGTCTCTTTCGTCTCAAGGTCGATCAGGAATGCGTCTCAGCACTGATACCCTGGAGAGCGACCGACTGGTACCAGTCAGGTGTAAGCCTGGGGACTTCCTCGAGTGTGAAGGTGGTGTCCACGGACGCCTCCACCTCGGGATGGGGAGCACTGCTCGAGGGCAGACCGTTTTTCGGCCAGTGGTCAGAACGGGAAAAGCTTCTGCACATAAACTGCCTGGAAATGATGGCAGTCGACAACGCGCTGAGGCGCTTTCGTCCCCAAATAGCAGGACACCACGTCTTGGTCCGCTCGGACAACATGTCAGTGGTAGCCTACATAAATCGCCAGGGAGGCATCACATCCCGAAACCTATACAGGTTAGCGAAACGCCTCCTGGTATGGGCTCAGCACAATTTGCGCTCGCTCAGAGCAGCGCATGTGCCTGGCCACCTGAATGTGGGACCAGACAGACTGTCCAGGAACAATGTTCCAGCAGGAGAATGGTCACTGCATCCGCAGACAGTCCAACTGCTGTGGCAGACATTCGGCAGAGCAAAGATAGACCTGTTTGCGTCTCAAGAAAACGCTCACTGCCCGGAATTTTTCTCAAAGAGCAGGGATGCGCTGGCCCACGTCTGGCCCCGCTGCCCGCTCTATGCCTTTCCCCCCATCACGCTCCTACCTCAGGTATTAGAGCGGATCAGGGAAAGCAGATGCTCAGTGTTACTGGTTGCTCCGTTCTGGAAGAACCAGGCTTGGTTCCCAGTTCTTATGCAGCTGACGAGCACTGCCCCATGGCCAATACCAGTGAGGAGGGACCTCCTCTCTCAAGCCAGGGGCTCGATCTGGCATCCTCGCCCGGAGCTTTGGTCCCTACATGCGTGGGCCATCAACGGGTACCCTCTGATATCCCAGAGGGAGTGTTAAACACGATCATGCAGGCTAGAGCTCCCTCTACGAGACGGCTCTATTCCTCAAAATGGTCAGTGTTCTCCAACTGGTGCACAGCACGCGGCTTTTCACCCCTGGACTGTGGAGTGACGGAGGTTCTCTCCTTCCTACAAGAGCTACTGGATGAAGGCAGAGCCCCATCCACGCTCAAAGTCTATGTGGCGGCTATAGCAGCGTTTTCCAAACCAACGCTTGGTCAGTCACTAGGAAGGAACGATCTGGTCATTCGGTTCCTTAGAGGAGCTAAGAGGTTAAATCCTCCCAGACCTCCCTCAGTCCCCATATGGGACCTTTCTACGGTCTTGGAGGCCATGAAGGGTGCCCCATTTGAGCCTATCCAGTCAGTAGATATCAAACACTTGTCTTTCAAAACGGTGTTTCTTCTGGCTCTCGCTTCAGTGAAGCGCATAGGGGACTTACAAGCGCTCTCAGTGAGCGCGACGTGTATGGAGTTTGGGCCAAATGACTCGAAAGTCATACTCAAACCAAGGCACGGGTACGTCACTAAATCCCTCAATACACCGTTCAGGGCCCAGGTAATTTCCCTGTCTGCCCTGCCGGTCTCTAACGAGGAGAAGGACGCCAGCTTCCTTTGCCCAGTCAGGGCGCTAAGGGCTTATGTGTCCCGCACGTCTGTTTTCAGACAGACGGAGCAGCTCTTTGTTTCACTCTACGGACGTTCTAAGGGACTCGCCGTTTCGAAACAGAGCCTATCCAGATGGATAGTCGATGGTATAGCGCTGGCTTACACTTCTAAGGGCTTGCAGTGCCCATTAGGTGTCAGAGCGCACTCCACGAGAGGCGTGGCCTCGTCGTGGGCTTGGTCTAGTGGGATTGCCTTGCAAGATATCTGTATGGCGGCAGGCTGGGCCTCCCCGTCTACATTTATAAGGTTTTATAACCTAGAGGTTCCCGCTCTGCAAGCTAAGCTGCTTTCAGTCTAAAAATCGGTACTGTCTGCCCCGAGTACGTCCGGCCCAGAATACCGAAATATCGCGAGCAACGCTCGTTTAGATCGCGCAGCTCTATGGGCAATGTGTAAGACCCACTATATTCATCAGTCCAGGTCGGGGTCGCCCTGACTGAGTAAATACCATCACTATAACTGTTCTTATAGGATGCTGCATTACAGGAATGATGCTATTCTAGCCACTCTTCCTGGGCTCTCTGTGAGTCACTTATGATCATGTACTACATGAGCCCGGGCACCTGCCCTTGGGACTTTGGTGCTGGATCATAGCATGCACGGCGTTTTACACTGTTTCCCCTAGCGTAAGATATTACGCAGTACGAGAGTACCTCTCGTAAGAGAACGTACTCGGTTACTAACGTAACCTCGGTTCTCTCTAGAGAGGAAACGAGTACTGCGTATCTTGCCGTGCTTGCGCACGCTCCGGTTCGCTCCGGCGATGAAAAACCGGTAAGCTAGCCTTTCGATGCTATATTTATAGCCCCAGGCCACGCCCGTTTCGGCGGGACGTGACGTATGGGGCGCGAAGCGCCCCCATTGGTGATGACGTCACGATAGGGCCTTATCGATAGGCTGCTGCAGTTGCCGCAGGGCAGCCAATAGGCGCGCGAGCTGTCTCGCCTATGTCTGCATGCTGCCGCAACGCGTTTTACATTATTTCAAAATTAAGGATAATTTTTTGGCTTCAGTATCTCGCGGAAAAGAGATTTCCCCTAGCGTAAGATATTACGCAGTACTCGTTTCCTCTCTAGAGAGAACCGAGGTTACGTTTTCTACTCTCTTTCCCTGTTTGCATCAGTTTAAATGACAAATAAATGCATGAATTTCATTCATAATAGGCCATATCTGTGTATCCACTCTCTAGTTTATTTTAAGATATTGTTATTCACACTGGTTTTTGCATTTAATGTTTGTCCATCTGGAACTTTTATTTGTCATGAGCTCTGTAGCCTACTAGAAAAAATGTATGATTCAACAACACAAACTCTGTTTTTACTCGGCAAATTTGTTTTTCTTTCAAGTAAGCTATAGCCTACAAGTTATCCTGCTTTTTGCCATGGCTTTGCCATACTGGCCAGAATAAACAACATTTTCCCCACACGAGAAGTTTAAAAACCCTGCATTTAGTTTTTGTGAAGACGAGCGCATATCTTACAAAGGTTCTAGTTCTGTTTAGATGGAAATATGGCTGCAATCCACTGTTCTGGGATCAGTCACACAGATGATGACCTTGCAGGGGCTTCAGGCCATATGTACAGTGTGACTCCTCAACCACAAACCAACGAATTGAAAGCTGGTGGTCATACTTCAGGAAAACAAAGGTGTAATAGTCCACACAGTCATGATATTTAGGGGGTTTATTTAATATACCTTTTCTTGCAGAATTTTTATTTAGTTTGAAACTAATATTCAATTAAAACACGTTATAAGAAAATAGCCCATTAATTTTATACCCGGCTTCACAGACAAGGCTAGTCCTAGACCAAATTGCATGTTTGAGCTGTTTTAAATGAGAACGTATCTTAAAATATGTCAGTGCAATTGTTTTGTCACAAGATGCACACCAGTAATGTTTTTTTCTGGGACATGTTTATAAATATATATTCGGAGATCGACTACTTTTGACTGACAAAATTCCAGCCACCGGAAAACTGATAAAGTGAGTCGTACAAAACCTTTCTTTTTAGTAAACTCTGTGTCCACAAACCATGCTGGAGTTCATGTGTAGAGCCTCTGGTGATACTTCAGCACAGTTTGATGTTGTGTCGAGCCTTCTTAGTGTTTTAAAAATAGCGATTTTGATGCCATCATAGAAGTGCCCCATTCACTCCCATTCAAAAGGCATTTTGACCTAAAACGAAAATACAGTCAATCTTAAAAGTGGCGTTTCCATCCTATTTATGCTTTTACACGAAAGTTTGACTCGGGCAGATTAACAAAAAGAGCCTAGGTTCAATTTTGGCGAGAGTTACCCTTTAATGAATGCAAAGAACACTCACAATCTACGCTCTTCCACACAGGTCGGTATATGACTATATTAAATATTTAACTTATTTACATTTTTGTAATGGAATTGTTAAAAGGACAGTTAACAACTTCAAACTCTCCCATCATTCACTCACCCTAATGTTGTTCCAAAGCCATATGGCTTACTTACATATAACAACATTTTTTGATATTATACACAATGTTAGTCTCACTCTCCGTTTACTTTCATTCAGTGTTCTTCTGTAAAATTAAAGTGAAAGGAGATTGTGGATAACATTCTATTCCACCGAAGAAAGTCATTCAACTTTGGACTGACGAGGTTTAGTAGACGGTTTTATTTTAGGGCAAAGATAGAATTTATAATTAAATACAAATTTAATTATAAATTCGTCTCTCGATTGCTCCTGTCTGCCTCGCTGCCTGCTGTGAGTGTTTTTGCTTCGTTGCTGTAAGCTCCGTCTTAGCCTCGTATTTCCTTGTTTTGAACCATAATTTACTACAATTTCTAGTTGTTTATACTACTACTAAATACGGCTTGCCCAACATCACTGGCTTCCGTTGCTACTAGCACAACACGCTAGTAATTCGCTAGCCTGTTAACGCGCCACCCGTGCGCTCAGCTATTTTTATTTATTTATTTTTCTCTCGCGCCTTTGAGTTCATAAAAGCTCAGGTGAGTAAGAATCACTCAACAAACACGGTGAGTAATGTCTTGTCCTGTTATTATCATGCGTCGCGTCTGAATGCGTTGTTGTTTTTGGAGCTCTATCGATTTGATTTATAATTCTTGATTTTTCTCGCTGCCTGCTGTGAGTGTGTTTGCTTCGGAGCTGTAAGCTCCGTCTTAGCCTCGTATTTCCTTGTTTTGAACCATCATTTACTACAATTTCTAGTTGTTTATATTACTACTAAATACAGCTTACCCAACCCTGATGCACAACACGCTAGTAATTCGCTAGCCTGTTAACGCGCCACCCGTGCGCTCAGCTATTTTTATTTATTTATTTTCTCTCGCGCCTTTGAGTTCATAAAAGCTCAGGTGAATAAGAAACACTCAACAAACACGGTGAGTAATGTCTTGTCCTGTCATTATCATGCGTTGCGTCTGAATGCGTTGTTGTTTTTGGAGCTCTATCGATTTGATTTATAATTCTTGATTTTTCTCTTTAAACTCGCTTACAACGAACATTTTCTACTTTTCCTCACTGAGAAGCACTACTGCTCAAACCTCATTGTTACAACGCGGACTGTTGAGCAGACGCGTCTCAAGCCTATTAGTGATCCAACGCTGCATACTCTTAAAGGTTACGTCCGTGGATCACGGCTGAACGCGTCTTCTCCACACTCATTTACAAACAAACTTATAATATAAATTAGTATTAATATTGATAGCATCACTGGTAGCTTCGTTGCTAACTCACTGTCCATCTGTTAAAATGGCGAATATATCAGATGTAAGTAGTCTACCGCTTGGTGCAGGTGAGGACACATTTGAGCTTCACGCACTGCAGTCTGAGCTGGAAGCTGTTGAGAAACAGATCCACAACCTTTTATTGAGACAGGCCGAGCTGAGAGACCGGTGTTTGGCTCTTGAAACATCACGCGCCGATGCACACAAATCAGTGTTTAACGTTACTAACCCGCTGACTCCGACCGCGTCTACTCCGTGCGTTCCTCAGCATCGGTCGCAATCAGCCATGGTCTCGTTCACTCCGGCTCCAACACGCCACCACGAAGCCTGGGTGGTTCCGCAGCGGAAGACGCGAGTCAGGTTTAGACCAAGACTTTCTCCGACCCTCCCGGTTTTCGAGTTATCCACACAAAACCGCTTCTCCCCTCTACGCGAAACAGAACGCGATGCTGTGATCATCGGCGATTCCATCGTTCGGCACGTACACGCTAGGTAAAAGTAAGGTGCAAAGTCACTGCTTCCCTGGTGCTCGTGTTTCTGAAATCGCTGCTCGCGTTCCCGAGATCCTGAACGGTGACGAGCGCGTCGGAACTGTGGTCCTGCACGCGGGAGTGAACGACATCAGGCTGCGCCAGACGGAGATTCTGAAGAAAGACTTCAGGAATCTAATCGATACGGTACGCAGCACATCGCCTGAAACAACGATCATTGTGTCAGGACCGCTTCCCACTTACCGACTAGGGCATGAAAAGTTCAGCAGATTATTTGCGCTAAATGAATGGTTAATGTCATGGTGCAATGAGCAGAAACTGCTCTTTGTAAATAATTGGAATCTGTTTTGGGAGCGTCCTAGGCTTTTCCGTGCTGATGGCTTACACCCAAGCAGATTCGGAGCGGATCTTCTGTCAGATAACATCTCCAAAATGTTAAATACCCTTTGACTAGTAACCAAAAGTCCAAATCATAGTCTCTGCTGCACCAATTCAACTGATATAAATACTAGTGTAGAACATTGCATAGAAACCGTGTCTATTCCTCGTTTAGTGAGATCAAATAATAAATCTAATGCAGGATCTAGGAAAAATCTAATTGTTATTAAAACAGAAAATGTTGCTATTAGTAAACAAAAACTATTTCTAAAGCTAGGTCTTCTAAACATTAGATCACTCACACCTAAGGCAGTTATTGTAAATGAAATAGTCACAGATAATAGCTTCGATGTACTTTGCCTTACTGAAACCTGGCTTAAACCAAATGATTATTTCGGTATTAATGAGTCTACTCCTCCTGGATACTGTTATAAGCATGAGCCCCGTCTGATTGGCCGTGGCGGAGGTGTTGCAACCATTTATAAAGATATTCTAAATGTTACTCAGAAAACGGGTTATAAGTTTATTTCATTTGAAGTACTTGTACTAAATGTTACGCTCTTAGATGTTAGAAAAACATCCCTATTATCTCTAGCCTTGGCTACCGTATATAGACCGCCAGGGCCTTACGCTGATTTCCTAAAAGAGTTTGCAGATTTTCTCTCAGACCTATTAGTCAATGTCGATAAAGCATTAATTGTTGGAGATTTTAACATACACGTAGATAATCCAAATGATGCGTTAGGAGCTGCGTTTACAGATTTATTAAATTCATTTGGGGTCAAGCAAAACGTCACCGGACCAACTCATCGTCTTAATCATACACTCATCGTCTTAATCATACACTCGATTTAATTATATCACATGGAACCGATCCAACCGATATAGATATCATTCCACAAAGTGATGAAGTCACTGATCACTACATGGTAACTTGCATATTACATACTGCTGTAATATGTCATGCGGCGTCGCGTTATCAACCAGGCAGAACAATCCTCCCATCCACCATAGATAATTTCTCAAATTGCTTATCTAATCTGTCTCAGCTGCTGCCTGAACCCAAACAAACAGATGAACTAGAAGAACTAACTAGCACTATGAGCACCATTCTCTCTAGAACATTGGATGTGGTTGCACCTATTAAATTAAAAAAGGTCAGAGAGAAAAATAAAGCACCATGGTATAACAATACTACGCATGTTTTAAAGAGAGAAACCCGTATTTTAGAGCGTAAATGGAAACAAACTAATTTAGAGGTCTTTAGAATCGCATGGAAAGACAGTATGTCGCGTTATAAAAAGGCCCTAAAAGTTGCCAGGGCTGAGCACCTCCGCAAACTAATAGAAAACAACCAAAACAATCCAAGGTTTCTATTTAACACCGTGGCTAAACTAACAAATAAACAGACGTCACCCGAACAAAATATCCCGTTACAGTTCAGTAGTAATGATTTCATGAACTTCTTCACTGAGAAAATAGAAAGCATCAGAACCACAATTATAAACGTTCAATCTTCAATCGCGCCTTATAATTCAGCTTCAATTATCACCCCGAAAGAACAATTACAGTGCTTTACAACTATAGAACAAAAAGAGTTAAATAAACTTATCACTTCATCTAAAACAACAACGTTTATTAGATCCTATACCAACTAAACTACTGAAAGAAGTGTTACCTGTAGTGGAAGAGCCTCTCCTCAATATTATTAACTCGTCTTTACCTTTAGGTCATGTTCCAAGAACATTTAAACTGGCAGTTATAAAACCTCTCATTAAGAAACCACAATTAGATCATAATAATCTAGCAAATTATAGACCCATTTCAAATCTTCCATTTATGTCTAAAATATTAGAAAAAGTGGTGTCCGCTCAACTGGGATCTTTCTTGCAACAAAATGATATCTATGAAAAGTTTCAGTCTGGATTCAGACCGCATCATAGCACTGAAACTGCGCTCGTTAAAATCACAAATGATTTACTTTTAGCTTCTGACCAAGGCTGTATCTCAATACTAGTTTTACTTGATCTTAGTGCTGCGTTCGATACTATAGATCACACAATACTCTTAGATCGACTACAAAATGATACTGGTGTTCAAGGACAAGCACTAAGCTGGTTCAAATCATACCTATCTGACCGCTACCATTTTGTCTATTTAAATGGAGAAAAATCGATCATAACTCCAGTAAACTATGGAGTGCCGCAGGGATCTGTATTAGGCCCTCTGTTATTTTCAATATATATGATGCCACTTGGAAATATTATAAGGAAACATGGAATTATTTTCCATTGTTATGCTGATGACACTCAAATATATATTTCATCACGGCCGGATGAAAACGCTACATTTTCCAAATTGACAGAGTGTGTTAAAGATATAAAAGATTGGATGACGCGTAATTTTCTTTTATTAAATCCAGACAAGACAGAGGTAATACTTATCGGTTCAAAAAACCGCCCACAAAACCTCGCACAATACAACTTTAACATCATAGGATGTCCTGTTACTTTATCCTCTACAGTAAAAGACCTGGGTGTTATACTCGATTGCAACCTGTCTTTTGAAAATCATATTTCATATGTTACAAAAACAGCCTTTTTCCACCTTAGAAACATTGCTAAGCTACGTAATATGCGATCAGTTTCTGATGCAGAAAAGTTAGTTCATGCATTCATGACCTTGAGACTGGATTACTGTAATGCTTTATTAGCTGGTTGTCCTGCATCCTCAATAAACAAGCTACAGTTAGTCCAAAATGCCGCCGCTAGAGTTCTTACGAGATCAAGAAAATATGATCATATAACACCGATTTTATCATTGGTTACCTATAAAGTTCCGTATTAATTACAAGGTATTGCTACTGACTTATAAAGCCCTAAACGGCTTAGCTCCAGTCTATTTAACTGATCTTCTATCGCCCTATAATCCATCACGCTCTTTAAGATCACTAAATTCAAGGCTTTTGGTCATACCTAGGATATCCAGAACCACCAAAGGAGGGAGAGCATTTTCACATTTGGCTCCAAAACTCTGGAATAGTCTTCCTGATACTGTTCGTTGCTCAGACTCGCTCTCCCAGTTTAAAACTAGATTAAAGTCGCATCTCTTCAGCCAGGCATTCATATAATCCTACAGTTCAAACTACAATCCGGCCTCTATCCAATGCCAGAGGAGAACTGGCCCCCGACTGAGCCTGGGTTCTCCCAAGGTTTTTTTTCTCCATTAAGGCACCTGATGGAGTTTTAGGACACCATTAGGTCACTTGATGGAGTTTTTCGGTTCCTTGCCACTGTTGCCTTTGGCTTGCTCAGTTGGGGATATTTTGGGGATATTTAATTTAATTTTATCAATCAATAAATTCCTCTTGAAACAAACTTTGTTGTATTATTTTAATTTAATACTGTGAAGCTGCTTTGATGCAATCTGTATTGTGAAAAGCGCTATACAAAATAAACTTGACTTGACAAATTAACCTTTATTGCTGTACCTTTAGTTATCACACCAAACTTTTTCCTCTTTTACTTAAAGGTTTAATGGGAGAGAATGCGGATTTCGTGTCTCAGAGGAAGACTTGAACCAGTTTTTCATTGAAGCTACTCTTAGTAAATGTGGAGATGAACAGCTTCAGGCAAACTCTGAAGAACTACATGCTCAAAGCAATCTGACTACACCTCACACCTGGAGACTGGTGTGGAGAACTATATAACTTTATAAAACATGGCCCGCATTTAAACTCTGGTTAGTTCAGAATTTTTTTTTTTCCAAATTAAAGAAAATGATAAAGGGATAGTTCACCCAAAAATGAAAACTGTCATCATTTACTCACCCTCATGTTCCAAACCTGTATGACTTTCTTTCTTGTGTTGAACACAGAAGATGATATTTTGAAGAATGTTGGTAACACATTTGCTTCGTTTTAAAAGTCAAGACAGTCATCTTTATTTATATAGCGCCTTATTTATGACCAATCTGTATATACTGTATAAATAACAATATGGGTCAAAGACGATATTGTCACAGTGTCTGGTTTGTTTCCCCGGGTGTCCACTAGAGGTCTCTCTCCCTTACTGTCACCATTCATTCTGGAACTGCATTTCCCACGATCCTTTGTCTGTTCTCATCACTCATCATTGCACGCAGCTGTTTCTCATTAGTTTCTGTGTATAAATAGCCTGTCTGTTTTAGTCCTTGTCATATATTGTCACTACACTTCTGGGGCCTGTACCATGAAGCCGGTTTAGGTGGCTAGCAGTGATGCGCGGGTCAATGTATAAACAACCCGGACCCGACCGACGTTTTCAACTAACCCGCCCGCAACTCGGACCGCAAAAAAAAAAGAAAGAAAATATTGTACCCGACCCGCTTCCTGACCCGCATTTTTTAAAAGTAGGCTAGTAAATGCATAGCAAGAAATACACATGACAAAGCCAGCACTTTGGTCATTATCTTTCATTATTTCGGCAACTTTGCTCTTTCTGTTTGTGTATTTGCGGAGCTTCCACTCCCCAGTAGGGCTGGGCGATAATTCGATCTCGATACGGGATCGCGATAATATTCTGAACGATTTCGATAATATGCTTGGGACGTATTATTCGATATCACATGAAAAACTAAGCGCAACAGTATCTGCCGGCAGGGCACGCCTACTTCTCAGCGAGCACCGTGGCTACAGTAAACAGAAGGAGACAGAGAGAGGGAAAAAAGTTGTAAAAAGGATTAAAAAAAATGAGCGAAACTGAAGTTGAGGACAGCGAAAATAATGCCGAATGTGAAGGCGACATCACTACATAACTCGAGACCGAAGACATTGTTGAAAAAAAGGTAACACGACGTCAATTGTGTGGACGCGTGGTTTGGATATGGCAGACAACTGACAAGCTGAGCCATATAGCATTAATTATCACAGGCGATCCCGATCCGTGATAATTAATGCGATATGGCTCAGCTTGTCAGTTAACTACGTCTCTGTGTTGTAAATGCTGCTCCATCTGAAAGCAGGTGATGGCGATTTACTACTAATCAAGGAACCGGCTTTACTGACGAGATGTGCCTAATGTCATGCGATATATCGCCCAGCCCTTGGTTTACTATGTTTACATATTTGTGCAATTTTGGCTCAGATTTCATTCTACTTATAAAACAGTTCTAGAGATCTACCTTAATCTTACAGGTAGTATTTGTGCCAGGGCCATGTTTACTCTTTTTGTAGGCTACTTGAGATGTTCACTGTCCAGCCAAAGCAATTTGATGTGATAGTTGTCACAGCTGTTAGTTTATATACAATGTTTCAATAAGTAAAAGTTTGTATTATTGTATAAAGGGAGATGACTCATGTTTGCAATTACAAATGATGTGCACAACCTTTTATTTTTGTATTTTTCAATACCTGAAAAATACCTCCAAATACACTGCTCTCTTGACTATAAAGATTCATAAATGTGGGAGTGTAATGTGAATCCTTTGGCTGCATGAAGACCTTAACAAAAATATTTTGTGCTCATTATTGAAAGGCATATTCTTTAATTTTTTATGTTATTAAACTTTATTCTAAAGTTTCAGTGAATATCTTGTTTCTTCAAGCTTCAGGATGTCCCTTACACTGGCAGCATCTGCAAAAACTACATATCGTGATAAGAATCGAGATCGATCAATATGGAAAAACATATCGTGATAAAAAAATATTCCATATCGCCCAGCCCTACTCCCCAGTCTTCACCTTTTCTCTTGCCGCCTCCATCTCTACCTGCAGACTGAGCTCGTGCGTCATCTTCGCGCCAGTTATTCAGCCAATAAAGTGTAGGCCTATGTATTTCATAGAAAATTGCATGTGAGCGGAGTGGAGCGGGAGCAAGCGGGCGGATCTTGGACAGAACGCAGAGCGGCATTTTTAAAAGGATGGAGCGTCGCCCTATTTCCCGCTCCAATTTCGCTCCGCGCACACCAAGATTCTGAAGCATGCTCAGTCAAGCCTGACTCAGTCTACTGTTGATGATTGCAAGATGGATTCTATTTTCAGTCAAAACTCGGCTCAATAATGGAGTTCAAAAAGTAGGCTACTTCAAAAAGGAAAATAAGAAGTCATACAGGTGTAAAACTAACTATTATGTGGTAGAAGAAAACGACATCGTTTCAGTCAGTAGGCCTAAAGATTAATTTTGGAATCTAAAAAGACACATCTCTCGAAAACATGCAGTGTGATATGTGAACACGCTGGGAAGAAAGCAAAAGGTTAGCAAATTGAATACGGTAACTTAAAGTGTAGCCTAAATTAAATACAGCGTAAAATGCAAACAATTGATACAAGCCCATTTAAATTTTAATCCTGCGCGCTGCGCACAAGTTCAGTTATAAGAATGTTGTCCTAATAGTTAATTTAGCCTAGGCCTACTTTTAAAACGTTTATGTATATTTATTTTATATTTTTGTTTATATAAATTTTATTTATATTATTAGGCCCATTTATTCGTTTTATTTTACAGCAGTTTGTGTGTACAATGGATATAAGCCCATTTTAATCGTGCGCGTTGCACAAAAGTTAACTTATCAAAATTCTGGCCTAATAGTAAATTTACTTTTAAAATTTTTATGTAGGCTATATTTTTGTTTATATAATTGTTATTCATATTATTAGGCCCATGTATTCGTTTAATTTTACAGGACTTTGTGTAGGCTATATTCCTTCTTGCATAGGCCTAATTTGTCATTTGAAATAAAACATTTCTATTTGAAAAATGTTGTTGTTGCTCATTAGTTCTTTAGGAGGTAAGGCTGTGGTCTAAGCTACAGTGATATAGGCTACATGTAGATTTTTTTTCCCCTTTTTGGAGCGAGCGGGGGGCGATTTGAGTGGAGCGCGGATCAAACTGCGTTGAGCGCTGATCGAGCGATAATGAGCAGAGCGGCCTGATGTTTGAGCGGGGGAGCGGAGGGGTGGACAGTTCCGTGAGCGATGAGCGAAGATTCTCACCGCTCCACTCCGCTTATGCTCTCTATACTACTATATAAATTACAAAGGTTTAATTGGCATCTTTATTTCAAACGACCCGACCGACCGCGACCCGAATATCATTAAAAATATTTTTGGATGACTCGTAACCGCGGGTAACCGCGGGTGACCGCAGGCACCCGCTCATTTCGGATCAACCCGCGCATCACTGGTGGCTAGCCAGCTATGTTTCAGTTAAGTTTCCGCCAACCCTGGGTTTTAGGTACTATGAAAGTAGCTTGGCTTGAATCGGTGTTCGTTGCCATGGTATCTTACGCTGCACGGCTAACCTGCTCCGGGGCAGGTTATGTTCTGGATTCAAGATCTCAGACTGAAGTTTGACCAATCAGCTGAGAGCAAAGAAACATAGGTGACGTAACTTATTCCCAGTGTCTGTTGCAATGACTTCACCTTTTCTTCCAAATCCTGTGACATCTCAGCGCAAATTGTTTGACGAGCACTTCGTAGAGAAAGAGTTTTTAGCCAGACAAAATCCCCTTTCCTTTCCTGATAGTTATTTGTATGAAAGATACAGATTTTCCGCGGAAGGAATGTCTTATCTTTACGAACTTCTTGAGCCGCACATAAAGAATTTAACACATCGAATTCATGCACTTACTGTACCGCAAATATTGCGTTACGTTTTTTTTGTTGCAAGTGGTACATTCCTGCACGGTGGGTGACGCACAGAAGCTAGGGGAAAACACGGTTTGTCGAACCATTCGTAAGGTGGTCCTCGCTCTGCAGGAGTACATGAATAGTTTCATTAATAGTGTTCCCCGGACATTTATCGTGTCCATAAAAGAGGGCTTTTATAAAATTGCCGGTAAGATATTGATAGGGTGGCATCACATGAACACATTTTATTTTATTTTTTCAAAAAGCAAATTGCACAAAATGTACTATACAATATAATACATGTTAAGAATTATTTAAAATCTTTATTATTATTCTGTTAATCTTATGATAGGATTCCCTAGCTTTCTTAGTAGTACAAATACGTTCTATATTTATGTAAAATTATGTATGTAGCCTATGTGTAATATAGCCTATAGCCTATTTTTATAATATATAAAAAATGTGCATGTATCATTTTTTATATATTATAAAAATAGGCTATAGGCTATATTACACATATAGGCTACACATACATACATAATTTTACATAAATATAGAACGTATTTGTTTAACTTACACATTAACAATCAGCAATCTTTCTCCAACAGTCTTCTCTTGCTTTGGCAGCAGAGACCGTATTGTTTCGAGCTTGAAATACATATTTAAATTCATCGTAATTCTGAATGATTATCTCTTGCTCCTCCGCGGGAAAATATATCGCTCACGCTCTACCCGCGATTGGTTGTTCAGTGTCGACGTCACTCTTTTATGTGCACGCGCGCGTGGAGTAATCATAGCTTGAGGATCAAAGCCTGAGTTGACAGAGAAAGTTGATGAGCTGCATCATGGTACCAATAAAGCCTGATTGCATCGGTTTGGTTTTGTCAACTCAAAACTAATCCTGTAACCCCGAGTTTGTTCAGCTACCTTCATGGTACAGGCCCCTGGTCTGCGTACGACCTGTTTCTTGTTTTGTTTATAGTGTATTTTGGATTGCTATCATGGATTTTGAACCTTGCCTGGATGACTACGAGATGGATTACACTTCAATAAACAACTATTTTCATACTGCATTTGGATCTACCTACTTTCCTGTGTGTCCCCGTGACAGATATGTCACCATTTTGTGTCTGAATCTGAAGACTAAAATTTCATTATTTAATATTATGTATCTGTATTATTATTATTATTTATTAATATTCATAATCAGTTGTATTATCTTATGAAGTGTAAAATGCACGAGTTAGACTATAGATTGCATGGACACAAGTGTTTAAGGAACATATTTTAGACACAAGGAAGGGTAGCTGGGAGGATTATGTATTCTGCTTAAAGGTACGAGTAACATGCAATGTTCACTTAGCAGAGAGTTCCAGTGATGATGATGATACTTCAGATGTGTACACTTGGTTTGCTCTTTGCAAGAAAATGAATGTTTCGACTGATGCAAATGTAGCATTTGTATACCACTAATATACACTGAGAAATAGTTTCTTAATGTGGAAAGGGGATTGTATCACGTGTAAGCATTAGCATATACGTTCTATCTTTAAACAATGTTTTTTCCACCTTACAAGGAAGTCGAAAGTCGTTCAGTTGTGTATTTAAGCCATAGACTAAAGAAATATGGACGTAGTGTCCGTGACGTCACCCGTAGGTTTCTGAAGAGCATTTTTGAAGCCTAAAGTGGGCGGATTCGGCCGTCGCCATCTTGGCCTCGCGTCACTCCTTGATAACAGAAAATGGGCAAAGAGGCGGGGCATGAGTAGCCTGGCTACCAGAGTTAGCTCAGGGAGGTAATGCTATATGCTACTGACAGTACCAAGTCTGCGACTGCACAGAGCCTCGCGCTAAAGTGACAGTTGATGATGTAAAGCCAATTAAAAGTTCCTGTTTTTGCCCTTTGAAATATTATAATAGTTAAAAGACATGGCTACAAGTGAGACTGTGTATCGTGATTCTGTACTATTCTGCTAGTTGAAAATGTATTATGCAGTAACTTAATATGAGAGAGTGTGTGTGACGGTGATTTATGTGCATAACAATTACATGTCAGTACACTTTTTTATAGTCTATGGTCCGTCAGCGCGGCATCGCTCGTCAAGTTCGTAGAGAGTTTATTCAGTCCATTTTAAATTCTGATTTGGCCGCCTCTCAAATGAGTTAAACCATTAATATATTACCTATGAAGTTCAAGTACGTTAAATGCGCTAGAAATCTGCTCTCATTCAAGGATGTGCATTTATTACATGGACGGAGAAAGCAACGACACCTGCAGGATTTCATCTGACGGTACATAAGCATATTATAATCTATCTGTTCCGTGTGAGCAGAACAAACGAGCCTTTATATCTATAGACATTTTTAAATCTGAAAACTCAAAAAAAAATCTACGAAATTGTCAGACATCCATTAGTGCATGTTCACAGAGGAAAACAACTGAAATGCAGCGCTGGTTGTTCTCTCGAACGATACTCGACGACAACGACGGAATCCTAAGCCGTGGGCGAAGTAATGGGTGTATTAAATTGTATGAAATAATCCCTAGAAAAGCACAAACACTGCAGAGATGGCAAGTTCAGCAGCTAAAATTTGCTGAGGTGAAGTGACGCAGGCACGCAGCTAACAGCAGACAAACGGCTAGCATTGACATCAGTGGGAATCCACCTGTCACTCAAAAGTGGACACACCCTTAATTATGCAGAACTTTAAATATTAATCAACTAAACGGATTAGTTATAAAAAAATTCACCCCCCTCACAGTTGTCATGAAGGGCAAAATTAGCTGTATAGACCAAAGCCACATAGAGATCCAGGCTGTAAACATGTTTTTTTTCTGCTGTAAAGTTGGTAATTTTAACATGGGGGAGATACAGATTTGACTCACTTCTGCAGCCAGCCTCAAGCGGCCAGTCAATGAATTGCAGTTTAACTCACTTCCGTGTTGGTTTCAAGAGAGAGACGGGGAGGTTGCCGCTTGATTTAAGCTCAATCTTACTGTACTACGGCAGAGAAACACGGAAACGCATAGACCTGGCATGAATATAACATTTTCTCAGAGTTGCTCTCCTGACATATAGACCTTGAGGCTGGGTAATAAGCTGAAGATGGCACATATTCTGTGGAGACATCAGAAGATGAAGGTAAATCTTGCTGCTCAAGTTTTCAGCAGCAGCGTTGCAGATGCCCTTGAATTCTGCAACAAGGAACTTCGCTTGCCTCAGTTTCATGGTTCAGAGGAAACCGTCGAATTTCTGAGAACAATCGACTTAGCTTTTGATGTTCTCAACAGCAGGAACCCTCTGGCAAAGGGTTACAAAGCTCCTTCCAAAGTTGTAATAAACTTCACATGCTGAGTCTATTGGAGAGAGCTGAAAATGTCCTTCTGCAGCTCAGAGATAGCTCTGGGAGACATCTTCATGCAGGTCCTAGGAAAACGGGTCCCATTGGATTTGTTGCCAGCTCCAGAAGCATTTCCAACATTTTTAAAGAGCTGGTTGAAGCACAGGATGCACCTTGTAAGTATCTCCTCACTTACAAACTCAGTCAGGATCATCTTGAGCCGTTCTTTTCTGCAGTTAGGGCACTCGGAGGCTACAACAACAACAACCCTACTGCCCGACAGTTCAAAGCTGCGTACAAACGCCTCCTAGTGAGACATCAAATGAAAAATGGAACCGGGAACCGTCTCATTAGAGATGGAATATCCGAGTTCAAGGACGCCGCTATCCATTACATTGCTGAATATGTGGTGAAAAAGATGAAGGAGAAATTCTTGTGCATGCCCTGTTCTGTTGCACTGAGTTCTGATTCCAGTATGCATGCTTTCATTGCCCTGAAGAACAGGGGAGGCTTACAGAATCCACCAACAAGCATTGTGGAGGTGTGTAAAGCCTCTGAAAGGTGCTGTCAAAGACTACTGAATACTAGTGGAGGAAAGCTTCAAGGAAAAGGAGTGACAGCTGCCATTATAATTCAGGTTCTGAGTGATTGTGCTGACAAGAATATTTTTTCAGAGTTGCACGACCACATGTTTGAGACCAGTGTTGAGGATAGTGTTGTTTTTGGCGGCCTGTTTTAATTTTAGTTTTAGTCTAGTCTTTGTGTCAAGCTGTCGTTTTAGTTTTTATTAGTTTTAGTCACGTTCATACTCTTTTTAGTCTAGTCAAGTTTTAGTCGCAAAAACTGATGACATTTAAGTCTAGTTTTAGTCAATGAAAATTGTATTTTAGTCTCTTTTAGTAATGCAATTCTATTTAACCCAGTCAATATAGAATTTCAAACAAGGTTATCTTATTATATTTAGTATATTTAGGGCTGTGACGGTGGCAGTTTTTTTATTTATTTTTTACCACCGCGGTAATGGACCAACTACCGGCGGTGGTTGGGGGGTTATTTAAAAAATTAAAAATAAAAACTCGTTTTATATTTCCACACAAAGACGCGTGATATAGCCTATACTCTGCGCTCTGAGAGGGATGTGGGACACGAGCAGGAAAGAGACCATCGATCTCTTCATGATATCTTCGTGTTTTCTACTTGATGTGAATTGGTCTGAAGAGCGAATTTTATCCTCCACAAGGGCGAGATATTTAGGCTATGTTTGAGATTGCGCTGCCAGAGAAAGTGAAACTAAAAATCACCCGCGCGTGTGAAACGCGCTTTACAACTAAACTTGACGCGCCCTGTCTAATATAACAAGCACAAACTGTGTTAAAAAGAATTTGACATGCAAGTACAAATGTAGGCTATCTGTCCTACAGCGTTTTTCTACTTTACCACAGTAAATAATACGAATATAATAGGCCTAATTAAAAGCGAGCCAATGAAGAAACGTTTATAATCCCTTTAGAAAATGGGTGAGACGTGAGTGAAGATTTGGGAAAAGAAACAAGAGATTCCATGCAGGGATGAGTCACGATTTTTGGATATTCGATTCGTTTATTTAATTATAGAACATCGAATAGGTTGTGCGATTATTCTCTAAAATAAAATCTCCATGTTCTGGTGCTGATGCGGTGACGCGTTCATGTAACCAGAGACGCTGCCAATAACATTCAGTTGTCACAAAGAACCGGCAAAAGTAATGATTATGAATGTGTCAAATATATCAATGAGACATTTTAATAGAGTAACTAATGGAGTAATATTGTTAAATTCGCTGATAATCGGGTGACCAGGTCGCAAACCAGAATTTAAACCCGACAAAGCTATGGGTTTCACGCACAACTCTCTCATTCGTCGTGACGTTATAACATTTCGTCTCGTCTCGTTTTGGTCAACGAAAATGAAGAGACATTTTAGCATAGTTTTTATTTTGTAAACCACATTTAGTCTCGTTTTTATTCGTCAACGATATTGCATTATACATGTATTTTAGTCATCGTCACATGACCAGCATTTACGTCTCGTCTCGTTTTCGTCAGGTGATAACGGTTCGTTGACGACAATATTTCGTCATAATTTTCGTTGACGAAAGCAACACTAGTTGAGGACAATCATGTTCACACCTTGGTTAAGATGGCAGCCTCCATGTACTGCAAGATACACCTTCATCATTTGGCAAGGCGAGAAACTGAAAAAGTATAAGGGGCTCTTGTGAGAAGGAGGATGAACAAATTAATACTTTTCCATCCCCAATAGTATGGTGTTTTTAGTGCACATCTTCCTGTTCAAATAACGTTTACAGCACTTTCTGTGTGTATCGCTCACACTCAGAGCCGGCTCTCCCTAGAAGCGAACTAAGCGGCTGCTTAGGGCCCCGCCGCCACTAGCGGGCCCCCTAACTACAGATGGTACTCGCCGGTGCCGCGGTTTAACAGTCAACCGACCGTGTAAAATCGTTGTCTTGGAAATTTGACCGCAAAAATGAAACGAGTCTATCCATCGGGTGCAGAAAAAAGGAAAAAGAAAAAAAAGGAATCCCATTATAGTAGAGCTGCTACTCTAACGAAATCCAAATTTTAAGCAGTTTTTACTGTAGAATTATTTTGAATGAATTTTTGAACTTGACATTACACAATGCACAAAGAGCCGCCTATTGCATTTTCTGCACAATTCGCGGTGCTATTTCACGGCAGTCTCGGAGGGTGCGTTAAAGTGGACATTATCCCATCATAGTAGAGGCACAACTCCAACGAAATCCACATTTTAAGCAGTTTTTACTGTAGAATTCTTTTTGTATGAACTTCATGTAACGTGTAACAATGTTCAAATTTTTTTTTTTTTTTTTTACTGTAAGTCGTTCCCGCCGCAGTGAATCAGCAGGACATCCGGGGCTGCTCTTCCTCTAAGGGACCGGTAGAAGAAAGGAAGGAGTCCGTGCCATCGAAGTCCACCCCAGCCAAACCAGTGAACCTTGGCCCCTATGGTCTCTCTTGTCCTCTCTTCCCCACGACGAATGTAACTGCTGCCCATGATCCAAATCACTGGACCTGTTAATAGCATACAGCAATCACAATCAAAACATTGTTTTGTCAGTACACATATTTTAACACACACAAGTAACTTGTGTCGGCCATTGATTTCTTTCTATCCAAACAAAACAGAAAAAAATTATATGCAGATTAGGGGTGACCCCGAATAGTCGAAGATTCGATGCTTCGATAGGAGGAGCCTGATTCTACTACCGATCTCACGCTCGAATCTTCGCTGAGGTGTTATGAAACGAGGATCATGCCACTTTGGCTGTATGAGGGGCGCTCAATGTCTGATTTCACTAAGAACTACCGGTTTTCTGTCAATACGTTAATATTCAGCCTATTATGATAATGCTGTATATAAAAATGTGCAAAGAAAGAAGCTTTCTAAATATTTTTTAACGTGCGTGAATAAATCCAAACACCCCGTGACAGATTTAAGTTTCACTTTCAATCCGTGACCGACAGAGGAGCGTCTTGGCGGCAAGGATTTAAATCTTTAACAATGTCTGGGATAAGAAAATCTAAAGTGTGGATCATGTACACCATCAGAAAGGATATTCTCCAAGGCTGGATTTAGCATCAGGAAAACCAGTCTTTCACTCTGTCTGTGTCCGTTGGAGTCTTTTGTGCGCGCGGATAAAATACATTCTAAAACACTTAACGTGAAAAACGTTTAACGACTTAATCTCCTAAAATAGTTAAATAAAAAATATAGGAGGAACGCATTGCGTTCATATTCTGGGTTCATCTGCACATAAAGTGTGTAGGCTACGGTGTACATTAAGCCACGTTAAAGTGCCTTTTAAGCGTTTGAAAAGCTTTTTTCACGTTAAGCATTTTAGAATGTCCCGTGGAAAACCAACTTGTTAACGTTGGCCGGCAGAAGTGCGATCATTGTTTTCCTTAATTTAACTATTTTAGGAGATTGAGTCGTTAAACGTTTTTCACGTTAAGTGTTTTAGAATGTATTTTATCCGCGCGCACAAAAGACTCCAACAGACACAGAGAGAGTGAAAGACTGGATTTGTTCTCTCGATCAGGTATCGGGTACAAGTGATTTCAAAACTTTTCAGCCGGTTCTAATTTGATTTTTGGATGCTGTGAACATTTTGAGCTAAAAAGACTGCGACTCCAGTTTAGCATTTATTGTTGTTTCTGCAGTTAAAAAGACAAAGTTGAAAATTCTGGCTACTATCGTTATTTTAATAATTTCTTTATTTTAATTGTATTTATTGATCTGTCAGGGTTATCTAATCTAACTATTTGTGGCTTGTGTTTTGAATATTATGTTCCCCTGCACTTTAGGCATTTTGCACACATTTGCTCCTCATCCTGTGACTTGATTCTGATTTATTTCGTTTTGTATTTTTATTTATTAGAAAGGTATATTCTGTTCATATTTAATTAATTGTTTATTTTTTCGGTGCATCGATGTTGTGCTGTACTTAGAGCCTGCTCGCACAGGTAATTTAGCCGATTTAGTTTGATTTGCATGTGAAATGCAAATCCTGTCTGCAGTGTGGCCTTTCTGGAGTTATTAATGTTATTTCTTAGTTTTATTGATCCAAAATGTTTTTATACATTTTCTTCTATATCTTTGTGTGATTTTCTGTACATCGCGGCTTTGAAATGTTAAAGCCCCGCCCCCACACACATGATTCGACTATTAGTCGACTATAGGCAAGACTTGACGATTCTGATTCGACTATGAAAATCCATAGTCGGGGACACCCCTAATGCAGATATACAATAAAACACAAATTAATTGCTCTTATCTGTTCATTGAAATAATAATATGACAGTATAGGTATTACACAAGGGTAATTTATTATTTTATTCTCTCTTACGGTCATTGTGTTGCTTTCAATATTTGACTTTAATCTCAATTACACTATAGCTACATGGCTTACCTTTGTTGTTAGGCATGGTGTAGTGCCACTTCAGTCCAGCTATTAGTATTTGAACCTATGAGGAAAGAAAAATGAAAAGGGCAACCATTAGTTATAGATGTTATGGGTGACATTTGTTATCGTCCATCTATTATCTATGTTATTTAACAGGCCAAAGCAGACGCTTTTGTCCAAAGCGATTTACTGAATAACTTTATTATATGACTGATTCGTCCATTTCTCTTGTGATGTAGATAACAGTTAACGCCATTTTGTGGTTATATTCGGCGACCATTAACGTTATACAACATCATGTGCATCAATTAACCAGAGGTGGGTAGAGTATCCAAAAACTGTACTCAAGTAAAAGTACAAGTACTTATAGAAATATTTACTCAAAAGTAAAAGTAATAATATCTATCTATCTATCTATCTATCTATATCTATATATATATGAAGACTTCAGATGCAAAAGCCTCTGAGTGCCATCTGAAACTTTCTTCTAAAACAAGCATTTTTATCGAGCTTGTATATTTAAGTTCAGTAATTTCACTTTAATGACAATTAATAGGTACTTTTCATTGCCATTTAAGTGAAATAACTGAACATAAACATACAAGCTTGATAAAAATGCTCTTTTAGTAGAAAATTTCAGATGGTACTTAGAGGCTTTTGCATCTGACGTCGTCATATATATAAAATTATATTTTTTTTATTTAAATGACTATTATTATCATAAGTAGATTGGCTATCTTTGCAACAAAAAAACAGAAGAGACAAGCATTATTTCTGCCATCTGTAGCCCGAAAATCATTGCCTGTCCTTTGGTTTGTATAATAGTAACTTATACAACTACATTTGGATTATTAGACATGTAGAAATAAAGTGAATCTGCAGAGTGTTGCATTCAAAGGCATGTAATTGACACAGAGAAGAAAGAGTTAAAACTCTCCACATGTGCTCGCGCTCATGACTGCTACTGAACACCTGAACACAAAAGTACATCGACGGATCTTCTTCTGTCTGTTCTCCAAAATATAATCAAATGTATATTTCTGCAAGCATGTTTAAACTGGTTAACTGTGTCTACGGCAGGCAAAGGCATTCGTTTTCAAGTCGAGTTCGCACGCCACTGCGCAACAATACACACACACTACCGCGGGACGGCGGGTGTTCATAAACTATGAACAATGGTAGCTTATTTAATGTATAAGTTAATGTATATGTCCAAAAAACGGGTAATGTCATACTTTCTAGTAGTGCTATCGTAGCGTAATAATCTGTTTGGTTGTAAAATGTATTACCTGAGTGAAATGAAATCGAATATATCGTCCTGTGGAATCATTCATTCACAGACAGCATACGAAGATGTTCAACTAATAAAGATCTTCATCGCTGGCAAAAATATGATGCATTTGAAGATATTTAGAAATAATAATTAGAATAATTATTAATATTGACAGTTGCTATTAAATGGTTTACCTCATCCTTTAGAAAAGGTGCAGTCGGCAGGCCATCTCTCTCTGAACTCCTCAACTACTGTAAATACATAATGAGCAAACATCTCATTTGATATGACAAAACATACAGTTGATTATAAAAATGATAAATACCAGACATGTTCACAAGTCCCTAAAGGCCAAGTCCAAGTCTTTGTACCTAAGCAATATTTAAACAATATTTATTTCAGGAAACCTAGTTATTGTAATTATCAGTGTTTTGAACTTTCAAAACAGATTTCTACTTCAAAAATGTATAATATAGCACATCAATTATTACTTAAATCATTTATTAATGAATGAATTTATAATAAATGTATTCACAATATATAAAATACATAACATTATGCCATGTGGAATGCAGGGAGAGTCACCACGGAAGAAAAAAAAACTAAACCTGGTGTGTATTTTGAGCTATTTGAGTTGCCGTAGTTTGCTGTAGTTCTAGGCAGTGATGGGTAATGTAGTCTTCCAGAGAGCGCCGGCGGTAACAAACCCTTTGTATAAACAAGCGATACAGTGAACAACACAAAGAACAATATTCCCGTCAGTGTGTCGTTAATACACACCAGTGACTCTTTAGAAACGCTGGATTGAATAGGCAGGACACCGCTAGTTAACAACAGCATTGACAAAAGCACCCAAAAGTGTGCGAAATCGGCAGCACTGGTGAACTAGATCAGGCCATCAGTTTGGGAAGAGCACAATATACATCATATATGACAAATAACATACAGTCGATTATAAAAATGATTAACACATACCAGTGATTCTTTAGAAACGCTGAATTGAAGGCAGGACTCCGCTACCGACTTCAAAATTCCGGCCAGTTAATACAGGGTGTCTACAGATATAAACAAGTTAAATTTAAGACTTTTTAAGACCTTTTTAATGCCACTTTGAATTAAATTTAAGACCAAATTTAAGTGATGGAAATACACATTATATTGCATACGTATATGTAATATTTAACCTAAGTAATTGAAATAATTTAATATTAACTACTTGTTTATTGAACTAAAATCAATGTAACATTTGCAATCGTGAGAATATTCAGCAAAATAGCTCCCGTCATGTTATGTTACTTAACTATATCACATGTTATAAAAAAATTTTAAAAAAATCAACATTTAGAATTTTTACCTCAGTATGTTTCTTCTGTGAGCTTTTTTATGTGTGCCGTTATGCTCATTTGTTTTGATTTCTTACTATAAAATCTATCACAAAGACAAGCAGAGCGAGCCTCAACAGCGTTACCAGAAAAAGCCTACATTATCATTATCAATAGCTGTTTAAGTAATAAAATCTGAATCATTCTCGCGATTCGATGCTTCACTGGTTATTTGACGGACATTAGGTCCGTCAGACTGGAGAAATTTTAGCGGTAATGTGACCAGAAATATTTAAGACCTATCGAAAATGAATTTAAGACATTTTAATACTTTAAGGCCTTTTATTAGGAACATTTTATTTAAGACTTTTTAAGGACCCGCGGCCACCCTGAATAACCAAAATACAATAAAATATATCCAATAAAATATATATTTTAAAGTTAAATAACCAAAATACTATGTTTGATAGTTATACTTATAATTTTGTTTCTATTACATGCAGTTCTAACTTGAGCTCTTAGCTCTCCGGTTAGAATATTGGCTTCTTACTGACCCTTTAAAGGGATACTCCACCGAAAAATGAAAATTCTGTCATCATATATTCACCCTCATGTTGTTTCAAACCTGTATGAATTTCTTTCTTTTGCTGAACAGAAAGGAAGATATCTAGAAGAATATCAGTACCCAGACAGTTTTAGATACCATTGACTTCCATAGTATATCTTTTTCTTACTATGGAAGTCAATGGTATCTAAAACTGTCTGGTTACTCACATTCTTCTAGATATCTTCCTTTCTGTTCAGCAAAAGAAAGAAATTCATACAGGTTTGAAACAACATGAGGGTGAGTATATGATGACAGAATTTTCATTTTTCGGTGGAGTATCCCTTTAAGAAACACAGAACTCACTCTTGCACTCACACTTACAATCTCTCTCTCTCACACACACACACACACACACACACACACACACACACACTCAGATATGTGGTTTATGAGGACTCTCCATAGGCGTAATGGTTTTTCTAATGTACAAACTGTATAATCTATCCCCCTACACTAACCCTACCCCTAAACCTACCAATCACAGATTTAGTATGTTTTTTAAGCCGTTTGGTTTAGAAGGACACATATGTCCTCATAAACCATGTTTACGTTGTAATACCCATGTCATTATACACATTTGTGTCCTCATAAACCATATACAAGATTGTAAAGGTACACAGGACCTACAATTTCCACACTTTTATTAGCCCCGGGTCTAGCCGGACAGCCTGTGTGTGTGTGTGTGTGTGTGTGTGTGTGTGTGTGTGTGTGTGGTGTGGTCATTGAAAATGTGTTCAGATATATATTCTTCACAGAAAATGAGCCAAGACCAATGAGTCTGAGTTTGAAAAAATAATGAATCGTGTAATTTTTCTCTTGATAAAAAATGAAACCGGGTCCTACAGACCCGAACACCATACAAGGGTTAAAACGACACTAACGAGACGCTTAACAACACAGCGTACAAAACAAACATTTTATATAGATATCATATTCTAATTAAATGAATACTTACAATCACAGAAATAATGTCCTTGGCGATGATCAATTTGCTGCCGCCGCTGCTGCTGCTCGTGTCCGAAAGCTGAATCATACGTGTAACAGCTGTTCTAAATAAGCTACATCGATCTGATTGGTTAATAATAATCCTATTTCAGTATCTTGCCGCACTATTGGCTCGACTGATATAGTAGGCAACCGCGTTTGCCTGCATATTTACGGGTCGTGCAATATAATTTCGGGGGAACATGTGCAATAAATGGGAGTGGCAACACTTTTCATATCGTTGAGAATAAAACAACCGTCCCAACTTTACAAATCCATGTTCTCCCTCCATGGGGATCATCCATTTCGAAAAGTAAAGCAGATACGGAACCTCGGCCCACGCGAGATGCAATGCGATTGGTTGCTGGACCAGCCAATGGAATTAATATGTGTAATATTAATATTTAAAATTGCCTAGTCATTAGATTTGTGAATTCTTTTTCTGAAAAACAAAATTATATCATTAATCTTTTAATTATTGTGGCGAAGTTTTATATCCATAAGACAAAAATTACTCAAAAGAAACCCTCCTATATTACCTTTTATAACACTGATCTCACAATATACTTAGAATATCTTTTAAACATGAGATCATAAAACAAAAAGCTTATAAAAACAATACAAATTTTAAAGCTTTTCAAATACATATAACTGCCCTGATATTATAAACTTTAATTTCTGTATTTATTATTTATTTTATTATTATCATGTACATTTATACTTTAGTTGTTGTTGTTATTCTTTGGTTTATACATTTTGAATTGTATTTACAGTGCCTTGTATTCATTTTGTTTTTTGTTGCATTGTAGGCTACTTGAAATGTTTGTAATTTAACTAAATAAATAAAAAGTACAATATGTTATGTATACCATACGTAATAAGATATATTTCTAAAATCAATACTTTCAATATTATAATATTATATATTATATGACGTTACTGTCACAAAAATAGCTTTAATGGTTCTGTTTTTTTGTTTTTTTTAAGCAAGTCTGGAGGCTAATGAAATGAAACAGATGAGAATCATTTTCCCATCTAAATACAGTTGATTTTATTGTAATGTGATGAATCAGAAAAATAAACAAATATAACATTCGCTTAGGCCGTTTTTTAAATGGACCAAAACAAAGTGAAACCAACGTAACAATTTGAAGTGACCAGACCACTGACATTGATAATAAATATTATTAAAAAAATATATAAGATGGCACCACAAGACGACGTTCACTTGCAGAGCAAATTTAGCACGTTTATAGTTAACTCAACTGGGTAGCAATTGTGAACAATTTTAATAGAGAATTCAAAAATAATTTGGATTTCTTCACCACTACTACTAACCGGTTGGATGGTGTATTTGTGATATTGAAATCTGATTGGCCTTGATATATATGCGGAAAAGGGCCAATTTAATTATTAATTTATATGATGTCCGATTTATTCTCTCTTGTGCCTTTTTGCGCACATTTTCCACGGGTTTTAATAATAAAACTGGTCTGAAAGAATGAAAATCATATTAAAGAAAACGTCAACATTAAGGTTGCAATAATTTAATAAATCAGAGTCGATGTGCGCGTGCATGCGTGGTTCGAATTTTAGTTGCTATGTAGGTTATGAATTCTGACTGCATATATATTTACACTCGAACCGGTCGCTGTCTGGGCGTGCGTGCATGTTATGATTCAAATGTTAGTTGCTATGGCGACGCGTTTTATGAATTCTGCGATCTGCATGTATCTCTCTGCTCAACGATCGACCGCTGTCTGTTGGTTGAGAGACGAGGCGAATTAACAGACTGACTTTTGCGGAGAATTTTCTGGCCGAAACTTGCTACTTTTAAGCTTTTCTGGATTGCTGAGAAGAGACTTATATTCTTGAAGGACATCGGAGGATATATCCTTTTTGAAAAAGGATATATAATTTAATTATATTATATAATTCATATAATATCTGATAATACTTTTGTTTGCTATTTTTTTTCAGGGGAGTAACGTTATTTCTGAGGAGATTTCTATTGTATTGTATTGTCTTGTATTTTGTTTGTACCGATTTTATTGCAGTTTGGAGGAGGTTGGCGATGGCTCGTAATTTCATGATGGGCGAAAGAGGAAGTGAGTGCTTTAATTTTTAATTTATTTGTTATGGTGTGTTGTAACGCTACAATGACTGACTGATCACATTTGATCCCATTTATTTGATTCATTGCATGTGAAATAAACTTGAATTGAATTTGAGTAACTTAACTGAAGTAAAAATCTGTAATTGACCGCACAGACATTGATTATTGATTATTATGATTAAACTAACGTTATGTGATATGTGAAATATTCCATCCTAAGAGCACTGGAGATTCAGGAGAGCTGCTTTCGGTCAGACGGCTGGTCAGGAGGTTTGGAGGCCCGATTCTGATGACCGTGATCAGGATCCGCTGCCCAGAGATGGACAAAGTAAGTTACACAATTTCCTTACTTGAGTGAAAGTAAGTTACAGATACTTCTGGTCAAATATTACTCAGTTACAAGTAAAAGTTGAAAAGACAGATTTTTACTTGAGTAAAAGTACAGAAGTACTTGTTTTTAAAAGTACTTAAGTATCAAAAGTAAAAAGTAAATGTCAATGCATTGTTTTATTATTGTTTGTAATACTTACAGTACCTTATGCCTCTGAATCTATGCCTGCCTACCTACCCACCCTCATATCAATATATCATTTATTTCTAGAACACAGGTCCTGTAGTGGGATTGAATGTGAGATTGAATAAGTGCTCTCAATAACGTCCACAATAGTTTCGGGCTGTTCCCTCAAATAGTGCCCTATTTAAAGATTTTTGGCTTTTAGGATGAATATGTCAGCCACTGTTATAAGCTAGTGTGCTCCAAAACAATGACAAAATGAGCATTTAAAAGACCAAACCCAACATTGAAAATGAAAGTCAGATTGATGTCAGAATCCAACTACTTTCTACTCAAGGACCTTGACAGAAATGTAACGTTAGTGGAGTAAAAAGTATGATACTTGTCTTTCAAATGTAGTGAAGTTAAAGTAAAATGTTTCCAGAAAAAATAGTACTCAAGTAAAGTACAGATACTCAAAAAGTGTACTTCAGTACAGTACTCAAATAAATGTACTTTGTTACTGTCCACCTCTGCCGCTGCCAGACCCGACCCAGAGCCAGGATCGTCCTGGATATTTACCATCTCTGTCTTCTGAGTTTTCTGTTTCTGTGTCCACAGGTCAGGCTCACGGGACGAGGGCGAAGCAGAACCCAGATGTTGGACGTCCGTCCACTTCATCTAACCACTCTCGCAGAGGTCAGAATAGGCTTTTAATAAAGATGTAATGGCTTAGTTTCTATTTCTATTTTCAATGGCTGATTTGTCAACTAAACCAACTAAAGTAACGATAACACTTTATTTTGATGGTCCCTTTTGAACATTCTGTCGACTATACGTAACTTTGCAAGTACATGTCGACTAACTCTCATTAGAGCATCAGTAGACTCTCTCCTTAATATCTGCAAACTCTTTATTGTAATGCTCCACCAACAGACACTTGTACTGACAACAAGTAACTTTTCAACTACATGTCAACTTATTCTAACCCTACCAGTCTACTAATACTCTACTAATACAGGGTCCCCGCGGATCCTTAAAAAGTCTTAAAAGGTCTTAAATTCCATTTTTTTTTTTTTAAGGCCATAAAAAGTCTTAAAAAGTCTTATTTTTACTTATGAAAGGTCTTAAATTTTAAAAATGACACTTTGACTTAGACTTATCTATATGCTTTCGAAATTAAAACTATCTAATTAGCGTAGGCCTACGTATTATTATTTTTATTTCTATCTTTGTCATCTTTGTGGATTTGCTTGTTCACGTGACAATTCGCGTCACTTAAGGCAGTATATTAGCCTATCTGTCTCCTGCACGCGAGAGGAGAGAAGAAAACGAGTAAATGTCAGTTCGATTGTAAGTTAATTCTTTATGTGCTTAGGAGTGTGCAATATTGTCTATGAACTATGATGATATTTTAATCATTGTTTTAACTATGTACGAGGCACTGCGAGTGCGAGCTGACATCGCGTTTGTCTCTCAGGCTTGCTTTCACTGCGTGATGTGTAAGTGCAGTTATAGATGTCCCCAAATTAGTTTTTGTCTTATATTAATATCATATTATGTTGTTATATTAAATATCACATGATCAAGAGTGCCGTTTTCCTTTGCACAATTGCAAATGTGCTATTTATTTTATACAACAGTTAAATTAACAATAAAGTTAACATTGTGAGTTACTTTTTGGACACAATATTGTCAATTTTCACTTTATATCGCCGACGAGAATTTCATAATGAAGCCGTAGTCCAACAGACAGATTTGTTTTTTACTGAAATCCGCGTTTTGAACGAATCATTTTAACGATTCAATGAACAATCACTTGTTTTCCGAATGAATCAGCCATTTGAACCATAGACTTCATATAGATAGACGCCCTATCGACCGCTACTGCCTACTGGCGCGGGCGAGCCGTGGGGCCGCCATCTTAGACCGGTCACTCGCTCCACTCAGTGTAATCTGTATGGCAGGTGCAATGAGCTGTCAGCGCATTTAATTAATCATATCTCACTGAATACCGAACTGATTTTCACGCGGGTTTGTTTGCTGCAAAGGTCATTCATGTCTATTATACAGGACACATGGTTCGGCGTATTTTAATATTCATAGTAGGCTTAACAGTAATATAATATTCTGATATAAGATATAAAGTGACCAGACGTCCAAAATCAAAATATGTGATGTAGGATATAAGCTATTTTATAAATCACACACTATAAATATGATAAAGAAGCAGAAACAGATAGTTGCAGTAAAGTAAGATATTTTAATAAGTTGAAGAAACGTGTGTGTTTTACATTTACATTGCTTCCTGATATCACGTGCGCAAACACAAACAACCTATATTTATATATATATATAAAACAGTTATGTCCGGTTGAACAATGTATGAATTAACTTAAGATTGGATTGCGGTAAAAGTAAGTTTCGTGCCTCTTACAAGTGCTTTCGAACTTCTTTCTGCTCTGAATGGTATGTGGAAAACACTTGAGTTGAGGGAGGGAGAAAACACGCAACTGAATGCCTTTTCAAGCGTCTCAATACTTGAAAAACCACAGGAAACTACTTTTAAACACGAAATTACTTGATTTACAGAGGGTCTATTCGCACGTTTATAAACGTTAACGTTACCTGAGGTAATTTTCCTGGACCTTTTTACAGAAGGTAAAAGTCGCCGTAATCTTTACTGACATTGTCCGAAATGATTACTGAGATGCACATTCGGACGGGACTAAAATAACCGAGAAGCTCTTGTAATTATTACTTTACCCCACCTCTCCATGTCAGGTGAACACCGGCTGGTGCAGTAAACATTGCCTAGCTAACGTTAACTGGCTACGATTTCAGTACAGTAATATCAAAGATCCTTGCTCCTTCTCAATTATCTGGTAATATTCTATTCACAAAATACAACCAATAGTACGGTAATGTTAAAAGTAATCCCCCGGGCCCTATTTGCGATGGTCCGTCGATTAGAACAGGAAAATACTCCACAGTGCTCTAGCATCTTCACTGCTGCCACACAACGAAACTAGGAACACGACCGGTTTAAGATGGCGGCCGCATTTCTCAGTGCCCAGCGGCCAATAGGGCATCTAGTCTCTATATAATATCTATGGTTTGAACAAATCGGTTGAATAAATGACTCCAACAACTCGCTTATTAAGACAGTGAATTGCCGCCACCTACTGGTGGTTTTAGTTTCATATTTAAAGTATTCTTTAATTAAAACATTAAAAAACTGTACAGTAAATCATTAAATAATTTTAAAATATCATCTAATTATTATCGACAAAACGTTGAAAATATCGAGACATATTTTTGTCAATATTGCGCACCCCTAATGTACGGTATTCATTTTGATTTCTTCAGGTCTTAAAAAGCCTTAAATTTGACTTTAAAAATTGTGCAGGTACCCTGTAATACTCTAATGAGAGTTAGTAGACATGTAGGTGCAATTTTACTTGTAGACAACTGAATGTCTGTTGGGAGGAGCATTTGAATAGTAAAATGTAAGTTATATCATTATGTCATTGCTTAATTTGATGTCAGAGATGGGTCTAATAGTTGTTTTCATTAGTTTTTTCTTCATTTCAGAGAAAGCTCCAGAACGTCTTTGGCTCAGGATCTGGAAGGCTACGAAGGGTGTTTTCAGCTGCTGTTCCGGTAGTGCTGTGACTGAACCATCGTCACCTTCTCCAGATCACTCCGGCGTCAAGCCAAATAATGGTAAATCATTATTTCTCCAACATTATTTTAAACAGTATTATCTTGTTTTCCACTCAAAATAAGGCTTGTTTTTACAGAATATTAAAATTATTTCCCCCATTATAATATTATTTTCTCGACCAGCGCTGACATTTTTTAAATAAAACAATGGATCTAGCAACAGACACTCTACTGAATATAAGTAACTTTTCAACTACATGTCAACTTATTCTAACCCTAACGGTCTACTAATACTCTAATGAGAGTTAGTAGACATGTGCAGTGTTACTTATAGACCAATTATAGGTTTGTAAACATCCGGGATGCGTGCGCATATCGTGGTTGCAGAAAGACCCGTTTAACAGCTGATCCTTACACGGATACGGATAAGAATAATACTAATAGCTCGATTTAAAACATTTTATATTTAATTTTCGTAATGTTCTCCGCATATTTTTTTGATCACTTTTGGTCCCGACATGCGCAGTAGAACCTGCGTGACGCCGTGTGACGTAGGGTGATAATTCCCCTATAGACTCATAGAATGTCTTAAAGGGACCAAAATAAAGTGAAACCAATTTTTTCCAACATTCATCTGACATTTTCGGAACATTCCGAGAACATTCAAAAGTAACGTTCCCATAATGAAAAATTATAAAATAGAATGTTCCTTTAACCAAGATAAAACATTTTTGAAACGTTAAAAAAAACTGGACGTTTTGAACGTTCAGGGAACATTTAGAAATAATGTTTTCTTAATTGAATGGGAATGTTAGCAAAACGTTCTCAATAAGGCATGAGCTCGATGGCTGTCTGACACACACCAGAAACACACGCACAGAAAGCCGCTTCACAGACAGCATACGATCCAGAAAAGAATTCAATTTCACCACTTATTTCTCTTGAATTGTCAAAAACATGCAAAATTGTCAAAATGGCTGTCGTGCCGAGCATTACAGAGTCGGTTATGTCATAAATAAGACATTGCTATGCATAATAAATGTCAGTGTTTAATAAAATATATATATATATATATAGATATGGCCCATATGATCTTTACCATTACAAGAACTGAGCCACATGTGCCAGAGTTGGCCAAATGAAGCCTGGAAATGTATGTTTTCTTTTTAATTAAAGATCAGATAAAATAAGAAAAATAACTTTAGCGTTGAATCGGAATCACCTCGTAATCGTGATAATAGTGGAATAAAATTACTATTAATATTGTGAAATAATATGTTGGGACATTTATGCAGGCATTAAGCAGAAGTCAGGTGGATAGCGTGAACAATTCCCATTACTTTAGATTTGTAACTTTACAGATAAGATTTGAATAGTAAAATATAAGTTATATCATTATGTCATTGCTTAATTTGACGTCAGAGATGGGTTTAATAGTTGTTTTCATTTGTTTTTTCTTCATTTCAGAAAAAGCTCCAGAACGTATGAAGGAACCTGGTCGTTTCCATAAGCTCTGGAAGGGTGTTTTCAGCAGCTCTTCCAGTGATGCTGTGACTGTTGTGGAGCCTTTTATGCCTGAACCATCATCACCCACTCCAGATCACTCCGGCGTCAAGCCAAATCATGGTAAATCATTATTATCTCCAACATTATTTTCAACAGTATTATCTTGGTTTCCACTCAAAATAAGGCTTGTTTTTAGAGAATATTAATATTATTTCCCCCCATTATAATATTATTTTCTCGACCAGCACTGGATCTAGCAAGCTAATAATTGTCTTTTACATTTTTTTTCATTATTTTTAAACTTTATTAAAGGAGACATTTCAATTGATACAAAAAGCTTTTAAGAATATAGAATAGACTTCTCGTCTCGTTTTCGTCAGGTGATAACGGTTCGTTGACGACAATATTTCGTCATAATTTTCCTTGACGAAAGCAACACTATGTACTGTAAATGTGTCTTATGGTGTGACATAAAAAAAACGAAGAAAAATAATACTCCTAATACAAATAGCATGAGAGATATTTATTTTCATTGTTAGACACTTATTTTCATATAGTGTTTATGTAGTGTAGGAACGGATTATGTCATGGTTGTGCCCTGGGCATGGATGTGTTTGGGTTCCTGTCATAGTTTTAACAAATATGCCTTGTATAATTTGTAAAACACTTTTTTAATTATAACATGATAACATTTTTATTGTAATTATAACAAAATATAAAATATCTTCCACTTAAAACAATAATACATGTTAAATAAAAAAAACTAATTATAACGAATAGGCCGTAACGTTTTCCAGCTCTGGGAGAGACTGCGACATCAAACATATACTATCATACTGTATAGTACAAGGTTTAAAACATTTAAATAGACACATCAAGTAGTGTGAATGTGTGTGATTCAGTATCTTATAGTTGAGATTAGGCTCTTGACAAGTGATTTCTGAGAGACGCACAGAGAGACGGCAGCGCGGCTGGTTGGTTTCATTCATAGCCTATAGTTCACACTCATTTGTGTATCATATAGTGGTTTAAAAAGTTTAAATAGACTCTTCAAGTAGTGTGAATGTGTGTGATTCAGTAGCTTATAGTTGAGATTAGGCTCTTGTCAAAAGAAAAGTAGAAAATGTGCAGTATGTAGTATTTTCAAGTATTTTATTTGATCGGCTGTTATTGATAAAGCTCTGATTTCTGAGACTCATAAGGCAGCGCGATTGATTTGTGATCATGCTGTGCTCATTTCAGTCATAGAGTTCACACTCGTTCACATCACACACTCATTATTGAGTAGTTTATTAGAGGTTTATACAGAGCTCTCAAGTTGTATCAAGAGTTTGGAGTGAGATCTGTTAGGGGACGAGCCACCCACATATTTGCAGCAGCGGCCCCTCGGCCCCACCAAATTCGCTTCAATTTTTGCTAGCAGTTCAATTTTACCTATTGTTTATAATTGACCAGCATAAATGGAAATTATAACAATTGGTAAATCTGATAATTGCAATATACTCCACTGTTCTTTAAGATATTTTGAGATAAAAACACATCTTCTTTTATGATCATGAGATGATGATGTGCCTGCCAGGCCAGGTCTGTGAAGATCTGTGTGTGCCAGGTCCATCCAAGATTAAGAAAACACAGCATGCAGATCCTGTGGATCCTGAGCTGCCGCCTGTGCCAGATGCCTCCAGTTGTGATCTGGATGACAGTGAGTCATTATTACCTTTGTTTCATGAAATTTCTGCCATCTGTTATTTTCTACTTTTCTACTAGGCTATAATTCTCATACTCTGACATCACGTAAAGTAACTTTGATTTGCAGAAGATCAGAAATCAAAAGACTGAAGTCTTTTAAGATTCTTTAAATGGATATTTTATTTTTATTTGATGTATTTCTGTGCTATAGTTTATTTTTAAATGTAGTTATATTTGCATATTTGTATATTTACAGTAGGCATAATTCATGGCCATTTCAGCCTGATGTTTCTGGTGTTAGTCTTCATTTTTCCTTCTCTACTCCTGTTGGCTCCTCAAATATGCATTTAAATGTTTTGTTTGTTTGTTTTGTTAAACACCATTTTAAAAACCCATATATTTATGTAGTGAAGTCTGATGGTTGAGAATTCTTTCTGTTTTTCTTTTTGTTACATTTTTACTGAACTGTACTGTAAATGTGTCTTATGGTGTGACATAACAAAAATTATGAAAAAAAAATCTCATAATAATATACAAATAGCATGAGAAAGATTTATCTTCATTGTTTGACACTTATTGTCCAAAATGTTTTCTTATACTGAAGTATTAGGAGTTCCTTCCACTGGAACTAAGCGGCCAAGCCCAACCCCTGTAAAACACATTTTTAAAATGTATATAAATATATATTTGTATGCTCCTCGAATGTGTATTTCACCAGTCATTCTCGTCATCCTCAGGTTCATTCCTCTCTGAGGTCCATGTTGAGAGGAGATGTAGAGATTCGTTGAGTCTGAGCAGCCGAGACTCGAACAGCGTCGATGGATTGGAGAGCCCAAACCAACAGGGTTTGTCCAGGTCCAACAACCTCAATCCGCACCCGACCCAGACACAGATCCAGGATCTTCCCGGATCATTAACATCTCTGTCTTCTGAGTTTTCTGTGTCCACGGGTCAGGCTCACGGGACGAGGGCGAAGCAGAACCCAGATTGTGGACGTCCGTCCACTTCATCTGAACACTCTCTCAGAGGTCAGAATAGGCTTTTAATAAAGAAGTAATGGCTTAGTTTCTATTTCTATTTTCAATGGCTGATTTGTCATTGAAAATAGAAAGTTGAACCAACTAAAGTAACGGTAATACTTTATTTTGATGGTCCCTTTTGAACATTCTGTCGACTATAAGTAACTTTGCAACTACATGTCAACTAACTCTCATTAGAGCATTAGTAGACTCTCTTATTGTGATGCTCCTCCAACAGACACTCTACTGACTACAAGTAACTTTACAACTACATGTCAACTTATTCTAACCCTAACCCTACCAGTCTACTAATACTCTACTAATACTCTAATGAGAGTTAGTAGGCTTGTAGGTGCAGTGTTACTTATAGTCAACCGAATATCTTAAAGGGACCAAAATAAAGTGAAACCAAAGTAACAATTTGATGTGACCACTGACTGATTATTAATATTATAAAAAATATATAAAACATAAACAGTTTTTGATGTCTGAAATGTTCCATCCTCAGGATTCTGGAGAGCTGTTTCCACAGATTCTTCTCTGGGCTTCACGTCATCCTCAGGTTTGTCCAGGTCCAACAACCTCGAAGGGTTTCTGTGTCCTCCGCTGCCGGGTCAAGTTCCTGTCGAGCCAACAGAGTCTTCAGATGGTATATTTAGTATAAATATATATTTCTAAAATGTATAAATATATAAATATATATATATATTTGTATGGTCCTCGAATGTGTTGGAATATTGGTCAAAATGGCTGTCGTGCCGAGCATTACAGAGTCGGTTATGTTATAAATAAGACATTGCTATGCATTTAATAAAAGTCAATGCTTAATATAATATAAATATATTTTAAGATATGGCCCATATGATCTTTGCCATTCCCAGAACTGAGACACATGTGCCAGAGTTGGTCAAATGAAGCCTGGGAATGTATGTTTTCTTTTTAATAAAAGATCAGATAAAATAAGAAAAATAACTTTATCGTTGACACGGAATCACCAGGCTCTGCCCTCGTAATCGTGATAATTGTGAAATAAAATGACTATAATTATTAATATTGTGAATTGAAATAAGATGTTGGGACATTTATGCAGGCATTAAGCAGAAGTCAGGGGGATAGTGTGAAAAATCCCATTACTTTAGATTTGTAACATTACAGATAAGAATTTAACAGTAAAATGTAAGTTATGTCATTATATCATTGCTTAATTTGACATGTGTGTGTCTAATAGTTGTTTTCAATTGTTTTTTCTTTTCAATTCTTTTCAAATCATTATTTCTTATTCTTCTATTATTTTAAACAGTATTATCTTGTTTTCCACTCAAAGTAAGGCTTGTTTTTAGAGAATATTACCATTATTTCCCCCATTATAATATTATTTTCTCGACCAGCACTGATATTTAAAAAAAACAAAACAAACAATGGATCTAGCAAGCTAATAATTGTCTCATATTTTTCTGTTTGTTTTTCAGAGTCCTTTGAGTCTCTCTATAACGTGGGAGAGATGATTGGATCCGGAGGATTTGGCATGGTGTACCTGGGAACACGCAGATTTGATGGCAAAAAGGTCAATCTTACTTAATTGTACAAACATTTTGCTCTTGCAAAACACAGTTAAAACAATGTACAGATGGTTTAATACTTAGTGCAAGGTCAGGTGCTTGAATACTGTTAATGTTATTGAAACTGGGTTTTTGTTTTGCAGGTTGCCATCAAGCGGATACGCAAGATAGACAACGATCGTTATCTTAATATTGTAAGTTGGCCAAAATCTGAATGTGTATTGAGTTGTTTAAGTGCAGATTACTGTAGTTAATACACCTGTAGGCAGTGTTGGGAAAGTTCACTTTCTACATGAACTAGTTCAAAGTTCAGTTCACAATTTTAAAATGAACTAGTTCAGTTCATAGTTCATACTCAAAATTTTACTCTGAGTTCACAGTTCCAAAAATGAACTAGTTCGTAGTTCTTTTTTTCCATGTTGCTGCGAGATATAATTTTTCAAAATGATTGCCACAGCCCATATAGAACCACAGACAATTATTTTATCAGTTTTAACACTGAAGCTATGCGTCAGATTTTTCCCATCCTCACCGACCTTGTCATAAAACTTGTTTAAATGATCATACGACGCCTCCTTGCTGCTTTTCGTTTTGATTTGTAACGTAAGTGATGAGTCGTTCATGAACGATCCATTCATTGCGTTTGTCACGTGACAAATGAACGAAAGACTCGGAAGGTAAAGTAATTATTTATGTTCCCTGTAAACGATTTTTGACTGCATTATAATGATTTCTTAATTCAGAATATGATCAAGATTGCGTAGGTGGATGTGTTCTGGGAATTTGCCAGTTAATAGTATAACATTTAAAGCCCATTAAATGAATGAAATGACTCGAAAAAAGATTTGTTCATTTTGATGAACGAGATCGAACAAGAGAGTCAGTAGACACTGGTGGCTGGTGTTGCCAGATTGGGTGTTTTTTCCACTACATATTAAAGGGTTAGTTCACCCAAAAATTAAAATTCTGTCAGTAATCACTCACCCTCATGTTGTTCCAACCCCGTAAGACTTTCGTTCATCTTCGGAACACAAATTAAGATATTTGTGATGAAATCTGAGAGCTGGCTCACTCATCCATAGGCTTCAATGGGATCGAAACTTGCCAGCCCAGAAAAGTTAAAATATTCCACATGACTACAGTGGCTCAACCACAAGCTTATCAAGCGACGAGAATACTTTTTGCGCGCAAAAAAAACAACAAAAATAACGACTTTATTCAAGTATTAATTTTCGTCTGTGTGGGCCTGAATGAATTCACGTAGTGTAACAGCGCAGCGCATCTGGGTTGTACGTCACACGTAGGCTCACTATTGGCCGATGCTGGTCGTGTGTGATGCGTGTATCGTTCAATGAACGCGTTCAGGCACAACACTGGCCGTAGGAAGCATTAGGTGTAAATGTGATCAACAAATAAGCCTAGAGGCACCAAAATAACTTTTGAACACATCTAAAAAGATCAAAGAAAAGTACATTTCAAAATGATAGGTTTTCTTCAGATTTTTACCCAGCTAACCTTCCATCTGCTACTTCTCTCTAGCCTGGGAATCCCAAACCTCTCGTTACTGAAGTGGCGCTGCTGATGATGATGAGGCAAGAACCCATAAGCCCCTTCGTCATACAGCTATACGAGTGGTTTGAAGATCCTAGAGGTTTCACTCTGGTTATGGAGTATCCCAAACCCTACGAGAACTTGCTGGACCTCATCACTCGTTTTCATCATTTGTCTGAAGCAACAGCATGGGACATCATGAGACAGGCTGTGCTGGCAGTGCAACACTGCATCCATCGTGGCGTTTTCCATAATGACATTCATGCGCAGAATTTCCTGTTGAAGAAAGCCCCGCTACAGGTCAAGCTGATAGACTTTGGCTGCGGTCAGCTGTTTAGTAGCGATGGCTACGACAGCAAAATATACATTGGTGAGCATTCTGGGAGTGTGGAAACCTGAATGTAGTGACTTACTAATTATTTGATGCTTTAAAAAAAAAACCTCAACAATGTGCAAATGTCTTTCTTCCAGGAGTTCAAGATTACTGCCCACCTGAAGTCTTGACAGAGCCTCGATTCCACGCCGTCCCAGCAAATGTCTGGTCTCTAGGAGTGTTGCTGTACAAGATGGTGAACGGATGTTCTCCTTTTCACAATAGAACGGAAATCACACGAGCCAAAGTTACATTTAAGAACCCCAAATTATCCAAAGGTGAGTGAATAATATTGATAACATTGATAAACACACACATAAAGCAAAGGCTTTGTACAGAAACAGTTAAAGGTGAAGTATGTAAGATGTTTTATATATAGCTCAACGTATAGCGAGAGTTTGGCGCGAGAGCCGTGGGAAAAGAAATGCCGCTTTAGTGACAGAAGTGAAAGCCAAAATTCACTGCATTTATTCCTTCAAAGATTAAACAGCTCATGAACACGTCAAAGTGAACAGAGCATTGTGATGCGGAAAGGCACATTTTCATAAAGACAAGCGCAACACAGCTGAAATTATTACTAATATGTTGGACCTGAAACATGCCTTCACATGAACCAGTAAGAGCTGCGTTTGTGATGTTTGAGTCGGGGAAGACGCGATGCACGGAAGAAGGGGCCTTTGCAAGAAAATATGTCATATATGTAAAAAATATATATATTTTTGAAAATATGCTTTATTTTGTCATTTATTCCACTCGCTGCCACTAGTGTCGCAGAAACGACATACTTCACTTTTAAACTAACGATAAGGAACATTTTACAGTATATTAATCATGTTTTAGATGCTGTTTTCAAAAATGCCAGGTCACATGGTCATGACTAACCAGCTCTCTCCTTATTGTACAGAATGCAGGGATCTGATTAGCCAGTGTCTAGCGCGGGATCCGACTAAACGCCCGACGTTAGAGCAGATGTTACAACATGAATGGATTAGTAATGGTCTACAGTAGATTGGAGAAGTTCAGGAGATTCACTCCATCAGTTTCAGGTGTGAGGAAGTGTAACAGGCAGAGAAGGATTATTATATGTTGTCTTAAATTCTGGATTATTTGTAGTGAGATTTTCAAATGTGTGTTCATTGTAATGTTCTTGTTATAGTCAAGTCACCTTCATTTATATAGCGCTTGATACTATACAGATTGTTTTAAAGCGGCTTCACTGTAGTAAACAGGAGAATAACAGAATCAGTGAACCAAGCAGAATTCAATTCTGTTCTAGCTCTAAGAAATCATTCATGAGTTGACTTGTTCATATCATCTTTGTATTGGATAGGAAATCACAGCTCACAGGCGGCTGCTCTGCGCGGGTGTGTCCGACTACCACGTACCCGGCCGTCAGCGGACTAGTTCACCGGTTAGCAACCTACAATGCTCTGACAAGAGGTTTGTGTTTAAAAACTCTGGCCAACCAGCTTCTCATCAGCCATTGTCTTTCTCCATCCAAACTATTATTTTTCACCGGTGGGTAACTGATGTTAAAGCAAATGACTCTGATGAAAATTAAAATAAGTCTAAATACGTTTTAAGTGCATCAAGACTTTTAATAACTATTCTCCTGTTTATTGGAAATGTTGAGCTAAATCCCGGGCCTGACTCAAATACTTTTTTGACAACTTTAGGCATATTGCATTTGTGGGGACTATATGCATAATTTGCAAACTATACCAGATTTCTTACCGCTGTACCGCAACCACAGCGTATGTTTTTACCGATAACTCGCAAATATTTTCCCCATTCTAGATTTCCAACCCCGATTATCTTTACTCCCCCATTTTTTCCGATCTTACCCTCTGAAGTATCTTCTTCTAGCCCTTTAGTCAAAACAGTTATAGTACAAAGAAGAAGACCTCATCCAAGAAAAAGTCCAACTAATTTAAGTCAACTCGGTAGCACCAGAGGCTTTAAGATTTGCCATTTAAACACCCGAAGCCTTGTTCCCAAACTAGACGAATTTAAAATCTTGCTTGCGCAGTCGAAAGCACATGTAATGGCAATCTCTGAATCATGGTTAACTCCTAATATTCCAGATTCTTTTATGAATTGTATCGTAAAGATCGCATTAGCAAGACCGGCGGCGGAGTGGCCTTCTATGTGAGTCGGAAATATGCACACTTAATATCAAAGTTTGAAACCGAAACTGAAACATTAAAACTGATCGTACATTTTACACCTCAACATGCAATTACCATTATTGTCACCTACAAACCCCCTAATGTCAGTGAAAGTTCTTATCTATCTCAGCTTTCTGACATAATTAAATCTGTTACATCAAAGGAGCTTGTAATTCTGGGCGATATCAACCTTGACTGGAATGATAGCTCATCAAAATCTTTAAAAGCTATTGTAGTGAAACTCGGATGAAACTCGGACAGCTCCATTTTCACATTTAGCTCCTAAACTCTGGAATGGCCTTCCTGATATTGTTCGAGGCTCAGACTCGCTGTCCCAGTTTAAAACTAGATTAAAGACACATCTCTTTAGCCAAGCATTCACATAATACTTACCTTTTATTCTACAGTTGAAGAGACGACGCGACGCCTGGGAAGAGACGACGCGACACCTGGGAAGAGACGACTCAACGCCTGGGAAGAGACGACGAGACGACGCCTGGAAAGAGACGACTCGACGCCTGGGAAGAGACGACGAGACGACGCCTGGGAAGAGACGACGAGACGACGCCTGGGAAGAGACGACGAGACGACGCCTGGGAAGAGAAGACGCGACGCCTGGGAAGAGACGACGCGACGCCGGCGATATGTTGTGCCCTAAATTAATACATGATTAAACAACTGTAGTTTTGTATTTTTGTATCAGACTTTCTATCTTTCCTACTAACTGGAAAACAGCACAAATTACTCCAACTTTAAATCTGATGATCACACCCTTGTTTCTGTCATGAATTTGAGGATGAACCCAAGCGCAGACATGATGCTTGTCACACAGTTTATTTATGGACAAAAAACAGGGAAAACAAAACCCACAAGGGGGCAAAACATGGACAGGACAAGGAGTGACTAAACTAAACTAAGACTTGACAGATAACTAGACGATAAACCAACAGCAAATACAGAATCAGAACTTTCTCTAGACAATACTCTTGCCAGGATACTCACAAGGTAAGATAGGCAAGGCAAGGCAAGTTTATTTATATAGCACATTTCATACACAATGGCAATTCAAAGTGCTTTACATAGAAGAAATTAAAATAATAAAAAGAAATAAGAATAATTAAAACAGTTTAGAAAAATAAAATAAAATACAGTACTTATAAAAATAAAAAAAGAATATTATTATAGATCTTTCCTTCAAAAGGATTCCCTTAAGACAAATCTTTCAACCTTCTTTTAACCTTCAATCTTCTTACGACTTCCATCTATCAACTTTCCTTTAACTTTCTTTTCTCCCTCATTTACTCGCACGTTCACATTCTTTCTCAGACGAAAACTTTAATATCGTCATTTAAATACTGTTCTACTTTCAAACCCACATTAATACACGTCACTTTCACATTATCACTTTCTTTTACACCTTCTGAGTGGGCATTTACAGTTACGGGCTAAATGCCCTGCTGACCATAATTAAAACCCTCTCTGTCACCTTGCCTATAGTTTGATCATTGAGCTTACTTTTGAAAGCAAAACAAACAGTCGGACGAACAGTGGCACAGTGCTCATTCAGTAAATGCACAGCTAAACAGAAGTGTTTTGAGTCTGGATTTGAATGTGACTACTGTAGGAGCACATCTGATCTCTTCTGGAAGCTGGTTCCAGCATAATAGCTAAAAGCAGACTCACCATGTTTAGAGTGAACCCTTGGTATTTCTAGCTGATATGATCCTAATGATCTGAGAGATCTGTTGGGTTTATATTCAGTGAGCATATCAGTAATATATTGAGGTCCTAGGCCATTGAATGATTTATATACCAGTAATAATGCTTTAAAATCAATCCTAAATCTAACTGGGAGCCAGTGTAAAGACCTGAGGACTGGTGTGATATGTTCATATTTCCTGGTTCTGCTCAGAATCCTAGCGGCAGCGTTCTGTATGAGCTGCAACTGTCTTATGGTCTTTTGGGGAAGGCCAGTCCATTACAATAATCCACCCTGCTGGTGATGAAAGCATGCACAAGTTTCTCTAAGTCTTGTCTGGAAACAAAGCATCTAATTCTTGCAATATTTTTGAGATGATAGTATGCTGATTTAGTTATTGCTTTGACATGACTACTGAAACTAAGGTCTGACTCTAGTGTCACACCAAGATTCCTGACTTGATGTTTAGTTGTTTGACCCCTAGAGTGAAGGTATGCGTTCACCTTGAGAACTTCATCTTTGTTTCCAAACGTAATGACTTCAGTTTTGTCTTTGTTTAACTGAAGAAAGTTTTGGCACATCCAACTGTTGACTTCATCAATGCATTGGCACAGGGAGTCAATGGGGCTGTAATCGTTAGGCGAAAGGGCTAAGTACAGCTGTGTGTCGTCTGCATAGCTGTGGTAAGCAATTTGGTTCTTTCTCATTATTTGGCTCATTGGGAGCATATACAGGTTGAACAGGAGTGGCGCAAGAATTGAGCCTTGAGGGACTCCGCATGTCATGGATGTCCACTAGACTTATGGTCTCCTATACTCACATAATAACCTCTCCCATCTAAGTATGACCTGAACCATTTTAGGACTATCCCAGAAAGCCCCACACAGTTTTCCAGCCTGTCAAGAAGTATGTTATGATCGACAGTGTCAAATGCAGCACTGAGGTCGAGTAGTACCAGCACTGATCATTTTCCTGAATCAGTAAGTTATAGTTAAGCGAATATCGTTTATTATCTTAATGAGCGCTGTCTCTGTGCTGTGGTGCGGTCGGAAACCAGATTGAAAATTGTCAAAGTATCCATTCGAGCTTAAGAATTTGTTCAGCTGGTTGAAGACAACTTTTTCAATGATCTTGCCTATGAAAGGAAGATTCGAGATCAGTTGCTTAATATGGTCTTATCCAGATTGCTCAAGATAATGAACCAACACAGGACAGCAAAAACAAGGGGATTAAATAGGGAGACTAATGATAACATAACAGGTGACACAGGTAAAGCAATAATGACAAAACGAGGATAACAAGGGGGCGGGGTTAAGTAACGGGACAACACAAGCACATGGCCCAAACAAAAGGCCATGTGCTTGCACACAAAACACGGGTCTGTCATGATCCTGCCTCAAGACTAGAGAAAATCAAGGACACGAGGGCAGAATCATGACAGTTTCAAATTACAGACCTATTGCAATACTTCCAGCAATGTCTAAGTTGCTGGAAAAAGTCTTGCATAACCAGCTAAGGTTTTACCTTGAAACTAATAACTGGCTCAGTGACTGTCAACACGGTTTTCGTGATAAGAGATCAACCATGTCGGCGTTATTACTTTTCACTGAAAAATTACGTGACACTCTTAACAAAGGTCACATTACTGGAGCTATTTTTATTGATTTCCGTAAAGCCTTCGACACAGTGAACCACCAGATCTTTGCTAAACAAACTTCACTCATTTGAACTGTCTCCATCTGTGATAGAAATGCTCTCTTCTTATTTGACCTTTAGTTTGTGACATGGGTGTTCCACAAGGCAGCATTCTTGGACCCTTATACTTTTTCTTTTATACATCAATGATTTCCCTCGAGTGTGTCAACACTCAAAATGCTTACTGTACGCTGATGATACTGTGATTTTTCTCTCTGATGCAAATCCTAATGTCATAAATTCCCAACTATCATCTGATCTTCACCTCTTACATGATTGGTTGAAAGAGAACCATCTGACCATCAATGTAAAGAAAACTGAATGTATGTATTTTCATTCACCCAGAAAAACTATACTAGTTAGACTATAGATTGCATGGACACACGTGTTTAAGGAACATATTTTAGACACAAGGAGGGTAGCTGGGAGGATTATGTATTCTGCTTAAAGGTACGAGTAAAATGCAATGTTCACTTAGCAGAGAGTTCCAGTGATGATGATACTTCAGATGTGTACACTTGGTTTGCTCTTTACAAGAAAATGAATGTAGCGAATATGCATCTGGGTAAATATGAATTAGCTCAAGAATATGGGGAATCTTGGGATATTAATATCTATGACACATGGTCATAATTCATAAGTCGCATGTACATTTTTTTTTTTTTTTATTATAGGAAATGCCTCGTTCTGTAACTGGTCTGACCAACCTTTAACTCGGCCAGCGAGTAGATGTAAGGTCAGTACAGTTAAGAAGGGGTATTCACAAACTCCACTAAAGTTTAGGTTCTGGCCAAGAACATTAAACTTTATTGAGTTTATTAATTAAAACTACTGAATGTAGTCTAATATTATAGAGCCTGTAGCTTTATAGATCTTTTGTTTCATTGACTTTATAAAAAAAAAGTGGGTTTTCAAACACAGAGACAGTTAAAAGTATAAATGGGTTTATTAATAAAATGGCACACGCTAGAGATTATAAACTACAAATATAAACGTACGTAAAATTGCAAACAAACACATAAACATTTAAACAACATGACGTGATCGGAATGAAAATGGAATGAAAGAAAGAAAGATATAGAAGATAGATGGTAACTTAAATCACAGACCTAAGACCTAGACACCTGGAACAGCTTTTATAGGAATCAATATACTTGCGAGATGTGGTACTCTTTCAGTGTGATGCTGAAAAGGGGACGCGCGTGCGCGTGTCCGGCTGGTTTGCGTCTAGCTTCTTCTTCTGGGTCGTTTCGAAAAACGATGTAAAGGCTCACTTGAATTTAACGTTACCGGAAAAGTTCAGATTCGTCTCCCGGGATGGGAGAGGCTGGAAATCTTAGTTGCAACGAACGGGAGCTACGACTCGAACATGTGTTGGTCCGAGGAGAAGGCCGGGGCCTCCTTCAGATGTTCCTTGGAGAAACGCTGCGCCGAGGCAGAGGGTCCAGAGAAGTTGGATGAGTTGGGTTGGAAGAGAGGAGAGAAGAGAGCGAGATGAGGGGGTTTCTGCCTTTTAACAAACATCTGTTTACGCCTTCTCTTGGAACGACAGCGAATCAGATTGTCTTTTCTGAAGCGGGAAAATTCTCTTTGTGTGAAGAAGAAAACGCCTACTTTCACCATATGTCTTATGAGAGAAAGAATTCATATTTCTTCTTAAGATTGTACACCTGGAACAATACATCTTACTGTAATACTATGTGCGGGACTGGTTGAATTAAAACAGGGCGGTCAGACAGATACCAAGAATTACAGGTAGATATTGGACACGCATAACATTACGTTCATATGCCTCATTACACACAAATAAAGCTTGATTAAACACACAATAAAATTGTCAGTGTTTCCGTTATGGCAAATGACGACACTTTGAGAAACATAGGAATACATATCAAACATTTAGTGGCTTGTTATGTGGAAGAATATCTGTTTCCAAAGTTCCAGAGTGTGTGTGTGTGTGTGTGTGTGTGTGTGTGTGTGTGTGTGTGTGTGTGTGTGTGTGTGTGGAATGCCTTTGAGGCTTGGGTCGTAAAGTTTTATGGTCTGAGCTAGGGTTACAACAAGACACGACTGAGGAATTCCCTTCAATGAACATTTAGAATTCAAAACTATACTCTAGCAAACCAAACCTCTATCACACGTGCATATAGGAAGGTACACACATTATAAAGGAAAATAACAGATATTTCTCTTATTCTCAGTTATACACAAAAGGGTGTTTGTGTGTGTGTGCGGAATGCCATGAGGCCATAAAGTTGGGGGATACGAGTCACATGGGCGCTGGTAAATGGGTCCTCGTGGGGCAATTATTAACCAGCAAGGACACAAGACGATGTGTCTTCCCATATGATCACTTAACGCGAGAAGCAGATGTCGTTGTGGCTACATTCCCCCTTTTTGTTAAACGAAATTCGGGATGGAATTCGTTGAACAACAAATAGGCACAACGAGTGTCAGGGCGTTGTCGGTGACCGTGGAGATGCACATCACCGTGCTAGACTTCTCTGAGTGTGAGTCCTGCCTTGGCAGTCAGGAGTCGGGGGTGTTCTTTCTCCATGCGATGTCGGATGCCAGACCTGGTGAGTGTGGCTGCTTCCTCGCGAACCACTGCGGCCTGCATCCTGTTAGAGGCGATAGGGAGAGAGAGAGAGAGAAGGAGAAAAAAAAAATTCCAGCGATGGAGGTCCTTAGTTGGTTTAGGACAGTCTTTTTGGTTCGCTGAGGTTGGTATGCCACATGCTTTGATGTCCCATGCATGGCTTTTTGGCACATGTGGCGTCATTGTTACGCCTGCCCCCCCCCCTTGTGCTTTGTGGCTTTACGAGCTGTGGCGCTGTGATGGCAACAGGTGCACAATGCGTATTGAAGTCTTGTGAACGCAACATGTGCGTGGTGGCAGACAGCTGTCTGAGGCACTGGTTGTCAGTGAGCTCGGATGGCCTGCGAGGGTGGTGGAGGGGTAAGTGGTGGCATAGGAAAAGTCTGTTCATCAGAGGCCCGCATGACTTTTTTTTGTACACAGCGGAGGTAGCGTTTGGCGGCTCTGAGGCGTGCAGTGTAGTTGGTAAAGTTCGTTTGTGCTGTGTAATCACTGCAATGGTTAGGGTGGGTGGGTGGGTTGTCTGTATGTGGCGCAGACATTGGTTTGGTTACTCAACTGCAGGTCAGTCAGGACCTTGAAGCAGTAGGTGTCAGTGTTCGTTTTCTGTGTCTGTGTCAGACGTGGCTGCACTGTCTTCATCTGTGATGTAAGAAGACTCTGCCTCACCAGTGTTCTGGAGAGAGTGGTTACAGGTTCGACGGTCTGGGCTTGGAGTTCTGGACGGCGGGTGATGCTGGTTCCAGAATCTTTCCGAGCGGTCGGTCCGACGCTTTGGACGGGCACCGTCACAGTCGTGCCGCCACCTCTGGCCTGGAACGGTGTTGATTCTCTGTGGTAAGGTCTGTGTGCCGACGAAGATCGTCCAGGGCATTTTGAAGTCTTTCAACTTCCTGTTGTAGCGTTGTGTCCGTCTCGTCCTCTTCCTCGGTCAGGAAGATTAGCTGGTCTAGCCGACTCTGTGTGTGGGCTCGGTCCTTCCGGGCTTCTGTGGCCTGGAGCTGTAGTGCGGCTGTCTTTTGCTGCAGGTCGGCGTTGCTCCTTTCGCTGTCCCGGGCCCTGGCGACGAGTTTGAGTGCGAGGTCTCCGAAGATTTTGGACAGCTGCTCGTGGCTGTATGTCTGGGCTGGATCATGGGCTCGAACTGGCTCAGGTCTGTGTCCCGTTGCTCTTGGCTCGAGCGATGTGGGTCCTGGGGCAGCACGGTCTTTGTTATGTCCCTCAGCCATGCCTCAAGGTCGTCCCAGCGGACTGCAGGACAGGGTGAGCTCGACATCTCGGCTTACTGTTGGCGAGAGAAGCACAGCACACACAAAAAGAGACAAAATGCAAGTTTGTTTTAGGGTCAAATGAGCTATACTCATACGGGCTATGCCGTTTATGAGAATTTCGGGGCTAACTGATGCCGACAGTTAGCTGAGCCAATTTCGTGGGTATGGATGAAACCCACAATAGAAATTTGGACAGGCGGTAGCCTGGGGGTCGTTTTAGCGACGCCCGCTTTGATCGTCACTCTATTATTCAGCTTTTCCCGGGGTCTCTCTTAGGTTCTGTGTCTAAGTGAAATGAAAGAAACAAATCACAACAGAGTGGAGAAAGAGACAAGGTTGAAGGTAGGGAAGATCAGAGGGAAACACAACACAAGGAAGTGAATTGGTCTGCAATGAACTGTCACAAACAATAACACGGGGAGCGTTATTTAAGGAAAATAAATCAAATAAGATAAAATAAAATAAAATAAAGAGGCCTAAGCCTTATTAACACTGCGAGAGTTCCTGATCGGGCCAGGAGATGCGTGGGTTATCGGGACAGGACCTCGAAAGAAAGTGTGTCTTAGAGAGAGAAAGGTGAGTCCAAGCACTTAAAATACACCCGAAGGAATAGCTAGTATTCTGTGGTTCCTAATAAGTGGATGGGTTCTATCAAATTTTAGTTCACCTGGGATGAATAGAGGTCATCCAGGTGGAAACCAGCGGGCGCGGTCAGACCCTCCGACGGTCCCAACACCAGAAGGAGTGCAGTGTCAGTAACGTCGGACAGATGATCCCCGCCCACCGGAAACCAACCAGTGATGACGTCTCATTCACCACAGTGCACTGACTGAGTCCTGCCAATAGATACACAATGAGGGATTACAATGTTAGACTTAAAGTAAATTAAGGCTTTCTGGTTTCATCAAATTGAGTAAATAGGTATGCAGGAGTCAGAGGCAAAGGCTTTACTAAAATAATGATACAACAAAGGAAATTACGATAATTGGTTGTAATTATCAGAATAACCTACCCCCCCCCCCTTGGAGAGACTGGAGAAAGAGGGAAGAGAAAAATAATTATCAATGAAATAAAATTTGAATAAACAACACAGGTTTGAGACGCAGGCAGAGGAAAAGGCCCCGGCAGTGGGTTTGTGCCACAAGGGTGAGGGCCGTGTTTCCTCTCCGTGGTCCACCTGGTTGAATAGACACAATTTGAAAAATGAAAACTTGTTTAAATTAAAATTCAAATAAGCATGCAATGAGAGGTCCAAAATAATAATAATAAGGAAGGAAAGAAAATTAGAATGATAACAGTGATGTATCAATACTAAAAATAATCAAAACTGAAATTCAGAATGACTTCCTATAATCCTTACAATAACACTGAGGTTATTAGTATGGATCATAAAAATAATCAAACGAAAAGGGGAGCAAGGAGACACTTCAATTGCAGACTGGGGGTTAAACAGATATTGATAAGTCGACCCAAGATCGCCACACGGTGGCGTGCTTCTTCCTAGGCGGACCTATCAATGAACTGAGTGAATCGAATCTAAGTTTTTAATTCGAAAAGTTTTCCTTTTTTTTTTCGAACTTAACTTAAAGTGTGACCGTCGAAAACAGAAAAAGGAATTGTCTAACTCCAAATAATATCAGCATAAGCTAAGCTTGAATGCAGTTAAGTATTTGAGAGAGAAAAATGAATGCAGAGAGAAAAAGAAATTGAAAGCAAGTATTATCTTAGAACGCCACGAGATGGCGTAGTTGCGCTCGCGCAGGCTGACGTCAGTGGGAGGCGACGCTCACGCAGGATGACGTCGGTTGGGGGCGCGTAATTTGAGAACTGCCCCAGACTTAGAGGCTGCCCTCTAGTGTCGGTCAGTGGCGTAATTCAGCAGATTTTTTTTTTTGGAATCACGTGGTGTTTTGCGCTTCTGTTGCATGCGGAAGACTGACGCGAGTTTCACAACATGTGACTAACAGGAATTACACATTATGCATTACACATTGAGACGGTTTTAGAATAAGAACAGGGATTATCGTCTTTTCTTAATTCATAAAACTGGTCTCCAATTTACACATTATATATTATACACATGAGACGGTTTAAAGAAGGAGAACAGGGATTATCATCCGTTTTCTTAATTCATAAAACTGGCCTCCAATTACATATTATACATATAAAACGGTTTACATAACAACAGGCATTAAAACTTCGTGTTTTAATCACTAGAAACTGTGAGCAAACAGGCGTTGAACATCTATTTACTTAAGCTGTGAGCACACCAGGCATCAGAACAGCTGTGAGCAGGACTTATCATCTGCTCATCTCCCATAAGCATTAATCAAAATAGCACTTTTATGATTTTTGCGTAGGTTTACGAAATTGGATCGCGAGGCCAATTTCTGACCAGGAGTTATCGTTAACGTATTGTATATCATAAGGCCTATTACGACTGAAAACTATCAGATTTACGTCTTCGTCCTAAAAGAGATCCTTCGTCTTCATTTAGTCGGTTTAAATCATGTTACATGTATCAACTGCAAAGAGTTTTGCTTCGTCTTTACAGAGACAGATGTAATGTCATGGACTGCAGTTTTAGCAGAGCTGGGCTGGCTTTGTGCCCGCGATCAGCTGGGTGAGTTCGCCTTGGCGACTTATCTCACACTTCAAAACGCGCGTACAATTATTAAATAGCCATAATACACATTCAACTGAAACTGAATTTGTCCACCAAACAAAGTTTGAAACTGCCCGCATTCTCCACCAAAATGTAGCGAATATGCATCTGGGTAAATATGAATTAGCTCAAGAATATGGGGAATCTTGGGATATTAATATCTATGACACATGGTCATAATTCATAAGTCGCATGTACATTTATTTATTTTTTTATTATAGGAAATGCCTCGTTCTGTAACTGGTCTGACCAACCTTTAACTCGGCCAGCGAGTAGATGTAAGGTCAGTACAGTTAAGAAGGGGTATTCACAAACTCCACTAAAGTTTAGGTTCTGGCCAAGAACATTAAACTTTATTGAGTTTATTCATTAAAACTACTGAATGTAGTCTAATATTATAGAGCCTGTAGCTTTATAGATCTTTTGTTTCATTGACTTTATAAAAAAAAAGTGGGTTTTCAAACACAGAGACAGTTAAAAGTATAAATGGGTTTATTAATAAAATGGCACACGCTAGAGATTATAAACTACAAATATAAACGTACGTAAAATTGCAAACAAACACATAAACATTTAAACAACATGACGTGATCGGAATGAAAATGGAATGAAAGAAAGAAAGATATAGAAGATAGATGGTAACTTAAATCACAGACCTAAGACCTAGACACCTGGAACAGCTTTTATAGGAATCAATATACTTGCGAGATGTGGTACTCTTTCAGTGTGATGCTGAAAAGGGGACGCGCGTGCGCGTGTCCGGCTGGTTTGCGTCTAGCTTCTTCTTCTGGGTCGTTTCGAAAAACGATGTAAAGGCTCACTTGAATTTAACGTTACCGGAAAAGTTCAGATTCGTCTCCCGGGATGGGAGAGGCTGGAAATCTTAGTTGCAACGAACGGGAGCTACGACTCGAACATGTGTTGGTCCGAGGAGAAGGCCGGGGCCTCCTTCAGATGTTCCTTGGAGAAACGCTGCGCCGAGGCAGAGGGTCCAGAGAAGTTGGATGAGTTGGGTTGGAAGAGAGGAGAGAAGAGAGCGAGATGAGGGGGTTTCTGCCTTTTAACAAACATCTGTTTACGCCTTCTCTTGGAACGACAGCGAATCAGATTGTCTTTTCTGAAGCGGGAAAATTCTCTTTGTGTGAAGAAGAAAACGCCTACTTTCACCATATGTCTTATGAGAGAAAGAATTCATATTTCTTCTTAAGATTGTACACCTGGAACAATACATCTTACTGTAATACTATGTGCGGGACTGGTTGAATTAAAACAGGGCGGTCAGACAGATACCAAGAATTACAGGTAGATATTGGACACGCATAACATTACGTTCATATGCCTCATTACACACAAATAAAGCTTGATTAAACACACAATAAAATTGTCAGTGTTTCCGTTATGGCAAATGACGACACTTTGAGAAACATAGGAATACATATCAAACATTTAGTGGCTTGTTATGTGGAAGAATATCTGTTTCCAAAGTTCCAGAGTGTGTGTGTGTGTGTGTGTGTGTGTGTGTGTGTGTGTGTGTGTGGAATGCCTTTGAGGCTTGGGTCGTAAAGTTTTATGGTCTGAGCTAGGGTTACAACAAGACACGACTGAGGAATTCCCTTCAATGAACATTTAGAATTCAAAACTATACTCTAGCAAACCAAACCTCTATCACACGTGCATATAGGAAGGTACACACATTATAAAGGAAAATAACAGATATTTCTCTTATTCTCAGTTATACACAAAAGGGTGTTTGTGTGTGTGTGCGGAATGCCATGAGGCCATAAAGTTGGGGGATACGAGTCACATGGGCGCTGGTAAATGGGTCCTCGTGGGGCAATTATTAACCAGCAAGGACACAAGACGATGTGTCTTCCCATATGATCACTTAACGCGAGAAGCAGATGTCGTTGTGGCTACATGAATGTTTCGACTGATGCAAATGTAGCATTTGTATACCACTAATATACACTGAGAAATAGTTTCTTAATGTGGAAAGGGGATTGTACCATGTGTAAGCATTAGCATATACGTTCTATCTTTAAACAATGTTTTTTCCACCTTAAGGAAGTGGAAAGTCGTTCAGTTGTGTATTTAAGCTCAATCTTACTGTACTACGGCAGAGAAACACGGAAACGCATAGACCTGGCATGAATATAACATCTTCTCAGAGTTTCTCTCCTGACATACAACAACAACAACCTTTATTTATAAAGCACATTTAACACAATAAAAATGGATCCAAAGTGCTGTACATAGTGCATAGCAGGACTACACTATAAAAAACAACAATTACAAATTTCCAAAAGCTAAGGAATAAAAATGTGTTTTCAGAGTAGATTTAAAAATGTCCAGTGAAGAAGCAGACCTCACATGATAAGGGAGAGCATTCCAAAGCTTGGGCCCAACCACAGAAAAGGCCCGATCACCCTTTAATTTGTAGCGACTTCGTGACACATTTAAAAGCAAGTGATTTGAAGATCTAAGTGCCCTAGCAGGACACTATGGCACAATAAGATCACAAATATACCTTGGTGCACAGCCAGACAACGCCTTATAAACAAACATAAGGATCTTAAAATCAACTCGAAACTTAATGGGAAGCCAGTGAAGGGATGCCAAAACAGGAGAAATATGATCCCTCTTTCTAGACCCAGTCAACAGTCTTGCAGCTGCATTTTGAACAAGTTGTAATCGAGATAGTGAAGATTGAGGAAGACCACAATAAAGAGAGTTGCAATAGTCTAATCGTGATGTTACAAATGCATGAATTGCAACTTCTAAATCTTTGCTTGAAAGAAGGTTCTTCAACTTTGCAATAGATCTTAAATGGAAAAAGCTTCCTCTAATAACCGCACTAATTTGTTTATCAAAGAATAGTGAAGAGTCAAAGATCACTCCAAGGTTTTTGATTTGTTTGCATACATTTGTTGAGAGAGGACCTAACTGGGCTTTCAGAGCAGGAGAGGAATCTGCCGGACAACCCAGAATTAAAACCTCTGTTTTATCCTCATTTAGCTGCAAAAAATTATTTGTCATCCACCTCTTGATATCATCTACACATTCCAATAACACATCAAATGGAGCAGTGGTGTCAAGCCTTACTGGAAGGTAAAGCTGAGAATCATCTGCATAACAGTGATATGAAATGTTGTACTTCTGAAAAATGAGGGCCAAGGGGAGCATATAAAGTGAAAACAATAACGGTCCCAAAATAGATCCCTGGGGCACACCAAACAAAACAGGCGCAGATGGCGAGGAACAATTTCCTAAATTTACAGAAAAAGTCCTCTTTTCGAGGTAGGAAGCAAACCATTTTAGTACAGTGCCCTTGACACCTACCATATATTCTAGCCTTTCAAGAAGAATGTTGTGGTCAATGGTATCAAATGCAGCGCTCAGGTCTAGCAAAACCAGCACAACACAAGAGCCTGAATCTAGAGCAAGCAAGATATCATTTGTAACCCTCAACAGAGCTGACTCAGTGCTATGTAACGATCTAAAGCCAGACTGGAACATGTCCAAAATATTAAAAGAATTCAAATAAAACTGGAGCTGTGAGAAAACCACTTTCTCTAAAAGTTTAGAGATAAAAGGCAGTTTAGAAATCGGTCGATAGTTACTGCACATTTCTGGATCAAGTTGAGGTTTTTTCAACATAGGTTGCACAATTGCATGTTTAAAACTAGCTGGAACGACACCTTTGGCTAGAGAGCTGTTTATGATAGCGGTTACCATATGACTAATGGTAGAGAAAACATCCTTAAAAAGACGAGCCGGGATAATATCTAACTTAGAACCAGAACACTTCATAGTAGAGATAATATCAGCTAGCTGAGTTGGAGAGACAGGTTTAAAGTTTGACAGACAACTCATAGGACAGGGCAGTTGCAAATGACATGGTTCAGATGGAACAATGGAGCTTCTAATATCATCAATTTTTTGAGTGACATGTTTTAAAAAATCTTCACAAAGCTCAATAGAGGCCTCAGATAAAATATTCGTGGTCGGGTTTAGAATAGAGTCAATCGTATCAAACAGGACTTTTGGTCGCTTAGCGTTGTCAGAAATTAATTGAGAAAAGAAATTTGATTTTGCCTGTTTTACTGCTGTTTGATAGTTGAACAGACTTGATTTTAAAATGTCAAATGAAACCTGTAGCCTTTTTTCCACTTTCGCTCCGCTTTTCGACACTCTTGTCTGAAAGCGCGGGTGTCATCATTTAACCACGGCTGGCCAGCAACCTTAATCTTTTTACGCTTAAGCGGAGCAACAGCGTCCATAGATATAGAGGATGCTTTATAAAATATCTCAGTCAAGCATTCAGTATCTGTTTCATTCAGAAAATTATTATTAAAATGTGAAGAAAAATGTTCCGAAAACAAATTTGCAGTATTTGAATGAATAGCTCGAGAGAGAAATGAAGGCTGAGGGCAAATAGAAGACGGGAGAAAGCACTCAGATTCAAACAAAATAGGATAATGGTCAGACACACATGCATCAATAACCTCCAGTTTTGAAATCAAAAAGCCACGAGACAGTACCAAATCTAGTGTGTGACCCAGATTGTGAGTTGGACCACATACAGATTGTACAAAGTTCAAAGACTCTAAAATAGTCACAAATTCTTTGACCAACGTTTTAGAAGGGCAGCAGAGATGAATGTTAAAATCCCCAAGAATCAATAGTCTATCAGCCCGAGTCACCAGATCAGAGAGAAAATCAGAAAATTGTTGAATAAAATCCTTATTGTATTTAGGGGGTCTAAATACAATAAGTATTTAGACCCCCTAAATACAATATAAGAATAAAGAATAAATTCTTTATTCTTTATTCTTTATTCTTATATCGATCATGTGATAGACTGGAGTAATGATCCTGAAAATTCAGCTTTGCATCACAGAAATAAATGATCATTTAAACCAATTATTTTAAATTGTAAAAATATATCACAATATTACTTTTTTTTTCTGTATTTTTGATCAAATAAATGCAGGCTTGATGAGCAGAGGAAACTTCTTTCAAAAACATTAAAAATACTAATACTTATACTTGCCCTGTAATACATGTATTCTTTGTTTTAGATGTTATTAACTTAAATTCTTATGAATAATAAAAATGTTGTAATGTCTATTTGTTATTTATGGCCTGTACGCCTCATTATTGATCTGAGCTTCTACATCTTGAATTCGAATAACATTCGATAAAACATAATTGCTGGATTATTTTGACTATAATAAATAAGCAGATGAAACATAGTAGGCCTATACACTGTTTATCACAGATTACTTTGGACCAAAGTTACCATATTATAATTAATTATTATATAGTTCTATTCATTCATTTTATTTAAATTAGCACTGGTTAAAATGTATAAAGCATGAACAAGATATGAAACAATATTTATTAATAATACACAGTTTAAATATCACAAATATCAAATTGTATTTTCATTTGCGTCCTATGCTGGCTAATTACGACGTTTAACCTGTTATCATAATGAAATTCATGCATTTATTTGTCATTTAAACTGATGCAAACAGGGAAAGAGAGTAGAAAACACTTATTATCCTGTCGCCCCCTCTAGTGGACAGCATTAAGTATTACGGCCTTCATTGCTCAAATAACTCAAGTCAATGGATTTTTTGGGAAAGTCTGACCAGTTAGAAGCAAGTTAGACCAGTCTGAGGGTCTGAGCTGTGTTTGGTGAAGCATCAAAGTTCTAGGCGGAGTCAATTTCTCATAATAATAATAACAATTAATCCCAAACCTGGTAATTTTGTCAGTATTTAATTTACGTTCACTGATTCTGGCTTCTCTCTTTTCTGTCTCTTTCTTTTCATGTGAACTGAGTAGGCTACACATGCTTAAATTCAAAAAATATAAACTTTATTTCTATTCAAAATAATTTATAGCCCATAGGCTATATGTCACACACGCCTACCTGCCTTTTGATGTAAATAAAAGACTAGAGTGGTAAATGTTACGGACATATTATCATGGTACAGTTCAGCCTATTATTGATTTTTATTTCCACTTCCCTTTTATCCAAAGAGACGGAACTATTTGCACTGTATTTATCAATGGGAAATATGCTAATATAATCTGTCATATACTGTGGCTCACATTAATGGGGTTGCTTGCAAGTCGCAGCAGCACGAATTACGTGACCAGCAACATATTTCTAAATCAAATAGTGTGTGTAGTTAACAGTGAGTGGTGGTTTCAGACATTATTTCATTAAAGGGCATTTGTCAGTGCCGCACTCGTAGCCTACTGACTCTTATTCTGCCTGACAGAAAGAAAAGCTCACAGCTTACTGAAGGCGGAGCGGTTTGACCAATCAGATGAAAGGGGCGTTTCAGCGCCGCCCACGTGTGCAAATGAAATATCGAACCCATAAACCGACTTGTAAAGCATAAACGAAAAATGAAAAATCTAGCCCAAAAAAACGAATAAACGAGCTGGTTTTCATTTCTCCTTATTCCATTCTAAACAGGAAATGAAATGATCAAAAAGTGCACGGACCCTATGACTAGATGTCGCCTTGGCTACGGCAGTTTGGAATATTCTGGGCTCATCTGATTTTTTTGTACATAGCATAACCTACTTTGTTATGATTTTAGTATCATAATGATTAATAAATGCACGCACAATTATCATGAACTTGATTTGAACAAATGCCTATCAACTTGTGTGTGCAAAATTCAGAATTAAATGAATGTGCAGCAATTTGTACAAATAGAGAGTCTGTAGGCCTATACTGTTGTAGCCATTAAATAAGCGCATTTATTTTCATATTTGTTAAAATGTTATTTTTTTCCCCATGTATGTTGATTTATGAAAAGTGAACAGCACGAGTAAAAGTGAATTTCGTTTTGTATAAATTGTATCTTAATTTTAATACATTTTTCATCAGCCTGTATTTAATAAATAAGATTTAATAAATAATAATAAAAAAATGATAATCTTGCATTGCACGTTAACTGGAGCGCATCTCATCCTAACTTAACGAAACTCATTGTATGCCTCACACACAGACATGAGAAATACATCAAATACACAAAGCTTGAAATGTCTTTAAACGAAATAATTCAAAACGAAAAGAAAAAGGCTACTCTCTGATTATGTAATCCATTATGTGCATTTCTCTCTATAGGCGCGTTCACTATACGGCGATCGTCAACTTCATCTTTGCAGCCGAGTCGACACTGTCAGAAAACACTAGATTCAGTGGCGGTTCTAGACCACAGTAACTGGGGGGGCCAGGCAGGGGCCACTTGTGCTTTTAGGGGGCACACCTTTAACATTCATCTAAACCTATTTTCAGTATTATTTCAAGTCATTTTTCACCATGTCATGCATGACTGCAATCTCTAGAAAAAGCTAATAAATTATATTAGCTAAGCTAATAAAACAATTTCAATTCAAATGAATGTTTCATTATGTTTAATTGTAGTGTGATATAATGATCAATAATAACACATTTTTAGCATCTAAGCACATCTAGGCACTTTTTTACACCTGGGGTGGGCGATATGGCAATAATATCATATCACAATTTTTTTTTTTTTTTTCAGGAAAATCACGAATTTATCACGATTCTTATTTCATGTTGGTTTTACTATTTTGCATGTGACTGAGCATTACAGCCAAACTAATGTCCCTATTTTAAAAGCAAAGCCTTATAGGTAACAAAATATAAAATATAAAATAAAAAAGAATGGCAGACATTTAGGCCAAAGTGGCGAAAATAAAAATCTTTGTCACTATTTTCTTTGTTATAAAAATTAAGAACAGAGATACATATTACACATACACAACTTAATATACAAATGAAATAAACAGTGCTTTATTTTTTCATCTATAGGTGTATTTAACAGTAGAATTGAAGAAAGTAATTAAATGAACAAATATGAAAATAAAACACAACAGACTTAAAGTTCTCAGTCAAGAGCAGTGAATGATTTCCTCTGTGTGTTTTGTTGTTTTATTAACATTAAAGGGATAGTTCTCCCCCCAAAAAGTCATAATTTACTCTCTTAAGTTGTTTTAAACCTGAATAAGTTTCTTTCTTCTGTTGAAAATAAACGTTATTTGAAAGAATGTGAGTAACCAAACAGTTGATGTACCCCTGTGACTTCCATAGTATATTTTTTTCCTACTATGTATGGAAGTCAATGGGGTGACCAGCAACTGTTTGGTTTTGGGTGAACTATCTCTTTAAGGACAAGCGGCAGCATGTTTATTATTAGGGCTACTGTCTCTTTAAGAACTGCACGCGACGCGTCTAATATACACGCATATGACAAGCAGATTTTAATAAATTTTCTCTGTTTGCTTTCACTTTAGACATAACCAACTTTGTTTGTGTAAACATTGTCTGTTTTTGACAGTATTAGCGCAATATAAGACTCAAAAGATAACTTAGTCCAGTAACAGGCTGTTAGTGCATGTGTGCGTCGAGTGTACGCGCTCAGTAAAGCGCATATTTGAACAGCGCATCAGCAGCGAATGACATGTTTAACCGGCAAGGCTTTAAAGCACATGCAAATAATGAACTTTTGGGAACTGCAGTGTCCCGTTCCTCTGCGTTAACATTTGATGTGAATATACGTCGTGCTGCAGTGTAGCCTATAGATGAAGGCGCCGCAACTGATCAAATGCGCAGTTGTTTGGTGTGATTTTACGATTCCAAATTTTGGGGGGCCAGAGGGGGGGCCAAGCTTGGTGACACGGGGGCACTGGCCCCCCCGGCCCCCCCTCTAGAACCGCCACTGACTAGATTATTAATAAAAATCAATGCACGCGTCACCGGATTTACAAATGCACATCTTGCTTGTTGCACCCACACATATTATGTCGAAATAACGAGATATTATGTTGAAATAACATTATTAATAATAATACATATTTTATAATATTTGATTGAATGCTGAATGTTGCGCTTGTTCAGTTAATAAAATGAAAACTTTAATTGTGATCATTAAAATAATTGAATATGAAATATTTAGTGGCCAAGTTTTGCTAATTTCTTTATTTATATATGTAAGGCATTCGTTCCAATCAACTGCCTTAGCCAAGGCCACTGGTCTAGTGTATATATCTATGACTTGATCAGTCAAATGAAATACAATAAACGTATAAATAAATATTACAAATTAAAAACCGATCGGAAATGTGGTCCAATTTTCTAATACTATTATTTGATGACAACAATACATTTGTAAAACAAAATCCATCCATTTGTGTTTTTTTGTTTAGTTTTTTTAAAGCAAAAAACCAAGCTGCACCCTTTTTTAAATGTCATCTTTCATTCCGAAAGAGAATAATTTGCAGATTGTAAATATTTAAAATGATTGAATGATTTGATTGTGTCATTATGATGAAGAAACAAGGCAAAAAATGGCAAAAAAGCATTTGTGGAAGGCATCCGATGAGTGTCAACCCGGCCAGATCAGCAAGTGCATCAAGGCAACCACGATTAGCCGGTGCACCAGCCAGCAAAGTGATTCAATGGTTCATAGGTGTAGCTCGCAGCCTCATCGCCCTACCCTCCACATCTTAAAGAGTGTACAGGCGGTTATTTATATAGGGCAGATAAGAGCTGTGTTTCTCTTCGACGGTAACTGTAAATTGAATTCAAGCTGCGATTTTTGAAGTTGGATATACTCGCGCGGGCAAATACAGATGTGTTAAACACGATAAGAACACAAATTGTACCTTTATTCGTTAATACAGTCGTTATTTCCCACAATGATTCTGCTTTGCTATTGGCCCACGTCACGATCAGTAAGCGCTGCTATTGGCGGTCACGATTATTAAGTATGAAAATGAAAATTCTGTCAGTAATTCCTCACCCTCATGTTGTTCCAACCCCTTCGTTCATCTTCGGAACAGAAATTAAGATATTTTTGATTAAATGACTAAATTGGACTATATTAACGATGTGTTTAATGAACTTTTCTGGGCCAGCAAGTTTCAAACCCTTAGAAGCCTGAAGAAGTCTCGTTCCGAACACATCGCGATATTTGGCATCAGTTCACTTCACGTGTGTCAGATGTTGGTAAGTAGTAAATACGCTGGCTGTCCGAATAATGTGTGATATATAATGTATTTTCTGTTTGTCGATATTAATCAGATTAGCTCACGTTCAGTCACGGCATTATATCTGTCATCTCCACTGAGGCTTTGCGTTTTATTGCTTTCTAATTCAAAACAGGGTGATTAAGTTACACTGCCTGTCACATGACGTGAGCATAGGCCTAAAGACCTTAAATCAGTTAATCATATTCATATCAGATTAAAAGTAGTACAATTAGTTCCAAAGTTGTATTTGTAGTAGAAGCACAGTACAAACAACACTTACCATGCTTTTACCACATTAACATTAGTTTTACTGTGGTAAGTGTAGTAAAAAGACAGTAATCACAAAACTTACCATGCTTTTACCACACTATTGGTAGTTTTAATGTGATAGTTATTGTAAATGCACATTAACCACAACGCTTACCATGCTTTTACCACAGGAATGATGTAAAACAACATAATGATATTTTATTTTCTCTTTTTTCAGCTGAAAAGACCAAAAGGACCTTTCGGACTATTATTGTTTGAGGACAAGTAAACGGAGGAGACAGACAGCTGCAAAGGCAAATATTCGCAATGGTATATACATGTGTTGGTTCGAACCCTAAATCAAACATTTTATCAAGCATTTGTTGTTTCTTAAACCTTTTCTCGCAAAACCCATAGCCCAATCAGTACGAAGATAGTCTGAAAGTCTTAATAATTCACAAGATTTAACAAGTTGTCAAATTCGTACGATACTCGTACATATTTGTATACTCGTACACACACTGTCAGAAAGTTGATATTAATTGCATTGTATTGATTACAATTAGTGATGCACCGATGTGAAAATTGAGGCCGATACCGATAACCGATATTAATATTGCTGTTATGGCCGATACCGATATTTGCCGATGTCGATATCTCTGTATAGAAAACAAATTTTAATGATTATCAAATAAAGAGCTATTTTCCAAAACACTTTTTTTTTTACTTTAGAAATGACTGATATTGACTTCCGCTTCCGGCCGAATGGAGTGAGCAGCGAAGTTAGGCAGCTCCGCAAAAGTTTTAACAATTTAAATATCCTGGGTCAACGAACATCGCCCTTTGTCAGCAATTCACTTATAAAAATAATTTAGGACAATATTTGATATGAAGGGCACTCGGAAATACACACAAAAAACTCTCCAAGCCACACCCGCACCGGTTGGCACTGCTCCGGTTAACGACTCTGCTAACAAGGCCTCAACCGGCACTGCGAATGCTATTGCAGCACAGGCTGACAAAGCCCCGGCTAACACTGCTCCAGCTAGTGAAGCTCTGGCCTGCTCACAAGATGAGGGCATGATGGCGGAAGAAGAAACGCCTCTTTCTGTGGGAATATTTCGAAGTGAACTACGTGCATACCGCGAAAATTTAAAGAATGATATTAAAGCGGAAATCGAAATAATGCATCAAGATATACGCAAAGACATCACATCGCTACGGGAGGAAGCTAAAGCGGATATCAACACGCTCCGAAACAAACTTTCACAGAAAATAGAAACATTGCACAGGGCCCACACTGAAACGGCAGACACACAGAGAGAGATGGAAAGATCTCTCTGTGATGTTTCGGACAAAATAACCGCCATGGACAAAGCACACGCAACCTTACAGAAGGACTACAATAAACTGCAGGAAAAATACATGGACCTGGAGAACAGAAGTCGCAGGCAAAACCTACGCGTAGTGGGAATTAGCGAAGAAATGGAGGCAGGGAACCCAAGCCGCTTCATAGCAGAGTTTTTTTCAGAAGTGCTCGGCGAAGAAAACTTTGAATCACCAATCTTGATAGATCGAGCTCATAGAACCCTGGCCCCTAAGCCCCGAGCAGGAGAGCGCCCGAGAGCGATAATAGCTCGCCTACACTACTACACCGACAGGGAGAAGATTCTGCAACTATCCAGGAGAAAAGGCAACCTATTTTACAAAGGATCACCTGTACATATTTTTCCGGATATGAGTCCAGAGGTCAGCAAGCTGCGAGCTTCTTTCAACCCGGTTAAGGTGAAACTACGCGACGCTGGAATACCCTACAGTCTGTACTACCCGGCAAAGTTGATCATAACGATGGGCAGCACCAAACATTCCTTCACTGACCCACGGGCAGCTGAAAACTTTATCAAAACCCAGGCCCCAATTGCACAGGGAGTAGAGGATTAAAGGTATTTGAGTATTCCTTTCAACATACAATTGTGATGTCACCAAGGAAAACATGCTAAAAGACATTTCTCTTTTGCCTGTAACACATGTTTTAGAGGATATAGAAGTAAGGTTGATTTGACAGAGAGAAAAGGAGGGGGAAGAAAAATTGTGTTGACGGGTGGAATAACTGGAGGTGTGGGTGTGTGTGTATATGCATATGTATATTTATTTTACTGTATTCTATTTTTTTTTTTATTTTTTTTTTTTATCTCCTACTATTCTTACTATTTATTCTTTTTTATTTATCTATTTTCTATGCATATTGGACAACAATCTGATTTAAATTTCATGTTTAAGGAAGGGGGTAAGGAGTCAAATTTAATTACTACACTAGATTTGATTTGTGTCTACTTTTATTCAATAAGAGTGGGCCACAACTACAAGAGATCTGACCCAGGAGTATATAGTATACAACTTTAGGAGTTAAGTGGTAAGTCAAGTGTCCACGGACTTAGGGATTAGGAACTTAAGGATCTTTAGGAAGATCTTTTTTGTTCTTTGTTTTTACCCTAGCACGTTTAGTTTAGGGATGTTGAAAAAGTTCATATGTTCAGATTTTGTTCTACTTCAGAGGATGTCACACAAGATAGTTTTCACTGCCATGCATTAATTAAACATGACCAAGGTTAACACCATGTTGGCTAAAACAATTCCGCACAACTTGGTCAAATTTGTGACTTGGAATTGCAAAGGGCTTAATGGAACCATAAAACGTTGTAATATTTTAGCACATTTGAAAAAACTAGATATGGATATTTGCTTTCTACAAGAAACGCACCTGAAAAATCAAGATCACAACAGATTACGCAATAAATGGATTGGACAGATATTTCACTCTAATTTCGGTGCAAAGAGTAGGGGTACAGCAATTTTAATTAAAAAAACAGTACCGTTTATCGCTTCAAAGATAATACCAGACTCTCAAGGCAGATTTATCATTGTCACTGGTAAACTTTATGATAATTTGATCACATTAGTAAATATATATGCGCCCAACGTTGATGACGAACAATTTATAAACTCATTGTTATTAAAAATACCTGACATGGACTCTCATCAACTGATAATTGGGGGAGATTTTAATTTAGTGATTGACTCTGACCTGGATAGGTCATCACGGAGGCCGGTTACTGTGACTAAAATGGCAAAAAGTGTTAAGAATTTCATGAATACTTATAAAATAATAGATCCTTGGAGAACCCTGCACCCCAACACACGACAATATTCTTATTATTCCCCAGTTCATCAGACTTATACCAGAATAGATTACTTTTTAATAGATAGTAAACTCCTTCAACAAACGAAACATTGCAATTATGAAACATTAATGTTGTCAGATCATAGTCCTCTAACTCTACATTTAACTTTCGGATATAATCAAACATCGAGGATCTGGAGGTTTGATAACAGCATATTATCAAGCAAAGAAGGAATAGAAGAAATAAAAAAGCACATAAATTTATATTTATCATTTAATGACACTCCAGATGTCACAAAATCCACCCTCTGGGAAGCGCTAAAGGCATTCATTAGAGGCCAGGTAATTTCATGGAAAAGCCTGAAAAACAAGCAACAAAGGGAAAAAGAAACTCAACTAAAAAAAGAAATAACAGAAACGGATAGACAACATTCATCTAGTCCCTCAATAACTCTACACAAGAAAAAGCTGGCTTTGCAGACAGAACTGGAATTAGTATATACTTCAAGAACAGTTAAAATGCTGACCAAAGCAAGGCATAGATATTATGAACAAGGGGAAAGAATGGGCAAGATTTTGGCTCAACAAATTAAAAAACAAACTGCATCAAGGATGATTACGGAAATCCGCACGGATTCAGGCCAAGTTACAAGAGACCTACAGGGGATAAATGATACATTTAAATGTTTCTATAAAAAACTATATACTTCAGAATCCAAGAAAAACCCCACACTCATAGATATGTTTTTTGATAAAATGTCTATTCCAACAATTAGTTTAGAAAATCTAGAACAACTGGAAAAACCCATAACAAAGCAAGAAATTGAACAAGCTATAAATAGTATGCAAAATTCTAAAGCGCCTGGTCCAGACGGCTACACTTCAGAATTTTATAAAGCCTTTAAAGAACAGATCTCGATATTGCTGTTAGATGTATTTAATGAAGCCTTACATAGGGGCTCTCTACCTCCAACATTTTACCATGCAAGCATTTCTCTTATTCACAAAAAAGACAAGGACCCCTTAGACCCCGCGTCTTATAGACCGGTGAGCTTACTCAACGTGGACAATAAAATACTTGCAAAAATTGTAGCTACACGACTGGAAACAATCTTACCGACAATCATTTCACAGGACCAAACTGGGTTCATCAAAAACAGACAGTTGTTTTTTAATATTAGAAGATTACTAAATATAATTCACACTCAGGATAAAAAAAATCTACACCCTGAAATTTTACTTTCCTTGGATGCGGAAAAAGCTTTTGACAGGGTCGAGTGTGATTATCTCTTTTCGACCCTGTCAAAGTTCGGATTTGGCCCAAAAATTATATCTTTGGTAAAATTATTATATGCCCAACCCCAAGCATCAGTGCGAAAAACTCCATCAAGTGACCTAATGGTGTCCTAAAACTCCATCAGGTGACCTAATGGAGAAAAAAAACCTTGGGAGAACCCAGGCTCAGTCGGGGGCCAGTTCTCCTCTGGCATTTATGAGCTACTACACACTTGTGAGAATGGAAAGAAAGAACGACCCATAGTGTACATGAACTTGGACACAAGGACTTTCTGTACTTCAAGTCCCTCTCCAACCACATACTCAAAAACAGAACAAAAGATGAGGAGGGACAATCAGTTCATTGGCAGAAGATTAAATGGTTCCGCTACACGAAAGATGAACCAAAAACAATCTTCTTCAAGTATGATTTCACCGCCCCAACCTTCCGAAAACTGACGGTGGCACAACAGGCAACAAGAGGCACCAGAGGCACCAGAACCACACCCCCCAGCTCATTGTATGAAAATCCTCCAGTGATCAGTGCCTTAAAGAAAAAAGACCTACTCACCCTGTGCACCAATGGGAGTATTCCTCACTGTTATGCAGAGTTCTATACTGTTCGTTGCTCAGACTCGCTCTCCCAGTTTAAAACTAGATTAAAGTCGCATCTCTTCAGCCAGGCATTCATATAATCCTACAGTTCAAACTACAATCCGGCCTGTAGCTCATAAATGCCAGAGGAGAACTGGCCCCCGACTGAGCCTGGGTTCTCCCAAGGTTTTTTTTCTCCATTAGGTCACCTGATGGAGTTTTAGGACACCATTAGGTCACTTGATGGAGTTTTTCGGTTCCTTGCCACTGTTGCCTTTGGCTTGCTCAGTTGGGGATATTTTGGGGATATTTAATTTAATTTTATCAATCAATAAATTCCTCTTGAAACAAACATTGTTGTATTATTTTAATTTAATACTGTGAAGCTGCTTAGATACAATCTGTATTGTGAAAAGCGCTATACAAATAAACTTGACTTGACTTGACTTGACTTGAATCGTATGGTAAATTAACTTATTTATAACTGTCTTAATTTATGTTTCAAGAACAATAGTAATTGCACATAGAGTAAGTCGAGACTTTCTTGTTTTACAGCAGAGAAGGAAGACCAGTCCTTATATCAACGCAAGCTAATCGAATAAGTCCTTTGTTTCGGGTGAGGAAGGAACATCTGGTGCCCAAAGAAGACAGAAAGCTGCGCGAGTCCATTGGTATGTCTTGTATTGAAACAATGCTGTAATATGTAGTACATAATTTGATGTTGACAGTTTTACATTGTACAGGTTATCACTTGGTTTTTGACCAAGTGAAGCTCTTGAAACAAGTGACAGGAGAGTATGTAACTTGTCTGGAAAGTATCAGAGTCGCATTTGGCACGCGTGCCTTAGGTTGCCGACCCCTGGTCTAGCCTATAGTCTATGGTACCAATCACGTTAGTGAAGCCTGAGTAACATATACTGTAATCGGCATGGTCATGAATGCATGATCTTCATAAAAAATTATGATAGCCTAAAAAAAAACTGCTTAAAAAAAAAACTGCTTTACAACATTGGGTCTTAAAGGTGCTGTATGTAGCTTTTCTACTAAAACGAATCCTTTTTTTATTGCCTGTGTGTGAAGGGGTTGTAATATCACATTAAAATGATCCACTTTTCGGGTTTTGCTATTACCTCTGAAAGCAAGTATTCTTATGTTTATGTGAAGGTGCCGGGTCGGATTTACCGCGAAATCCAGTGACGTCACCTGCATGCGCGGAGCGCTCCCGAGCCTCTCGCCTCGTCTAGCCTACTGATTTTGCACTCAACAGCGACGACACTGCAACTTATGACATGGACTTATGACTTATGCAACTTATGACATGTCTGATAACACTAAGAAACGACCTGCTCCCAGCACAACACAGACTCCAACACAAACTCCACATATTGATAAAAAAAACAATAAAACGTTTTTTTCTTTCTGCTGAAGCTCGTATTAAAGGCCAGACGTGAATCGGATGAACTTCGGGTGAAAAAACACGGATCAACATCGGCAGGGCGTTTGAATCATGGAGAGACCTTATCTACAAACCTAGAATGTATACATTTCCTGAAGAAAATGTGAAGTAGTGCTTGCAGTGGCAAAATTCGGCACGGTTGATAGGGTTCCATTCTTATCATGGTACTAGCATGGAGCATTAGTTCAACGTCAAGCTGATAAAAGTAGCCTATTATTGTAACGTTGCAGTGGGAGTTTACCTGAGTTTCTAGCATGTTGTGGGATGCTCTCTCTGGTGTGTTGCGTGACGCGTCTCAGTCTGGCCGGTATCCACAGTGCTCGCTCCTAAATTCGAGCACGCGCAAGAGCACGCGCTTGTCAACTTATTGGTTGCAATCTGAAACATCACCGCTAGAGGCCGCTGAAAACTACATACAGCTCCTTTAAGTGGCTTGGAAATGCCACAAAAAAACCTAAAACTGTTTTTCTAAACCTAAAAGCGCCAGGTAAACTCCGAATGACACGACAGACAGCACTTTCCATCAAGTTCTCCGCATCTCCAATAGTGTAAAGGAAAGAGCCACTCGCAAATAATCTTAAGGTCAAGTCAAGTCAAGTCAAGTTTATTTGTATAGCGCTTTTCACAATACAGATTGCATCAAAGCAGCTTCACAGTATTAAATTAAAATAATACAACAAAGTTTGTTTCAAGAGGAATTTATTGATTGATTAAATTAAATTAAATATCCCCAAAATATCCCCAACTGAGCAAGCCAAAGGCAACAGTGGCAAGGAACCGAAAAACTCCATCAAGTGACCTAATGGTGTCCTAAAACTCCATCAGGTGCCTTAATGGAGAAAAAAAACCTTGGGAGAACCCAGGCTCAGTCGGGGGCCAGTTCTCCTCTGGCATTGGATAGAGGCCGGATTGTAGTTTGAACTGTAGGATTATATGAATGCCTGGCTGAAGAGATGCGACTTTAATCTAGTTTTAAACTGGGAGAGTGAGTCTGAGCAACGAACAGTATCAGGAAGACTATTCCAGAGTTTTGGAGCCAAATGTGAAAATGCTCTCCCTCCTTTGGTGGTTCTGGATATCCTAGGTATGACCAAAAGCCTTGAATTTAGTGATCTTAAAGAGCGCGATGGATTATAGGGCGATAGAAGATCCGTTAAATAGACTGGAGCTAAGCCGTTTAGAGCTTTATAAGTCAGTAGCAATACCTTGTAATTAATACGGAACTTTATAGGTAACCAATGCAGTGATGATAAAATCGGTGTTATATGATCATATTTTCTTGATCTCGTAAGAACTCTAGCGGTGGCATTTTGGACTAACTGTAGCTTGTTTATTGAGGATGCAGGACAACCAGCTAATAAAGCATTACAGTAATCCAGTCTCGAGGTCATGAATGCATGAACTAACTTTTCTGCATCAGAAACTGATAGCATATTACGTAGCTTAGCAATGTTTCTAAGGTGGAAAAAGGCTGTTTTTGTAACATATGAAATATGATTTTCAAAAGACAGGTTGCAATCGAGTATAACACCCAGGTCTTTTACTGTAGAGGATAAAGTAACAGGACATCCTATGATGTTAAAGTTGTATTGTGCGAGGTTTTGTGGGCGGTTTTTTGAACCGATAAGTATTACCTCTGTCTTGTCTGGATTTAATAAAAGAAAATTACGCGTCATCCAAACTTTTATATCTTTAACACACTCTGTCAATTTGGAAAATGTAGCGTTTTCATCCGGCCGTGATGAAATATATATTTGAGTGTCATCAGCATAACAATGGAAACTAATTCCATGTTTCCTTATAATATTTCCAAGTGGCATCATGTATATTGAAAATAACAGAGGGCCTAATACAGATCCCTGCGGCACTCCATAGTTTACTGGAGTTATGATCGATTTTTCTCCATTTAAATAGACAAAATGGTAGCGGTCAGATAGGTATGATTTGAACCAGCTTAGTGCTTGTCCTTGAACACCAGTATAATTTTGTAGTCGATCTAAGAGTATTGTGTGATCTATAGTATCGAACGCAGCACTAAGATCAAGTAAAACTAGTATTGAGATACAGCCTTGGTCAGAAGCTAAAAGTAAATCATTTGTGATTTTAACGAGCGCAGTTTCAGTGCTATGATGCGGTCTGAATCCAGACTGAAACTTTTCATAGATATCATTTTGTTGCAAGAAAGAGCCCAGTTGAGTGGACACCACTTTTTCTAATATTTTAGACATAAATGGAAGATTTGAAATGGGTCTATAATTTGCTAGATTATTATGATCTAATTGTGGTTTCTTAATGAGAGGTTTTATAACTGCCAGTTTAAATGTTCTTGGAACATGACCTAAAGATAAAGATGAGTTAATAATATTGAGGAGAGGCTCTTCCACTACAGGTAACACTTCTTTCAGTAGTTTAGTTGGTATAGGATCTAATAAACATGTTGTTGTTTTAGATGAAGTGATAAGTTTATTTAACTCTTTTTGTTCTATAGTTGTAAAGCACTGTAATTGTTCTTTCGGGGTGATAATTGAAGCTGAATTATAAGGCGCGATTGAAGATTGAACGTTTATAATTGTGGTTCTGATGCTTTCTATTTTCTCAGTGAAGAAGTTCATGAAATCATTACTACTGAACTGTAACGGGATATTTTGTTCGGGTGACGTCTGTTTATGTGTTAGTCTAGCCACGGTGTTAAATAGAAACCTTGGATTGTTTTGGTTGTTTTCTATTAGTTTGCGGAGGTGCTCAGCCCTGGCAGCTTTTAGGGCCTTTTTATAACGTGACATACTGTCTTTCCAAGCGATTCTAAAGACCTCTAAATTAGTTTGTTTCCATTTACGCTCTAAAATACGGGTTTCTCTCTTTAAAACATGCGTAGTATTGTTATACCATGGTGCTTTATTTTTCTCTCTGACCTTTTTTAATTTAATAGGTGCAACCACATCCAATGTTCTAGAGAGAATGGTGCTCATAGTGCTAGTTAGTTCTTCTAGTTCATCTGTTTGTTTGGGTTCAGGCAGCAGCTGAGACAGATTAGATAAGCAATTTGAGAAATTATCTATGGTGGATGGGAGGATTGTTCTGCCTGGTTGATAACGCGACGCCGCATGACATATTACAGCAGTACGTAATATGCAAGTTACCATGTAGTGATCAGTGACTTCATCACTTTGTGGAATGATATCTATATCGGTCGGATCGGTTCCATGTGATATAATTAAATCGAGTGTATGATTAAGACGATGAGTTGGTCCGGTGACGTTTTGCTTGACCCCAAATGAATTTAATAAATCTGTAAACGCAGCTCCTAACGCATCATTTGGATTATCTACGTGTATGTTAAAATCTCCAACAATTAATGCTTTATCGACATTGACTAATAGGTCTGAGAGAAAATCTGCAAACTCTTTTAGGAAATCAGCGTAAGGCCCTGGCGGTCTATATACGGTAGCCAAGGCTAGAGATAATAGGGATGTTTTTCTAACATCTAAGAGCGTAACATTTAGTACAAGTACTTAAAATGAAATAAACTTATAACCCGTTTTCTGAGTAACATTTAGAATATCTTTATAAATGGTTGCAACACCTCCGCCACGGCCAATCAGACGGGGCTTATGCTTATAACAGTATCCAGGAGGAGTAGACTCATTAATACCGAAATAATCATTTGGTTTAAGCCAGGTTTCAGTAAGGCAAAGTACATCGAAGCTATTATCTGTGACTATTTCATTTACAATAACTGCCTTAGGTGTGAGTGATCTAATGTTTAGAAGACCTAGCTTTAGAAATAGTTTTTGTTTACTAATAGCAACATTTTCTGTTTTAATAACAATTAGATTTTTCCTAGATCCTGCATTAGATTTATTATTTGATCTCACTAAACGAGGAATAGACACGGTTTCTATGCAATGTTCTACACTAGTATTTATATCAGTTGAATTGGTGCAGCAGAGACTATGATTTGGACTTTTGGTTACTAGTCAAAGGGTATTTAACATTTTGGAGATGTTATCTGACAGAAGAGCCGCTCCGAATCTGCTTGGGTGTAAGCCATCAGCACGGAAAAGCCTAGGATGCTCCCAAAACAGATTCCAATTATTTACAAAGAGCAGTTTCTGCTCATTGCACCATGATATTAACCATTCATTTAGCGCAAATAATCTGCTGAACTTTTCATGCCCTAGTCGGTACGTGGGAAGCGGTCCTGACACAATGATCATTGTTTCAGGCGATGTGCTGCGTACCGTATCGATTAGATTCCTGAAGTCTTTCTTCAGAATCTCCGTCTGGCGCAGCCTGATGTCGTTCACTCCCGCGTGCAGGACCACAGTTCCGACGCGCTCGTCACCGTTCAGGATCTCGGGAACGCGAGCAGCGATTTCAGAAACACGAGCACCAGGGAAGCAGTGACTTTGCACCTTACTTTTACCTAACGTAGCGTGTACGTGCCGAACGATGGAATCGCCGATGATCACAGCATCGCGTTCTGTTTCGCGTAGAGGGGAGAAGCGGTTTTGTGTGGATAACTCGAAAACCGGGAGGGTCGGAGAAAGTCTTGGTCTAAACCTGACTCGCGTCTTCCGCTGCGGAACCACCCAGGCTTCGTGGTGGCGTGTTGGAGCCGGAGTGAACGAGACCATGGCTGATTGCAAGCTACAGTTAGTCCAAAATGCCGCCGCTAGAGTTCTTACTAGATCAAGAAAATATGATCATATAACACCGATTACACTCTTCATATAACTCTTCAGCCAGGCATTCATATAATCCTACAGTTCAAACTACAATCCGGCCTCTAGCTCATAAATGCCAGAGGAGCACTGGCCCCTGACTGAGCCTGGGTTCTCCCAAGGTTTTTTTTTCTCCATTAGGTCACCTGATGGAGTTTTAGGACACCATTAGGTCACTTGATGAAGTTTTTCGGTTCCTTGCCACTGTTGCCTTTGGCTTGCTCAGTTGGGGATATTTTGGGGATATTTAATTTAATTTTATCAATCAATAAATTCCTCTTGAAACAAACTTTGTTGTATTATTTTAATTTAATACTGTGAAGCTGCTTTGATACAATCTGTATTGTGAAAAGCGCTATACAAATAAACTTGACTTGACTTGACTTGATTGCGACCGATGCTGAGGAACGCACGGAGTAGACGCGGTCGGAGTCAGCGGGTTAGTAACGTTAAACACTGATTTGTGTGCATCGGCGCGTGATGTTTCAAGAGCCAAACACCGGTCTCTCAGCTCGGCCTGTCTCAATAAAAGGTTGTGGATCTGTTTCTCAACAGCTTCCAGCTCAGACTGCAGTGCGTGAAGCTCAAATGTGTCCTCACCTGCACCAAGCGGTAGACTACTTACATCTGATATATTCGCCATTTTAACAGATGGACAGTGAGTTAGCAACGAAGCTACCAGTGATGCTATCAATATTAATACTAATTTATATTATAAGTTTGTTTGTAAATGAGTGTGGAGAAGACGCGTTCAGCCGTGATCCACGGACGTAACCTTTAAGAGTATGCAGCGTTGGATCACTAATAGGCTTGAGACGCGTCTGCTCAACAGTCCGCGTTGTAACTATGAGGTTTTTTAGTGGTAGGGGTGTAGAGTAGACGCGCGATAGGCGAAAAAAAAAGTGTTTGTTTATAAGTGAGTGTGGAGAAGACGCGTTCAGCCGTGATCCACGGACGTAACCTTTAAGAGTATGCAGCGTTGGATCACTAATAGGCTTGAGACGCGTCTGCTCAACAGTCCGCGGTGTAACAATGAGGTTTGAGCAGTAGTGCTTCTCAGTGAGGAAAAGTAGAAAATGTTCGTTGTAAGCGAGTTTAAAGAGAAAAATCAAGAATTATAAATCAAATCGATAGAGCTCCAAAAACAACAACGCATTCAGACGCAACGCATGATAATGACAGGACAAGACATTACTCACCGTGTTTGTTGAGTGTTTCTTATTCACCTGAGCTTTTATGAACTCAAAGGCGCGAGAGAAAATAAATAAATAAAAATAGCTGAGCGCAAGGGTGGCGCGTTAACAGGCTAGCGTGTTGTGCGTCATGGTTGGGTAAGCTGTATTTAGTAGTAATATAAACAACTAGAAATTGTAGTAAATGATGGTTCAAAACAAGGAAATACGAGGCTAAGACGGAGCTTACAGCTCCGAAGCAAACACACTCACAGCAGGCAGCGAGAAAAATCAAGAATTATAAATCAAATCGATAGAGCTCCAAAAACAACAACGCATTCAGACGCGACGCATGATAATAACAGGACAAGACATTACTCACCGTGTTTGTTGAGTGATTCTTACTCACCTGAGCTTTTATGAACTCAAAGGCGCGACCGCGCGAGAGAAAAATAAATAAATAAAAATAGCTGAGCGCACGGGTGGCGCGTTAACAGGCTAGCGAATTACTACCGTGTTGTGCTAGTAGCAACGGAAGCCAGCGATGTTGGGCAAGCCGTATTTAGTAGTAGTATAAACAACTAGAAATTGTAGTAAATTATGGTTCAAAACAAGGAAATACAAGGCTAAGACGGAGCTTACAGCAACGAAGCAAAAACACTCACAGCAGGCAGCGAGGCAGACAGGAGCAATCGAGTGCCATCTCCAATAGTGTAAAGGAAAGAGCCACTCGCAAATAATCTTAAGGCAATGCAAACAGTTTGTGCTGTAGTTAAAGCCCGACTCCGACAAGTCGAAAATAAGTGTGCGTTTCCAACAAATTAATCATGTAAACGACAATCTCACCAGTCACGAGAAAAAATATATATCTCAGAAAGTGCACTATTGTAACGCAAAATCTCAGTTCTTCGTACCTCAGGGCCCGTTCTTCGTACGTCGCTAACTCAGTTAGCTGGATTTGATTATTGGCGATTTGGCATGATCTGGGATTGTTTGGTTCTTCGACGCTCATCCTGGACTTGCTGTCATAGCAACAGGTGCGCAAGCTTATTTCATGTTAACAGGATTAGATCCCGGCTTCATAAGCGGAGCTGATACTGGACCAGCCATTTGGATTATAGACATACTTAATTTAATGCAGCAACAAATTATTTACAGTGTAGCAAGATGATTTAAAACTCATTTACCTGTAATTAAGGTGTTGCTGTTACTGGTCCCTGGCTTTAGGTCTAAAGGCCTATTTATACTTCTGCGTTGAACTTACGCCGTAGCTACGTCGTAGGCTGTGCTTAGCGCGCGTACCCTTTGGCGTACCCTGATGCGCACCTCTCCAAAAATGTAACAACGCGTCAATTCTACGCGGACGCAAGCGCTGTGATTGGTCTGCTAGAACCCCTCCCTCGGGTTTCACATGGTCCCTCTGCATGAGTAATTGCGCGTCAACGCGGACAACGACGCAGAAGTATAAATTAAAACCAACGCGTTGCCTACAGCGTAGAGGCTCCGGCGTAGGTCCGACGCAGAAGTATAAATAGGCCTTAAGGAAGAGCTGCCCCCAGGAATGCCCTCCACAATGGGTCGGTTCTCATTTAGCCCAAGGGCCAGCTCTTCTGCCGGGGTATAACGTGGGGGTGCAGGACCACCACCTGTTTTTTTCTGCTCCGCCTTTTCCTTGGTTGCAGATAACCATAAACAGACAAACACATCATTTAAAATGTCTTTGCTAAAAGAGACTAATCAGTAGAAGTAGAAAAGATTACCAGTTTGAAGAATATTCTTGTACTTCACTTTTACTTGTTCCCATGTCCTAGTGGGTCCTGAGGTGGCTCTGACATTAAGCAATTATGAAATGATTAAAATACAAGAATATATACTGTAATAAGTGATATACCCATAACATGGAACACTTGCGCATTTAATTTGTCTGTTACTTTTTGCCAGCCCTCTCTCCTGGCTTTTGCACACTTTGATTCCCAGTGTTCCCTGGCGTTTTAATTATTTTTTCAAACTCTGCATACCCTTCCAGTAAAAATTGCTGCTCTGCTGCGTTGAAAAACTGAGCGCGCTCTTTGGCCATGGTGAGCAGCCAATAGCAGCGTTGCTGATCAATGTTTCTACTATCGATACATATCCCCTTTTAAACCAGCGCGTGAACGCGCAATTATCTCACTAACTCAATCCAGCTATACTAATCATATCCGGCAGGTGTGTTCGAAGAACCAAATTAGTCAGATCATGATTAGCACGATGATATCATCTTGGATGTCTCGTTTGATCTCAGATGTTTTAAGCAACGTACGAAGAACGGGCCCCAGTTGCTATGACAGCAAGTCCAGGATGAGCGTCGAAGACCCAAACAATCCAAGATCATGCCAAATCGCCAACAATCAAATCCAGCTAACTGAGTTCTTCGACGCTCATCCTGGACTTGCTGTCATAGCAACTGGGGCCCGTTCTTCGTACGTTGCTTGAAACATCCAAGATCAAATTATGAGACATCCAAGGTGATATCATCGGCCTAATCATGATCTGACTAATTCGTTTCTTCGAACACACCTGCCAGTTATGATTAGTATAGCTGGATTGAGTTATCTGAGATAACTGCGCGTTCATGCGCTGGTTTAAAAGGGGATATGTATCGATAGTAGAAACATTGATCAGCAACGCTGCTATTGGCTGCTCACCATGGCCAAAGAGCGCGCACAGTTTTTCTCCGCAGCAGAGCAAGAGTTATTGAAGGTTATGCAGAATATGAAACCTTAATTAAAACGCCAGGGAACGCCTCAAAGTGTGCAAAAGCCAGGAGAGAGGGCTGGCAAAAAGTAGCAGACAAATGAAATGCGTAAGTGTTCCATGTTATGGTTATATCACTTATTACAGTGTATATTCTTGTATTTTAATCATTTCATAATTGCTTAATGTCAGAGCCACCTCAGGACCCACTAGAACAGTGTTCTTCAACCCTGCTCCTGGAGGACCCCCAACACTGCACGTTTTCTTTGTCTCCCTAATCACACATACCTGATTCAACTCATCAGCTCATTAACCCATGTGATGATGAGTTGATGAATTGAATCCGGTGTGTTTGATTAGGGAGACAAAGAAAACGTGCAGTGTTGGGGGTCCTCCAGGAGCAGGGTTGAAGAACACTGCACTAGAACATGGGAACAAGTAAAAGTGAAGTACAAGAATATTCTTCAAAATGGTAATCTTTTCTACTTCTACTGTTCTTTGTCTCTTTTACAAAAGAAAAGCACCGTTAAATGTGTTTGTCTGTTTATAACAGCAACCAAGAAAAAGGCTGAGCTGAAAAAAAAAAAACAGGTGGTGGTCCTGCTCCCTCACATTATACCACATTATACCCCAGCAGTAGAGCTGGCCCTGGGGTTAAATGTGAACCGACCCATTGTGGAGGGCATCCCTGGGGGCAGCTCTTCCTCAGACCAACAGCCAGGAACCAGTAGCAGCAACACCTTCATTACTGGTAAATGAGCTTTAAATGATCTTGCTACACTGTAAAATATATATATATATTTTTTTTTTGCCGCATTAAATTAAGTAGGCCTATATAATCCAAATGGCTGGTACAGTAATTTCAACTGTTAAATATTGAGTAGTGATCAATTGCTTTGACTTGTGAAGGTGAAAACTGCTGAACTTAATGTAAGAATATTTTGCCATGAGTTACTGATCACATTTGTTCATATAGTGTAGTTCATTGTAATGCCATTGTGTTTCCTCTTTTGTGCAGTTTTACATAATACACCAACACTTGTACCTGTTCCCAAGAAAGTAGCGGCTGAAATATGTGCAGTAAGTGGACTTTTTCTAACTTTACATCAAAAGGGAAGAAAGTGCAACACTTTGTAATGCCCATTTGTTTCCATTGCACAGGACAGTGAAGAAACCCTCTCAGATGACTGTCCTTTGGAGGAAGTACTTGTAAGTGCATAAATAACTTTACTTCATTTATAGTAACTTGTGTACATATTATTTCTGACTGCAATATGAGTTGCAGGAGGAAAGGCCTACTGCACAAAGTGATACAGAGGTGGGCAGTGTAGTAACCTACTTGTACTTTTTATTTTTGTTGCATGAGGCTTGTGTTGACAGTTCTTTTTTATTTTATTTTATTTTTTTATTCTTTTTATCCAAACATGGCACAGGGTGATATCCGTATATAAACGGAATCTACAACAGAAAATTTAGTATTTTGACCTGAAAAAAACGAAAAATGAAGGGGAGAAATAGAACTTGACACCTTAAAGAAGAAAAAAATGGCACTAGAGATTGAGTTGCTTCAAAAGGAACTTCAGAGTCAAGTCAAGTCAAGTTTATTTGTATAGCGCTTTTCACAATACAGATTGCATCAAAGCAGCTTCACAGTATTAAATTAAAATAATACAACAAAGTTTGTTTCAAGAGGAATTTATTGATTGATAAAATTAAATTAAATATCCCCAAAATATCCCCAACTGAGCAAGCCAAAGGCAACAGTGGCAAGGAACCGAAAAACTCCATCAAGTGACCTAATGGTGTCCTAAAACTCCATCAGGTGCCTTAATGGAGAAAAAAAAACCTTGGGAGAACCCAGGCTCAGTCGGGGGCCAGTTCTCCTCTGGCACTGGATAGAGGCCGGATTGTAGTTTGAACTGTAGGATTATATGAATGCCTGGCTGAAGAGATGCGACTTTAATCTAGTTTTAAACTGGGAGAGCGAGTCTGAGCAACGAACAGTATCAGGAAGACTATTCCAGAGTTTTGGAGCCAAATGTGAAAATGCTCTCCCTCCTTTGGTGGTTCTGGATATCCTAGGTATGACCAAAAGCCTTGAATTTAGTGATCTTAAAGAGCGCGATGGATTATAGGGCGATAGAAGATCCGTTAAATAGACTGGAGCTAAGCCGTTTAGGGCTTTATAAGTCAGTAGCAATACCTTGTAATTAATACGGAACTTTATAGGTAACCAATGCAGTGATGATAAAATCGGTGTTATATGATCATATTTTCTTGATCTCCTAAGAACTCTAGCGGCGGCATTTTGGACTAACTGTAGCTTGTTTATTGAGGATGCAGGACAACCAGCTAATAAAGCATTACAGTAATCCAGTCTCGAGGTCATGAATGCATGAACTAACTTTTCTGCATCAGAAACTGATAGCATATTACGTAGCTTAGCAATGTTTCTAAGGTGGAAAAAGGCTGTTTTTGTAACATATGAAATATGATTTTCAAAAGACAGGTTGCAATCGAGTATAACACCCAGGTCTTTTACTGTAGAGGATAAAGTAACAGGACATCCTATGATGTTAAAGTTGTATTGTGCGAGGTTTTGTGGGCGGTTTTTTGAACCGATAAGTATTACCTCTGTCTTGTCTGGATTTAATAAAAGAAAATTACGCGTCATCCAATCTTTTATATCTTTAACACACTCTGTCAATTTGGAAAATGTAGCGTTTTCATCCGGCCGTGATGAAATATATATTTGAGTGTCATCAGCATAACAATGGAAACTAATTCCATGTTTCCTTATAATATTTCCAAGTGGCATCATGTATATTGAAAATAACAGAGGGCCTAATACAGATCCCTGCGGCACGCCATAGTTTACTGGAGTTATGATCGATTTTTCTCCATTTAAATAGACAAAATGGTAGCGGTCAGATAGGTATGATTTGAACCAGCTTAGTGCTTGTCCTTGAACACCAGTATAATTTTGTAGTCGATCTAAGAGTATTGTGTGATCTATAGTATCGAACGCAGCACTAAGATCAAGTAAAACTAGTATTGAGATACAGCCTTGGTCAGAAGCTAAAAGTAAATCATTTGTGATTTTAACGAGCGCAGTTTCAGTGCTATGATGCGGTCTGAATCCAGACTGAAACTTTTCATAGATATCATTTTGTTGCAAGAAAGAGCCCAGTTGAGCGGACACCACTTTTTCTAATATTTTAGACATAAATGGAAGATTTGAAATGGGTCTATAATTTGCTAGATTATTATGATCTAATTGTGGTTTCTTAATGAGAGGTTTTATAACTGCCAGTTTAAATGTTCTTGGAACATGACCTAAAGATAAAGATGAGTTAATAATATTGAGGAGAGGCTCTTCCACTACAGGTAACACTTCTTTCAGTAGTTTAGTTGGTATAGGATCTAATAAACATGTTGTTGTTTTAGATGAAGTGATAAGTTTATTTAACTCTTTTTGTTCTATAGTTGTAAAGCACTGTAATTGTTCTTTCGGGGTGATAATTGAAGCTGAATTATAAGGCGCGATTGAAGATTGAACGTTTATAATTGTGGTTCTGATGCTTTCTATTTTCTCAGTGAAGAAGTTCATGAAATCATTACTACTGAACTGTAACGGGATATTTTGTTCGGGTGACGTCTGTTTATGTGTTAGTCTAGCCACGGTGTTAAATAGAAACCTTGGATTGTTTTGGTTGTTTTCTATTAGTTTGCGGAGGTGCTCAGCCCTGGCAGCTTTTAGGGCCTTTTTATAACGTGACATACTGTCTTTCCACGCGATTCTAAAGACCTCTAAATTAGTTTGTTTCCATTTACGCTCTAAAATACGGGTTTCTCTCTTTAAAACATGCGTAGTATTGTTATACCATGGTGCTTTATTTTTCTCTCTGACCTTTTTTAATTTAATAGGTGCAACCACATCCAATGTTCTAGAGAGAATGGTGCTCATAGTGCTAGTTAGTTCTTCTAGTTCATCTGTTTGTTTGGGTTCAGGCAGCAGCTGAGACAGATTAGATAAGCAATTTGAGAAATTATCTATGGTGGATGGGAGGATTGTTTTGCCTGGTTGATAACGCGACGCCGCATGACATATTACAGCAGTACGTAATATGCAAGTTACCATGTAGTGATCAGTGACTTCATCACTTTGTGGAATGATATCTATATCGGTCGGATCGGTTCCATGTGATATAATTAAATCGAGTGTATGATTAAGACGATGAGTTGGTCCGGTGACGTTTTGCTTGACCCCAAATGAATTTAATAAATCTGTAAACGCAGCTCCTAACGCATCATTTGGATTATCTACGTGTATGTTAAAATCTCCAACAATTAATGCTTTATCGACATTGACTAATAGGTCTGAGAGAAAATCTGCAAACTCTTTTAGGAAATCAGCGTAAGGCCCTGGCGGTCTATATACGGTAGCCAAGGCTAGAGATAATAGGGATGTTTTTCTAACATCTAAGAGCGTAACATTTAGTACAAGTACTTCAAATGAAATAAACTTATAACCCGTTTTCTGAGTAACATTTAGAATATCTTTATAAATGGTTGCAACACCTCCGCCACGGCCAATCAGACGGGGCTCATGCTTATAACAGTATCCAGGAGGAGTAGACTCATTAATACCGAAATAATCAATCAATCATTCAAGAGTAAGTGCTAAATACACTATTTCACACAGAGTACTATTGCTGACCTTGGATAACAATATATCTTATTGCAGGCAAAAGATGACCATCATTGGCTTTTCTTGACAAAGAATAATTGAAATAAAACTCAAGGAACTAAGCATGTTGTCTTGTCTTCTATTCATTTAATGAAGGTTTTTGTTTTGAAAAAAATAAATAAAAATGGTGTTCCACAATTCTGTCCCGTGCAGCTCTGCCACTAGGTTGGTCCAAGTGCACTGGCTGGAGGTCATCATCAGGCTGCACCTCCACCACAGGGGTCCTCTCCTTTCTGATGGTGGCAATATTGTGGAGTATGGCACATGCAACAATAATGTCACAGGCCCTGTCAGGTGCAACCCTCAGACACTGAAATCTTTCCTTTAGTTGCCCAAAGGTCATTTCAATGCGTGCCCTTGTCCTGGCTAGAGCTGCATTGAAACGGGTTTGTGGTCCGGGGTTTGGGTCAGGGAATGGCGTCATGAAATACTGCCTGCAGGTATAGCCCCTGTCACCAAGCAGGATCCCGTCGTAAGCACCTGGAAAAATGCAGTTTTGTTAGGCTCAGAATAAATGTATGTAATACAGTGAGCTTGATATTAAATATTTCCTTACCACGTTCAAATAATGTGCATAAATGTGACTCTCTGAAAATCCTGGAGTCATGCACAGAACCAGGCCATTTTGCTTCCACATTTGTGATGTAGGACATGGAGTCACACACCATCTAAGATATTTTTAATCAGTCAACTGCATACTTTTTGATTACATTACTTTTTGTATTATTTGATATATTCTGGACTCGCTTCTCCAAGGTAAATGGTGAATTGTTTGATGTCAGGCTGCATGCTCAGAAAGCGGCAGTGGATTGTGCAGCGTGAGACCACCTTCAGCGACAGGTTCTTGTCGTAAAAACGGACAAGACATGGCTGCGAAAGACTTCCCGTATCACCTCCGCTTATAAAGCCGGGATCTAATCCTGTTAACATGAAATAAGCCTGCTCCCGAGCAGGTTTAAGCTTGGGCACCTGTTGCTATGACAGCAAGTCCAGGATGAGCGTCGAAGAACCAAACAATCCAAGATCATGCCAAATCTCCAACAATCAAATCCAGCTAACTGAGTTAGCGACGTACGAAGAACGGGCCCCTGGGGCCTGTTTCAGAAAGGAGGTTCAACTGAGTTGACTTACCCTGAGATGGGAAACTCTGAGTTTTCGGTTACAGAACAGCGGAAATTAGTTAGTTCAATCAACTCTGAGTTGACTGACTCTGAGTTAAGCGCGTGCACCACCACTATAAAAAGCCATTATCAATGGAGTGCAGATATTATGAGTCACCATGGTAACAGCGCCAGACAAAAAGAGGTCTGCATATTTCTCACCAGCTTCTGCAAGCGTACGAAGACATATTATTATTTTTTAAATATCGGCTGCAGCAGCGAAGGACAACTAGAGTTAGCTAGGGAGAAAATAGTTGCTCGAGTCAATGCGTATGTTTACATTTTAATTAGTTATACAGTGTTGGGTGTAATTAATTACCAAGTCATCTAAATACTGTCATTTAATTAAAGGGATTACTCTTAATTCTTCTGTAATTTGAAGTAAAATCTGATGTAATTGCATTAGACTATAGAACAATTCTGTATATTTAACATACATTTTTAAAAGGTATATTTTTTATGTAACCTTCTCCCTCTACACACTTTGGTCAATTCAAGAATAATCCATGCAATTGTATATTGTTTATTTGAAAGCATTAAAAGTGCAGTTTCTTGTCTCTCCTTGTATTGTTCAAGTGGTTGAGGTTGATATGGGATTTATTAATAAGTAGACCAATACTTTCTAAAGATAGTCATTATTACATGAATCTAATTACACGGTTGAAGATGTCATTTGTAGTTAGTAATTAATAACTATTTTAGAGTAACTTACCCAACTGTTATAATATCAGAGGTGAAACTGGAAGAACAGTATGTTATTCAACCTAATTTTAATTTTCATGGGTGCAATCCTGCAGGTATTAAAAGAACATGGCAGCAGCTGAAAATTAAATATAAGAACATAATTCAATCAGGTAAGGTTTGAGCATATCATGGGTGTAGGGCTACCTGAATTTACAAATATTTGACATATTAAATAACTAAATAGCATCCCAGTGTAGCAGTGCAGCAGCATTTTTGGCTGGGGGAATTCCTGGAGGGACTTCAGAGCCAGTCACTCCCGAAGATCCAAGGGCCTTCATAAAATGTAAGAGGTTTACATATGTGTTATTTCTTATATAGGCTATTTTTGATATTTCCATTTATTTTACTTTGGGTTGGGTTTTTTGTTGGTCCCAACAGATTCCGATGGTAATATCTGTCTTTTGGAGCCTCCTGTCCCAACAAAACCTGCAGGCAGTTGTAAGTAGCCTACTCAATACACCAGAAATTATGACAAATAGTGTTATAAAGTGTACTCATCTTCACAGGACGATGGGGATAATGTTATGTGTCACATCAAACAATCTACACATTCAGATTTTTTCACATTTTTATGTGGAGTAGAATCTAAGTTTAAAGCTAAGTATAAATGGGTAGTCTTATCTCTCCCCCCCGCCCCCAAAGTGGAAGAACAGCAGGAGGACGGTCCATCAACTTCTGTTGCACAGATGAACAGAGTTCAGTGATTTTCAGTAAATGCCACAGTTTAATTCTGTAGAATTTGTTTAGAACTACATTATGTAACTCTAATCTACTACTGTATATTCAGTTGCCAGTTAAGGAGTTAATAGACTTCATCTTATTTAAAAAATTGGAAAAAAAACCCAGTAAAAATAGCAATATTAGAAAATAGCAAGATTAATTTTATTAATAAAAATGTACTGAAAGAATGAATGAGGTGTTTAAACACCACTTCCTCTTTAAAAAAGGGGAGGAGACCGAAAGAAACTCTGGGTTTACCGAAGAAAACCTGCTCCCGGCCAGGTTAGGTTCACAGAGTAAGTTACCATGGTAACTGACTCTGAGTATAAGTTACCTCTCTTTCAGAAACGGGCTTGACTTACTCTGCTTTCTCAGGTTTAACATACCTCCCATTCTGAAACAGAAAACCCAGAGTTTCCCTCATTTCAGGGTTAACATACTCTGAGTTTTCACTTAACCTCCTTTCTGAAACAGGCGCCCCTGGTCTTTTCACGATCGGATAGCTATCCGATCTGAGAAAACGCATGAAGTGGCCAGGTGTAAACAGCCCCAGAAATCATTCTAATATTCTGATTTATTATGAGTGTTGGAAACAGTTCTGCTGCCTAATATATTTGATGAATAAAAGGTTAAAAAGAACTGCATTTATTAAAAAATATATATAATTTCTAATAATATAAATCTTCTTTACTATCACTTTTATTTATCAATTTAACACATCCTTACTGAATAAAAGTATTGATTTATTTAAAAATAAATAAAAAATAAATACTGACCTCAAATTACTGACCAGTAGTGTATATTGTTGTTACAAAAGATTTCTATTTTTTTTTAAATTGTTTTTTTTTAATTTATTTTTTACTTTTTATTCATCAAAGTAGGCTATCCTAAAAAAAGTATCACAGGTTATGAAAAAATATTAAGCAGCAGAACTGTTTCCAACTTTGATAATGAATCATCATATTAGAATTATTTCTAAAGGATCATGTGATAGACTGGAGTAATGATCCTGAAAATTCAGCTTTGCATCACAGAAATAAATGATCATTTAAACCAATTATTTTAAATTGTAAAAATATATCACAATATTACTTTTTTTTCTGTATTTTTGATCAAATAAATGCAGGCTTGATGAGCAGAGGAAACTTCTTTCAAAAACATTAAAAATACTAATACTTATAACTTGCCCTGTAATACATGTATTCTTTGTTTTAGATGTTATTAACTTAAATTCTTATGAATAATAAAAATGTTGTAATGTCTATTTGTTATTTATGGCCTGTACGCCTCATTATTGATCTGAGCTTCTACATCTTGAATTCGAATAACATTCGATAAAACATAATTGCTGGATTATTTTGACTATAATAAATAAGCAGATGAAACATAGTAGGCCTATACACTGTTTATCACAGATTACTTTGGACCAAAGTTACCATATTATAATTAATTATTATATAGTTATATTCATTCATTTTATTTAAATGAGCACTGGTTAAAATGTATAAAGCATGAACAAGAAATGAAACAATATTTATTAATAATACACAGTTTAAATATCACAAATATCAAATTGTATTTTCATTTGCGTCCTATGCTGGCTAATTACGACGTTTAACCTCATAACACTGAACAACTAAACTGTGTGACCTAATAGAATTGTATCGGGGGTACAGTTGATGATACACCTGTGTCTCCCCCGCTGGCCACCTCGCACATTTCTCTAGATTTTGCAATTACCTTGCATGACACAATACCATGAAATATACCAGTTTTTAGGGCACAGAATAACGTTTCTGGTGATACCAGTTACGTTTAACAGTCACATAAGGATAATAAGCTATTCGTTGTGCATGATGAAGTGAACGTCATCTACCTTAAAAAAAACAAACAAAAAAAACAACGTTTCCGATATCTTCGGATCGGAGATGCGTCCGTTGTTCAAATTTCCCACGATCAAAGAGGACACTAATACGCATGTGCACAGCAAAAATCACAACTTGTGCTTGCTGCGAACGCAAGTTATTTAAGGTGTCGAAACTGTACACAGTCTACCCTATTCATTTTATTATATTTTTCGTGTTCGCATTTATGAAGAAACAATGTACGAACGAGAACGCTCTGAAAGCAGCACTAAACGACTGCTTTAAAACTTTCACAGAGACCTCAAACAGGCATTTAAAACACCAAATATTAAGGATTGGCATATCAAGCAAAATAATATTCGATGATTGATCGAAAATCGTATCTCTCCCCCTACATGCTCACCGGCAAGCAGGGATGGGCAGTATGATACATGTATTTAAAATACGTATTTGAAATAAAAAATACTATTTTCTATTTTACCAACATCTGGCACACGTGAACTGATGCCAAATATCGCGATGTGTTCGGAATGAGACATTTCTTCAGTGCGATTTCACAATATTACTACTACTACTACTACTACTAATAATATATCACAATACTGTTGTTGGTTGTTTATACTTTTGATCAAATAAATGCAGGCTGGGTGAGCATAAGAGACTTAATTCAAAAAAACATTTAAAAATCCAACTGACCCCAAACTTTTGAACGTATAAGGGGGGTCCGCAGGGGTCTCCAACCTTTTGTGAGTGAGGGCTCCCTGAAGGGATAAAATAGTCTAGAGGGCTACTTGTTTGATATAGGCTACTCATACTCACTTGCTGCGTTCGAAACCGCATACTCAATGAGTAGGTACTTCATTTCAATAAGTACTTACTTAACGAGCGCTAAAAGAGTAGGTAGGCTACTTTATAGCCAGATCTCGTTGAGTATGAATGCGAACCGGACATCTGCTATGTTGACGTTGTCATGTGACCTACGACGCGTTATCACACGCGCAACAACTTAAAAGATTTGAACGACACGTTTAATTCATCTATCTGTAAATATCTTGATATTGATTAAACTTGCTCATTTTGTGGTCTTTTTGAAGAAACTGCTGCCCATTTATTTTGTGAACACATTTATGGTTGATTTAAGTTCTTATATTTAACCCTACTAATGTGACCCACCGTTATATCCTTAACGATATTATTTATTTTTATTACGAAATCCCAAAATTGTCATCTCTTGAATATGTTGTTCATTTCTTTATTTTATATCCAAATATTTTCATCCACAAGCAAAAGTGGCTTATTGCTTTGTTTTCCTCTTTTTCTTGTTGAATTTAACTCTCGTTTCATCCCTCAGGCCTGGGCCTATAACTAACAAAAAAATGAATTTTTTAAATGTATTATAATGAATTATTTAAGAAAATATATATTAAGATATTCAATCTTGTAGATTCTTTTTTCCTGTGTAAAAAATCTCATATTATGTATGCAAACCCATGATTGATATATATATATATATATATATATATATATATATATATACCTCATAACATCAGTAACTCAACAGCCCTACCTAGAACGGTTTTCCTCACTGTAAACCCGGATAAGTAGAATTTTTAAGTAATGAAGCATTAGTTGAATAAGACAAGTGGACTACGTTCAATGTACTTAAGCCCATAATGGAATGGAATAGAACATTTAAGTTGAATGTACTTATAACCGAGTTACAGTAACTGAAGATACTTAGTTTAAACAATCATTCCCCACCCATTTATTTAACTCAGCTTGTTAAGTAAGCATTACTCCATTACCAATTCAACTAAATTATATATTCTAACGGGCCCAACTTAACTTTTAGTTCCTGAAACTCAAAATATCTTTCAATCAATAGAGCCATGTAAAATACACACATACAACTGCAACATTACACTGATCCAATTATATTTTTATTGAACATGTCTTTTTTTTTAGCAACAAAAGAAACAATGCCATGGCCTAATAGGCTTCTAGTGTGTAGTTTCCTCACATACTGTATTTTTACAGCACTAGTACAGTAAAAAGCATTTACAGTACTCCACTGTAATTACCAAATACAGTATAACCCACATACTTTTACAATATTAAACTTGTGTACAGCAATAAATTGTATTTCACAGGGAATGCTGCTTTTATAATTACATAATTAAAATATTATACGTTAAGGTTTCATAAGAGTAGCCACACTAGGAAAAAGAAAACAACATTTGGTTAAAAGCAAAGATCAGAAAATTGCCTTCTGTGAACATGTTGGCTGAATTTTTTAAAACATAAAATGCAATTTTAACACTTTAACAACAAACAGGTAACACTAAGCGCTTAATTAAAGGGATAGTTCACCCAAAAATGTTAAATTAGCACATGATTTACTCACCCTCAAGTCATCCTAGGTCTATATGACATTCTTCTTTCAGACAAATACAATCGGAGTTATTTAAAAAAATGTCCTGGCTCTTCCAAGCTTTATAATGGCAGTGAAGTGCTGTTTCTGTTTTGAAGTCCATAAAAGTGTTAACGAAATCCCATTCAAAGTCTGCAAGTTTTCGCAGAAGTGAGGAAACCTGTAGGCTTACAGTGGTGTTCTTTTTTTTGCATAACTTGGCCAGTTTTCTTTGAAGTTACTTGTCCTTTCTTTGTTTTTGATCCACGTTCAGGATTGATGTCAAGAAAGCGTCTAAAAGGCAGAAAAGAAAGAGAAAAAAAACAATGAAATATTATGGACTGAGTTTATATATTTTGACAGAGAGAGACAGCACAAAAGATGTGTAAATAAAAACCGGATATCGGTTTTAACGACTAATTTGTTTGGATAAAACTAAACAACATGAAAAAAAAATGCAATGTTGGATGTTGTGATCAATAACTGATATTTCTTCTGCCCTGGTTAAAATACATCAACTCAATGTGTCTGTTGACAAGCGCACTGTCAACTAACTAAACTTTTGGAAGTGGGGTTGCCAGATTTAAAGTTTTATTCTACAACTTTTGTCTACTCATCACCCAGCTCATTAACAATATCATCCCCTCATCAGGTCCATCAGAGTATCAGTGGAAAGGCAGTCATAGACTCTCAGTTTATGTAGAGCACACATTGCCAGAATCCAGCCCAAACCTTTGTGACAGAAATAATTTAACTTAATTGCAAGCCTTGCAATGTGAATTGCATACATGACTACATGATAATGTTAAACATGACATTTACCAGACTAAAATGCATGTTTGCACCCAAAAATGAAAATTCTGTCATTAATACTCACCCTCAAGACTTTCGTTCATCTTCGGGACACAAATTAAGATATTTTTAATGAAATCTGAGAGGTTTCTGTCCCTCCATTGACATCAATGTCATTGCAACTGTCAAAAGCCCAGAAAGGTAGTAAAAACATCAGTAAATAGTACATATAACTACGTTGGTTCAACCTTAATATTATGAAGTGACGAGATTACTTTTTGTGCGCAAAATAACCCCAAAATAACAACATTGTTGAATAATCTCTTCTTTTCCATGTCATTCTCCTACACTGTTGACGTAGTGTAAACAGTGCAGCGCTTATGGATTCTACATCAGAGCGTAGGCTCACTATTGGCTAGCTCCTGGGTCATCACACACGACCAGAGTCGGCCAATAATAAGCCTACGTTCTGACGTAGAACCCAGAAGCACTGCACTGGCTTTTTTTCAAGGCTTGCACCTTGAAATCTATAACAGGGTTTGCGTTCTCGAGCCACCAGGCACTGTTTTGTGCAGATGAGTGGGCCGGAGAGCGTTAAAGGATAACTCTTGCCAAAATGCAACCTCTTTTTGTTAATCTACCCGAGGCAAACTTTCGTTTAAAAGCATAATTAGGATGGAAACGTCACTTTTAAGTTTGACCGTATTTTCGTTTTCGGTCAAATTGCCTTTTGAATGGGAGTGCTTGGGGCACGACTATGATAGCATCAAAAATCACTATTTTTAAAACACTAAGAAGGCTCGACACAACATGAAACTTTGCTCTCAGTATCACCAGGGGCTCTACACATGAACTCCAGCATTGAGAACATTGTTTGTGTACACAGAGTTTACTAAAAAGAAAGATTTTGAACAACTCACTGAAGCTGTGTCTGCCGGCATTTTGACGGTCAAAAATAGTCGATCTAATAAATTTATTCTAGAGCTGCTGTAAAGCCTAAACAATCTATGTTACTGTACTTTCCTATTATCACTGTAAAGCTGCTTTGAAACAATCTATATTGTTAAAAGCGCTATATAAATGAAGGTGACTTGACACTGTTTACACTACGTCAACAGCGTAGGAGAATGACATGAAAGACTAAAGATTGTTGAATAATGTTGTTATTTTGTTTTTGTGCACAAAAGGAATTCTCATCGCTTCATAATATTAAGATTGCACCACTGTAGTTACATGGATTATATAAACGATGTTTTGACTACCTTGAAAGTTGCAAAGACGTTGCTGTCTATGGGTGGTTCAGAAACCTCTCAGATTTCATCAAAAATATCTTATCTTTGTGTTCTGAAGATTAACAAAGGTCTTACAGGTTTGGAACGACATGAGGTTGAGTAATTAATGACAGAATTTTCACTAATCATTTAACTGAAAACAACTTGCACTGACATATCTTAAAATATGTGACTGCCACTGTTTTGTCTCGAGATGCACACCAGTAATGCTTTTTTTTTTTTATTAGACATTTTTATAAAAGCTGCTTAAATACCCTAATTTTATTAAGGCCTAGACCCGGCTTAAGCTAAGCCCAGTATGGAGACCATGGCCATATTGTTTATACCAGTAGTCAGCTTAATAAATACTGTCAAGACAAGTCACAATTCAGTCTAATATTTATATGAATGGCAAATATGCTAATGACTAACCTCTGAACAAACTCAAGGTGCTGCCTCTTCCTGGTACTGCAAGCTGAACTCATAGGAGGAGGCAAACAGCGCTGCCAGGCCAGTGATGAAGATGCTGTGATCCTTTCACACACACCTTGACCTTCCAAACGTAATGTCCAGCACTGGTCGCTTAGAGATTGACCTGTAATAAAAATTTTTTTTTAAAAACACAGTTTCACTGTGGTTCGATGTAGTTGTCTATTCATAGTTCTATGAATAAAATTTTTCACCTAAACATTAAAATTGTTTAGGGTTAGAACGTTAAAACGCACTGGCATATTATTTTGCTTGTTTTAAGCATAAACTCACTTAATTTTGACTTATTCTTTCAGAAAACAAGCCCATTTTTACTTGTCTATTAAATGCTTCTTCATGTAAGAATATTAGATATCTGGACTGGAAACAAGAAAAAAACACTAATTTAGAAAAACATATTTTGCAGTGGGGTGAGTAAATGATGGCTTTTCATTTTAGGTTAAAACTACCCAATGTTTACATACCAAGCAATATAAAGTGTGGACTCCACTGGCAAATGTAGATTGCAGGACATCAGCGTTGCAAATTCCTGAAACAATTTTTAAAAAGGACAGCACGATCAACAGAACCAAAACATAAAACATTACAGATTAATGAGATTTGTTGAATAATCTCTACTTATCTGCTTTAAGGATAACACCGTCTAACTTCTCTTTGAATGGTGGGAGTAGTTGTAGGACCATGGCATGGCAATCAGGAATACTAGCCTACATTTAAAAACAACATTAGGAACATGGATTTTCTTGTACTAGCAAAATTCTGACAACGATTCAAAAGCACGATCACAGAACTGACAACATTTTTTTTTTTTTTACCACACAGATAGACTAACGTTATAACTGTGTAACACTACTTAAAAGCACTTACATTAGCACTGGACCGTCATCAGCTTCAAGGTGCTGGATACTGAAGGAGAGGTTTGATCAGGTTGGTCTGAAAACACTGCTGTGGTGGACCAGTATCCTGAATTTAAACCAAAGGTCACTGAAGGTGCAGCTGAACATGTTTAAGCTCCAAAACACATACCCAACCAGTTCAGAGGCCGCAACTATTCTGAGGAATCAGTTGCCTGAACTTCGTGGCCTTTTCAACCAAGTAGAAGCACTTGTACGACTTCTTGTGGTTGTTCCTGCCTCTGCTGAAGAGGAGAGGAGCTTCGGTGCTCCGAGGAGGTTGAAGACCTGGCTGAGAAGCACAATGTTGCAGATTCACATTGTATCAGTCTATCACATTCACAAAGTAATACTGGATAAAGTCAGAAAGGAAAACATTTGCCAGGAGTTTATCCTGGTGAATAAGTACAGGAAGCAAGTGTTTTGTTCTTTCGTGTGAGAAGACGAGACAGGACAGTATAGAAGGGTGGATAGTTAGGATACATGGAGAGATGGGATTGAAAGGATAGATGGAGGGCAAGGAAAAATGTTCTTTATATTAAAGTTAAATGTTTGTTTTTATGTTTGTGAGATAGTGTGACAATCTTGCAGCTTGTGTCCCAAATAAGCATCTATTGTGTTATCAATTTTCCCATCCTTTTGGATTACAGAAGTAATGATTACAGATCGTTTTATATTTTCAGGTACAGCGGTTAGTTTGAAATAAGTTTATTTAACAGATTTTATTCACACACAAATTGGATTCAAATAAAACATTTGGAGTTGGCTAAATTAGTAATGTAAACAGAGCACAAACAATTAGCCTAAGTAGGCCAATATGAACTTATTTTAACTAAGTTAACAGTGCATAATTGTTTACAGTGCAGCATGAAAGTTCTTTGATTCTTTATTTTCTCCTCATTAATTCCACACAGCTTCAATAAAGGTTCAGCACATAAGCACAAATGAGTACACTGGTGTTTTCATGGGTGTGTGGTCTAAAGCAAAGCATATAATAATATAAATCAATATATAACATAACAGAAACACAATTCAATAGGCTAACTAAACAGATGCATACAATGAGATGTAGCAGAAACACTTTCATGAACAATAAGCAACATCATTTGAATACATGAACACAAATCAATCACTACTTCTATGTAAAGCTTCCTTAAACAAGGAATATCAACCAACATAATAAATTGACTTCATCAAACAGTTAACATGAGCTGAAGTACATAAATCAAGTTGGTACTATACGCACACATCAAACGTGAGGAAAGCATGCATGAGTCTGTTTGCTACACTCACTCACTCCATGCGGACTGGTGTTTTCTATCGACGCTAATACTGAACGCCCCCTGCTGGAGATTGGCGGAGCAGCGTCTTAACGTGCTTTGACAGCGCGCTCTGTTTTTAGCTCAGTTTTTAGTCTTGATGTGTTCCTGGACTCAAAAAACTGTAGCATATAAATTGCAATTAATTAATTAATTAACCTTTATGTATCCAGGCAAGTCACTTAAGAACAATATCTTATTTTCGACAACAGCCTGGCAGGAGAGATCTCCTGAAAGTCGAACAAACATGATGAACAGGCATCAATGAATTATGATATATTTTAAAATATGTGATATGTGTATTTTTAATTGAATCGACACACTACATTTGATCATTGAAAAAAAAAAGTTTAGAAATTGTTTGGTTTGATTTCTTCCTGCCGTCGACTACTCAATGAAAGAACCATATTTGTATCGAGAGCATCGGTTCCGAGCAGACTGTGGAACATCTACGTTTACACTAGTAGTGCATTTTCGTTTTAAAACGCATACATTTATTTAGCTACGGTTAAGCCTGCCGTTAGACTATTTAGACCCGTCAGTCAAGTCCGAAGCAAGACACACGCAAGTGACATATTGCGTTATGGCAACGAAGTCTCAGACTGACAGATACATAAAAATAAAGGTGAATTTAGGCTACTTTAGTTTTGAACGTACGTTATCATGTTAATTATAATCAAATTGATTTTGTTTTATTGACCACAATATTATCACTGATATTTGTTTGAGATGGGCACATTTGATTAATTTTGGGGGGAAAATTAATGCACAGCAAGCCGTGGATTTTCCCTTACATATAAGTTTATAAAGATATACATTTTCTGTCAAAACAATAGCAGTTATCTTTGCAAGTTTCATTCGAAAAAAAACATTCGAAAAAATCCCTTGGCAACCGGCCGACGCGCGTCACTACTCGTGACGTCACAGGCAGAGTCGCCCATAGAACTCTTCTCTGGTTTTCGAGCAGTTCAGTTGATTTCTGGTCTGGTAGTACAAGCGATCTGACTAGTATTTCTGTTACATCTGTGGTGAAAAATTGCTCTAATTGTTTTATATCTCTCGATCTGTGTTATATCTCATGATTTTTAGTATTTCATTTCGATCTGTGCAATTTACGTTCAGTGAACTTGTGATAAGTTAGTGACAGAACATCAGAGAGACATCTGGAGCAATGGGTCAGTGCAAATCTCACAGTTACATTGTAAAGGAAGATGCTGCTGCATCTGTGTCGCCAAGGCCTGTCCCAGAGAAAGTAGAGAAGAAGAAGAAAGAGAAGTTCCTTAGATGGGTTTTGTCTCGGAAATCCAAGAACACTTCCACCGAAGCCCAACAGAGTCAGTGCAGAAATGACAGCAGCCAACAGCCCGAGAGATGCTCTGATGTGGAAGCTGAACACAACAGCGACACTGAACACAACTCAGTGTACAGCAGGCACAGCTGTGTGTCTTCTCCCACTAGTGTGCCGGATGGTGATAAAGACATTACCAGGCAAGAGCAAAGTGGCATCATCTCACACAACAGCAGTCCTTCTCTGCCTGTGCCATCTATGACTGAGGAGAACATCAACTCAGCTTCGACATCGGATGACATTTCTTGGAAGAATGAGGATGAAATTATCCATATAAGTTCAAAGGGAAAGACAGGTCAGTTTATATAACAAGCCCCAACATGACTCATAAAATGTGCAAAAAGTACCTACATTTTAACATGTTTTTCTGGACATTGTCTTTATTATCCAAATGAAAATGTGAACTGAGGATGGATTTTGGTTGTGTGAGGCACCACAATAATGTGTCCATTCTACAGCTATTTTTAATGTGAATTTTTTATGTTTTTTTGTGGTTTATACTGTAAATTTTGTATGTCCCTCTTTTTTTTTAACAGGGGAAGTCTTGCAGCACTATGAAACTATGAAAATGCTGGGTAGAGGATCATATGGATGCGTCTACGACGGGATCCGTTTGTCTGATTCAAGAAAGGTAGTTTTTTTGCACTCTTGGAAGTTGGAATTTAAATTCATTAAAAGTTACATCAAGGTTAATTACTGGAATCATGTGACCTCTGCACATATAGTTAATTCATTGTAAAACATTCTTACAAAAAAAATCTTATTTTTTCTTTCCCTTGGAGAACAGGTGGCACTCAAATATGCGCTGAAGACAGAAGCCATGGAAAATGTCCGTATTGTAAGTAGGCAATTCATCTCTTCGTTTTATTACTCTCAGAGTACACAGTCACATTAATAATAGGACATTTTAACAAAATTTTGCAGTCACAAAAGGACCATTGTCAATAGCGTATGAACTTCCGAACCAAGCAGCTTTCTGTTAGTCAGCACAGTTCATTCGCGTGACTTTACCCTCACGCAAAAATTCCCATTAAAATGACAAAATTTTGCCCTGAAAATTTTTGCCGGTCGACAGTAAAAGTGACCGAAACTTTAGTAACTATTTCCAGTATTTCAATTACTTAACTCTTCAAACCTATACTTACCCAAATGCAGGACATAATTCTGTAGTAATTCATTTAAATTAAACCATGTCCCCTAATTATCTCACTTTTGTATAACTATTATCTCTCCTGTAGGGTCTATTCGGCAAATCCCCTCCAAATGAGGTCGCTATGATGGCTCTTATGAACAAAAATCCCAGTGTTCCTCAAATAATAAAGCTGCTGGACTGGTACGAGACACCAGAGGAATATGTACTGGTCTTAGAGCGGCCCACGCCATGTGTAGATATGAGGATATTTTTACTGCAAAATGGTGGCATCCTCAAGGAATCGACGGCACGAGCTGTGATGCGTCAGGTTGTCACTGCTGCAAGAATATGCAGTGAGAGGGGCGTCTTCCACAGCGACATCAAGCTGGAAAACCTGCTCATCAACCCAAACACCTTGCAGGTCAAATTAATAGACTTCGGTTGTAGCAAACGCTTGAAGAAGTCTTCTTATTCGGAATTCTGTGGTACGTATTATTCCACAAATCTATGGTGAATAAATCGACAAAAAGCTATGGAAATACAAATTCATTGCAATGGACGAAATCTTGTTCTTTCTTCCAGGCACAAGAGATTATGCTCCCCCTGAGTGGGTCAGGCATGGAAAGTATCATGGCAAGCCTGCAACAGTGTATTGTTTAGGCGTACTGATGTTCAAGATGCTGTCTGGGAAGTATCCTGGCGAGTACCGGTACCTCCCTCAGATGTTTGGTGAGCCCTCCTACACAGAAGACATTTCCAAAGGTGAGAGCATGTGGACGGGTCATACAGGAACTTTTATTACTGCTTAAAATAATGTGATCAGTTACACAAAGTATAACACTTACAATAATAACCGGACATCTCTCCCCTCTTCACAGAATGCAGAGATCTGATCTCTTCATGCATGGAAAGTAATCCAGCCAAGCGGATTAATATGGAAAAGATCCTCCTCCACGACTGGTTCCAGGTATCGATCCTCACCTAAAAATGTTTGGAAATAAGATACCGTCATGAGAGGAAGAACGAGAAACAAAAAAAAACAGAGAGTAGGTAAAGAAAAAACCTCATGTGCCTAAAAGAAAAAAGGTAAGGAAAGGAAGTATATGTAAGCGCTTTGAGGTCTCAGAAAAAGCGCTATATAAATGTAACGAATTATTATATATATATATATATATATATGCAATCACAGGTCAAAGCACAGCTTACATGCACTATTGGTTGACGATGAGACGCTATAGTCGCAGGACAAAACACCGCTCTTCCGTTCCGATAACAACATTAAACAGGTTCTCCCCACTCAGTGAATCACCCACTGAGAATCCTGTTGATTGTGCCCTAGTGATTGGTGATTCTATTACACAGAACATGAAAATAGAGACACCAGCCACCATAGTCACATGTTTGCCGGGAGCCAGAGCGCCTGACATCAAAGCAAATTTAAAAGTGCTGCTGGCTAATGCTAATCGTAAATTCTCTAAGATTATTATTCACGTCGACACAAATGATGTTTGACTCCGCCAGTCGGAGATCACCAAAATTAATATTAAAGAGGTGTGTGAACTTTCCAGTACGATGTCAGGCACTGTAATTTGCTCTGGCCCCCTTCCTGTTCGCAGGAGTGATGAGATTGTTAGTAGATTGTGTTCACTCAATGGCAAAATAATATAGAATTCATAGACAATTGGAAAAGTTTTTGGGGCAGACCTGACCTGTTGAAAAGAGATGGTATTCATCCCTCCTGGGATGGTGCTGCTCTTCTCTCCAGTAATTTGGCTCATAGTCTTAGAGATAAAACATGACAATCTGCGGCTGGTTTCACAAAGATAGACTTTGACTATGGCTTAGATATAGTAGATAGTCAGACTTCAGATAGACATCTAAATCAGACCGTTGCACAAAGCACTTAAGACTCTGACTATCTTAAGTAGGACTACACTGCAATGCATTCTGGGTAAAATAAGACATTTTCAAAACAAAAAACATGGCGGATCGAGTAAGCGCATTCAACCGCTCAGTGCAGTTTACCCCAGCGGAAAATATGTGTTTGTTGGAGTATAACAGTTACAAGGACATTTTACTTGGGAAATTTAGCGGAGAATGTAGTAACAAGAAGAAATGTTTAATTTGGAAAAAGATTGCTTCGACAGTTAAAGGGATAGTTCGGCAAAAAATGATATTAAACCCATGATTTACTCACCCTCAAGCTGTTCGAGATGCATATGTCAATCATTTTTCAGACGAACACATTTTCAGTTATTTTAGAAAATGTCTTAGATCTTTCAGTGGTTATATGTATATTTTTACGACAAAACCGCACGGATTACACCCTCAGAAGGCCTTCGTTTATCCCCCTGGAGCCGGATGGATTAGTTTTGTGAAGGATGCATGCACATTTTTGGGACTTGAAGGAGGTGGACCCCATAACTTGACATTATAACCACTGAAAGATCCAAAACATTTTCTAAAATAACTGAAAATGTGTTCGTCTGAAAAATGATTGACATATGCATCTCGAACGGCTTGAGGGTGAGTAAATCATGGGTTTAATATCATTTTTGGCCGAACTATCCCTTTAACAGCGTTAATCCGATCACTGAGCGGAGCGTTAAAGACGTACAGAAAAGATACAAAAACATGGTACAAGATACCCTGTATACCACCCATGACACAGAAGCTTTACTGAGACCCACTGTGTCACCAACAGCATTCAGAAAAGTTCCTGTTGCATAAAATCTCAACGCAGTGCAAACCTGCGCGCCATTCTGCGTCTGTCCGCGGCGCCCATCAACGGCTCAGGACCTTGTTCAAAATCCTGCTGTGCCACAGAGCGCCATTTACATTTTTGTCTCATATTTGTCTAAAATCGTCGTTAATGTATACTGACTTCACCCTGTCCTGCAATATACATTTAGTTTTACATTCATTTACAGAAATCAGCTGTGTGGATGAAAACGGCTGATGTTATCGGATTTTCAGGTGATATTCTCAATTCATTCAGTTAACGGACGCTCTGAGGTAAAGTGTTCAGACTGCAGACTTTAGTTTGCAACGATTGTATTTAATTGTACAGTACAATCATAACATAGTACAGACATTATCTTAATTCCATAATGTCCTTAACCCTTGTGCATTGTTCAAATTCACTACCCTTTCGTTATGTTCGTGGCTGAAAACAGCCACTACTTTAAACTGCTGTAAAAATGTATCAGATAAATATTTTTTTCAATTTTTTTTGCATAAATCTATTAATCAACCTCAGTCCTGATCAAAACTACTAAATGTTTAAAAAAAAATCTGGATTTTAACTCTTTAATTGCCAAATTCATAAATGATGTCACTAATTTTGGAAAAAAAAATCACAAAATTACTTATTTTCAATATAAAATGTGAATGTGGACTGGATTTTTTTTTACCTTTTATCACAGTCTTGGACATGTCAAAGATTAGAAATAACATTGGTTTTGATGCATTGTTAGTTTTTGTGCAGCATCAGATTTGAACTTTTTCTCTCTCATTTACTGTTTGTGGCTGTTTTTGCCCCATAGACTTCCATTATAACCACATTTTTTGATTGCAAAGCCATAACACCATATAATCATGCATTTTTGATTGTTGGTGGTTTTCCCTGTTGGGAAGAGGTTAAATTTGTAATTTTTACTGTTGATAACCAGGTGGCACCATTAACCCTTTAGATAGGCCTGTGCAAAAAAAAAAAGCTTAGTTTCTGGCTTTTACATGGAGTTATATGGAGTATAATAGCATATTTGTGTGTGTGTGTGTGTGTGTGAGAGAGAGAGAGAGAGTGTGAGTGTGTGAGAGAGAGAGTGTGAGTGTGTGTGTGTGTGTGTGTGTGTGTGTGTGTGTGTGTGTGTGTGTGTGTGTGTGTGTGTGTGTGTGTGTGTGTGTGTGTGTGTGTGTGTGTGTGTGTGTGTGTGTGTGTGTGTGTGTGTGTGTGCGTGTGTGTGTGTGAGTGTGTTTGTGAGAGAGAGTATGAGAACTCACCTTGATACGTCTGAGAAAATCAAAATATGCACCTCAGCTCTCAGAACTACATGGAGTAAACAAAAACAAAGTAAGTGTATTTATGCATCTGCTGCCTTTTGATGGTGAGAAATGCAGACTAAACAAAGCAAGTGGATTTAAACACTTGCATGCAAGCCTGCTGGTCATTTGATGGTGGAAAGAGCAGCAAGCAACATGAGAAAGGGCTTGACTTGTAGTGAAGTTTTAGAGATGATTATGCAGCCTGACCCCTCCAGCGAGCTGCAGGATGTATCGTCTTCTCCCTCTGACACCACAGACTCAGGAGAGTCAGATCCTGATTTGGATGTGGCATCCTCATCATCCTCTCTAGCTTCCACTGAAGGCGAGGAAGATTCGGAGGATCCTGGATCTGGGTGGATTGGGAGAAACGGCGAAGTGTGGTTTTCCACCAACGCGGAGACAACTTTCTTCAGCCTGCCAACTCCCGTGACTCCAGGGCCGACGCGCTATGCCATCGCAAGGGTCCAGAACATGGATTCTGTGTTCAATCTGTTTTTTACGGAGTAAAAATAGGAGGGGAAGGCGATGATCCCACAGGCAACGTGTGGACTCCCCTCTGGACCTGTAGACGCCGGCCAAAATCAGTAGCCCCATGTAGGCACGGAGATCTGTGGAGTCCACCCCGGTCCAGTCTCTCAATTTTTGTGCGGCACGCATGGAGGTTGGTCATGCTGACAATGAGGTCAGTCATCTGCTCCGTAAAAAACAGAATCCGTTGAACACAGAATCCATGTTCTGGACCCTTGCGATGGCATAGCGCGTCGGCCCTGGAGTCACGCCTCTGGCAGGCTGAAGAAAGGGAATTGTCTCCGCATTGGTGGAAAACCACACTTCGCCGTTTCTCCCAATCCACCCAGATCCAGGATCCTCCGAATCTTCCTCGCCTTCAGTGGAAGCTAGAGAGGATGATGAGGATGCCACATCCAAATCAGGATCTGACTCTCCTGAGTCTGTGGTGTCAGAGGGAGAAGACGATACATCCTGCAGCTCGCTGGAGGGGTCAGGCTGCATAATCATCTCTAAAACTTCACTACAAGTCAAGCCCTTTCTCATGTTGCTTGCTGCTCTTTCCACCATCAAATGACCAGCAGGCTTGCATGCAAGTGTTTAAATCCACTTGCTTTGTTTAGTCTGCATTTCTCACCATCAAAAGGCAGCAGATGCATAAATACACTTACTTTGTTTTTGTTTACTCCATGTAGTTCTGAGAGCTGAGGTGCATATTTTGATTTTCTCAGACGTATCAAGGTGAGTTCTCATACTCTCTCTCACAAACACAAACACGCACACACACGCACACACACAAATATGCTATTATACTCCATAAAACTCCATGTAAAAGCCAGAAACTAAGCTTTTTTTTGCACAGGCCTATCTAAAGGGTTAATGGTGCCACCTGGTTATCAACAGTAAAAATAAAAATTTTTACCTCTTCCCAACAGGGAAAACCACCAACAATCAAAAATGCATGATTATATGGTGTCATGGCTTTGCAATCAAAAAATGTGGTTATAATGGAAGTCTATGGGGCAAAAACAGCCACGAACAGTAAATGAGAGAGAAAAAGTTAAAATCTGATGCTGCACAAAAACTAACAATGCATCAAAACCAATGTTGTTTCTAATCTTTGACATGTCCAAGACTGTGATAAAAGCTAAAAAAAAAAATCCAGTCCACATTCACATTTTATATTGAAAATAAGTCATTATGTGTGTTTTTTTTCCCAAATCGGTGACATCATTTATGAATTTGGCAATTAAAGAGTTAAAATCCTGATTTTTTTTTTAACATTTAGTAGTTTTGATCAGGACTGAGGTTGATTAATAGATTTATGCAAAAAAAATTTTAACAAATATTTATCTGATACATTTTTACATCTGATCCCTTACTTCAAAAGCACATATTGTTAATAATATGATTACAGACTGTAATCTAGATGTGCTGTGTTTGACAGAAACCTGGCTAAAACCAAACGATTACATTACTTTAAATGAGACCACCCCTCTAGATTACTGTTATAAACATGAGCCTCATCTGAAAGGCAAACGGGGAGGTGTTGCTGTAATTTATAGTAATATTTTTAGAATTACCAAGAAGTCTAGTTACAAATAGGGCTGCTCGATTATGGAAAAAATCATAATCACGATTATTTTGGTCAGTATTGAAATCACGATTATGTAACACGATTATTTCACATGACTTTGGGAACGTGTTGCATTTATTAAAAAGACACGGTAACACTTTACAATAATGTTAATTCGTTAACATTAGTTAATGTATTAACTAACATGAACTAACAATGAGAAATACATTTGTTACAGTATTTATTAATCTTTTTTAATGTTAGTTAATAAAAATACAGCTGTTCATTGTTTGTTTATGTTAAGTTTACAGTGCATTAACTAATGTTAACAAATACAACCTTTCACTTTAATAACGTATTAGTAAGTGGTGAAATTAATATTAACTAAGATTAGTAAATGCTGTAGAAGTATTGTTCATTATTGTTAACTAATGCTAATTAATGAACCTTATTGTAAAGTGTTACCAAAGACACCTTTCAACAATTCTTAAAAAATCGAAATTTGAACATTGATTGTACTTTTTGAACTATAATAAATAATATAGTATTTTAATATATTCCCGCAGGTCTACCACTTATAGCCTAATGCGGGAAATTCCCCCGCAAACATTGATTCACTTTAGCATGTAGATTGTATGAGTAGCCTAAATGAATCCACACAGATTATAAAATCAAATCAATAATTTTAAAACTTTCTCCAAGACGCAATTTCACAAACCGCGTGAGTGTTCAGCGGTGATGCGTCTTCTCTCTCTCTGTCTCTCAAAATGCGCTGGACAAGGCAAGCGTCGAAACTACACATTCGCGTTCAGGAGTCGGGACATGATGGAATTGTCACTTGCACAATCGGGCCAGCATTGCATCGTAACTAAAGTTGATAATTTTTACTTCGTTTTAAGTTTTATCAGTTTAAACATTCAAGCTGAGAGAGTTTATGGCATCGGGAGGGGCGGATGTGCGCGTGCGCGCGTCATTCAGAACACAAGACAAAATAAGAGCGTTCTTTCAAAACAGAACATGGCAAAATAATCGTTTTTTACTCGATTATACTATTTTGGTGATCGTTGGGAGCAAAAATCGAAATCGAAATCGAAATTCAATTAATTGCACAGCCCTAGTTACAAATATAATTATTTTGAAGTGTTGGTGCTTAATATAGCAATATATAGTGTAAATGATAAATCACGTTTGAGATTTGTGCTGGCTACTGTATACAGGCCACCAGGGCACCATAAAGACTTTATCAAAGAATTTGCTGATTTTCTATCAGAGTTAGTATTGGCTGCAGATAAAGTACTAATTGTTGGTGATTTTAATATACAGTACATATAGATAATGAAAAAGATGCATTGGGATTGGCATTTAAAGACATTCTGAACTCTACTGGAGTTAGACAACACGTGTCAGGACCTACTCATTCTCGTAATCATACTCTAGATCTAATATTATCACACGGAATAAATGTTGATGCCGTTGAAATTCTGCAGCAGAGCGATGACATCTCAGATCATTATCTAGTCTCGTGTAAACTTCATTTAGCCAAGGCTGCAAAGCCGACCCCGTGTTACAAATATGTTAGACCTATCACTTCTGCCACTAAAGATTGCTTTATTAATAATCTTCCTAATCAGTTTCATCATCTCAGCATCCCAGATAGCTTAGAAGAACTCGATATTGCAACAGAAACTTTTAACTCTCTCTTTTCCAGCACTTTAGACACAGTTGCTCCGTTGCGCTTAAAGGGATAGTTCACTTTGAAATTAATTTTTGGTATGTTTTAGCTTACCTCAAGGGCATCCAAGATGTAGGTGTCTTTTTTTCCGCAGTGGTTTCAATTTTGATATTTTTAGGTCAAACCGTTCTTGTCTGTCAGTCATATAATGCAGGTCTATGGTCACGGTCTCAAAGAGCATGCACAGAGTCCAAATTAAACAATTCCCCATCGTAAGTACACATTGATGGCCTAAGACACGAAACGAGCGGTTTGTGTGAGAAAACGAACAGTATTTATATCGTTTTTACCTCTTATACGCAGCCATGTCCAAGTGATCTGATCTGACGTGTACGCAGACTGGTGCATAGATATATACACACTAGATGTCGCCTTGTCTACGGCAGTTCATTGGAACGAATGTCTTTAAGGCGACATCTAGTGTATATATCTATGCACCAGTCTGCGTACACGTCAGATCAGATCACTTGGACATGGCTGCGTATAAGAGGTAAAAACGATATAAATACTATTCGTTTTCTCACACAAACCGCTCGTTTCGTGTCTTAGGCCATCAATGTGTACTTACGATGGGGAATTGTTTAATTTGGACGACGGGGAATTGTTTTAATTTGGACTCTGTGCTTGTGTTTTGAGACCGTGACCATAGACCTGCATTATATGACTGACAGACAAGAACGGTTTGACCTAAAAATATCAAAATTGAAACTACTGCGGAAAAAAAGACACCTACATCTTGGATGCCCTTGAGGTAAGCTAAAACATACCAAAAATTAATTTCAAAGTGAACTATCCCTTTAAAGGGCATCTTGCAGGTTAGTATGGAAGCCCGTTTCCGCCACATTGAGTAAAAAAAATAAAGATTCTTTAAGTCATAATAATGAGAAACTTTCTCATAATTATGACTTAACATCTCGTAATAATGAGAAACTTTCTCGAAATAATGACTTAACATCTCGTAATAATGAGAAACTTTCTTGTAATAATGAGAAACTTTCTCGTAATAATGACTTAACATCTCGTACTTTCTCGTAATAATGACTTAACATCTCATAATAATGAGAAGCTTTCTCGAAATAATGACTTAACATCTCGTAATAATGAGAAACTTCCTCGTAATAATGACTTAACATCTCGTAATAATGAGAAACTTTCTTGTAATAATGAGAAACTTTCTCGTAATAATGAGAACATTTCTCGAAATAATGACTTAACATCTCGTAATAATGAGAAACTTTCTCAAAATAATGACTTAACATCTCGTACTTTCTCGTAATAATGACTTAACATCTCGTAATAATGAGAAACTTCCTCGTAATAATGACTTAACATCTCATAATAATGAGAAGCTTTCTCGAAATAATGACTTAACATCTTGTAATAATGAGAAACTTCCTCGTAATAATGACTTAACATCTCATAATAATGAGAAGCTTTCTCGAAATAATGACTTAACATCTCGTAATAATGAGAAACTTCCTCGTAATAATGACTTAACATCTCATAATAACGAAAAGCTTTCTCGAAATAATGACTTAACATCTCGTAATAATGAGAAACTTTCTTGTAATAATGACTTAACATCTCATAATAACGAGAAGCTTTCTCGAAATAATGACTTAACAGCTCGTAATAATGAGAACATTTCTCGAAATAATGACTTAACATCTCGTAATAATGAGAAACTTTCTCAAAATAATGACTTAACAGCTCGTAATAATGAGAAACTTTCTCGAAATAATGACTTAACATCTCGTAATAATGAGAAACTTTCTTGTAATAATGACTTAACATCTCATAATAACGAGAAGCTTTCTCGAAATAATGACTTAACAGCTCGTAATAATGAGAACATTTCTCGAAATAATGACTTAACATCTCGTAATAATGAGAAACTTTCTCAAAATAATGACTTAACATCTAGTAATAATGAGAAACTTTCTCGAAATAATGACTTAACATCTCGTAATAATGAGAAACTTTCTCGAAATAATGACTTAACATCTCATAATAATGAGAAAGTTTCTCGTAATAATGACTTATTTTCTCGCACTTCTACGCATGCGCAAAGCAGCGGAGCAGAAGGGCGTGCCGCACTAGCGACATCCGCTGGTCAAAGCCGTGTAAATGCATCACAGCAAACATGGCACGCTCTGCAAAACAGTTGTTTTCATTAAAGTCAGTGTGATCTACTAAGTGCAATCTGTAGTATCATTAAATAACATCATCAGTAGGCCTATATCTTCCATACTTTTCCATGCGCACGATAAGGTGTGAAAGTGGAATTTAGAAGCAGGATGGTTACCATGGTAAATTGTTACATGAATTTACAAAACTATCAGATTAAAGTAGGAATATTACATTTATTCATCAAGTTTAAGTGTAACATCTTCATAAAATATATGGGTACATGTGTTAATATAACACGTATTTTGCAGATGCTTCTAGGATATTTGATGTGCAGGTTCATCTGGAAGATATCAATACAGAAATCACCTTTAAGATGTTTATGACTTTGGGGACATTTAAACATAGTTGGGCAGTGGAATGGGGGAAAACGCAAGGTCGAGACGTGTTTTTAAAAGCTGAACTTCTTTTCAATTGAGCGCCGCATTTTTAGAACGCCGTGTCATGCGCGAGCCGCTGCAGAAGAGCGAGCGAGCGTCCGTCTAGTGCGCATATGCCTAGAAAAGCAATGAAAAAGCGCGTTCTGTATGAACGGACCCTTACACAGATTTCCAGATAAGTGTTCTTAAACAGATTTGGAAAGGTGTGCTGTCTTATCATTCCTCCATCTATTTGAAATCCATGGATCACCCTTCTGTGTTGCTGCTTGTTCATACACAAAAATACAAATGAATATTACAAATGAATAAAAGACTATCTAGCTGTGGAAGCCCATCTCATATATTGATCATTTATCATTAATGTTATTCACTGCAGAGCGTGCCATGTTTGCTGTGATGCATTTACACGGCTTTAACCAGGGGATGTCGCTAGTGCGGCACGCCCTTCTGCTCCGCTGCTTTGCGCATGCGTAGAAGTGCGAGAAAATAAGTCATTATTACGAGAAAGTTTCTCATTATTACGAGAAAGTTTCTCATTATTACGAGATGTTAAGTGATTATTACGAGAAAGTTTCTCATTATTACGAGATGTTAAGTCATTATTACGAGAAAGTTTCTCATTATTACGAGATGTTAAGTCATTATTACGAGAAAGTTTCTCATTATTATGAGATGTTAAGTCATTATTACGAGAAAGTTTCTCATTATAGAAAGTTTCTCATTATTACGAGATGTTAAGTCATTATTACGAGAAAGTTTCTCATTATTACGAGAAAGTTTCTCATTATTACGAGATGTTAAGTCATTATTATGAGAAAGTTTCTCATTATTATGACTTAAAGAATCTTTATTTTTTTTACTCAATGTGGCGGAAACGGGCTTCCATACTAACCTGCAAGATGCCCTTTAAGAGCAAATCATTTGTGACTCTAATGAGAGCTGTCTCAGTACTATGGTACGGTCTAAATCCTGACTGAAAATCCTCTCAGATATCATTTCTTTCTAAAAAGGAACATAGTTGTGAAGATACTGCCTTTTCTAGTATCTTTGACAGAAAAGGTAGATTCGAGATCAGCCTGTAATTGACTAATTTTGTAGGATCAAGTTGTGTTTTTTTTAACAAGTGGTTTAATCATAGCCAGCTTAAAGGTTTTTGGTACGTATCCTAGAGACAAAGATGAATTAATGATAGTAAGAAGAGAATCTATGACCTCTGGAAGCATCTCTTTCATTAGCTTAGTCGGTATAGGGTATAACATACATGTTGTCGGTTTAGATGATTTAATGAGTTTAGCGAATTCTTCCTCTCCTATAGCAATAAATGAATCAAATTTTTCCTTAGGGAGACTAAAATGCACTCCCTGATGCGATACTGTAGTCGACGGTTGCATAATTATAATTTTGTCCCTGATATTATCAATCTTATAAGTGAAGAAGTACATGAAGTCATTACTGCTGTGTTTACATTTCTGGGCTTGAAGCTTTCTTTTTCGTTAGTTTAGCCACTGTTTAAAAAAAAATACCTAGGGTTTTGTTTATTTTCTTCTAATAGGATTGAAAAATAAGCAGATCTAGCAGCTTTTAAGGCCTATCTGTATGCAATCGTGCTCTCTTTCCATGAAATGCGGAAAAAAAACTCTAGTTTTGTTTTCTTCCAGTTGCACTCCATTTTTCTGACTGCTCTCTTAAGGGCTGATTTTATTTAATCTTCTTTAAAGGGATAGTTCACTTTGAAATAAATTTTTGGTATGTTTTAGCTTACCTCAAGGGCATCCAAGATGTAGGTGTCTTTTTTTCCGCAGTAGTTTCAATTTTGATATTTTTAGGTCAAACCGTTCTTGTCTGTCAGTCATATAATGCAGGTCTATGGTCATTATCTCAAAGAGCATGCACAGAGTCCAAATTAAAACAATTCCCCATCGTCCAAATTAAACAATTCCCCATCGTAAGTACACATTGATGGCCTAAGACACGAAACGAGCGGTTTGTGTGAGAAAACGAACAGTATTTATATCGTTTTTACCTCTTATACGCAGCCATGTCCAAGTGATCTGATCTGACGTGTACGCAGACTGGTGCATAGATATATACACTAGATGTCGCCTTGTCTACGGCAGTTCATTGGAACGAATGTCTTTAAGGCGACATCTAGTGTATATATCTATGCACCAGTCTGCGTACACGTCAGATCAGATCACTTGGACATGGCTGTGTATAAGAGGTAAAAACGATATAAATACTGTGTCTTAGGCCATCAATGTGTACTTACGATGGGGAATTGTTTAATTTGGACGACGGGGAATTGTTTTAATTTGGACTCTGTGCATGCTCTTTGAGACCGTGACCATAGACCTGCATTATATGACTGACAGACAAGAACGGTTTGACCTAAAAATATCAAAATTGAAACTACTGCGGAAAAAAAGACACCTACATCTTGGATGCCCTTGAGGTAAGCTAAAACATACCAAAAATTTATTTCAAAGTGAACTATCCCTTTAAAGAAGATTAAATAAAATCAGCCCTTAAGAGAGCAGTCAGAAAAATGGAGTGCAACTGGAAGAAAACAAAACTAGAGTTTTTTTCCGCATTTCATGGAAAGAGAGCACGATTGCATACAGATAGGCCTTAAAAGCTGCTAGATCTGCTTATTTTTCAATCCTATTAGAAGAAAATAAACAAAACCCTAGGTATTTTTTTTTAAACAGTGGCTAAACTAACGAAAAAGAAAGCTTCAAGCCCAGAAATGTAAACACAGCAGTAATGACTTCATGTACTTCTTCACTTATAAGATTGATAATATCAGGGACAAAATTATAATTATGCAACCGTCGACTACAGTATCGCATCAGGGAGTGCATTTTAGTCTCCCTAAGGAAAAATTTGATTCATTTATTGCTATAGGAGAGGAAGAATTCGCTAAACTCATTAAATCATCTAAACCGACAACATGTATGTTATACCCTATACCGACTAAGCTAATGAAAGAGATGCTTCCAGAGGTCATAGATTCTCTTCTTACTATCATTAATTCATCTTTGTCTCTAGGATACGTACCAAAAACCTTTAAGCTGGCTATGATTAAACCACTTGTTAAAAAAAACACAACTTTATCCTACAAAATTAGTCAATTACAGGCTGATCTCGAATCTACCTTTTCTGTCAAAGATACTAGAAAAGGCAGTATCTTCACAACTATGTTCCTTTTTAGAAAGAAATGATATCTGAGAGGATTTTCAGTCAGGATTTAGACCGTACCATAGTACTGAGACAGCTCTCATTAGAGTCACAAATGATTTGCTCTTAAAGGGCATCTTGCAGGTTAGTATGGAAGCCCGTTTCCGCCACATTGAGAAAAAAAAAAAAGATTCTTTAAGTCATAATAATGAGAAACTTTCTCATAATAATGACTTAACATCTCATAATAATGAGAAACTTTCTCGTAATAATGACTTAACATCTCGTAATAATGAGAAACTTTCTCGTAATAATGACTTAACATCTCGTAATAATGAGAAACTTTCTCGTAATAATGACTTAACATCTCGTAATAATGAGAAACTTTCTCGTAATAATGACTTAACATCTCGTAATAATGAGAAACTTTCTCGTAATAATGACTTAACATCTCGTAATAATGAGAAACTTTCTCGTAATAATGACTTAACATCTCGTAATAATGAGAAACTTTCTCGTAATAATGACTTAACATCTCGTAATAATGAGAAACTTTCTCGTAATAATCACTTAACATCTCGTAATAATGAGAAACTTTCTCGTAATAATCACTTAACATCTCGTAATAATGAGAAACTTTCTCGTAATAATGACTTAACATCTCGTAATAATGAGAAACTTTCTCGTAATAATGACTTAACATCTCGTAATAATGAGAAACTTTCTCGTAATAATGACTTAACATCTCGTAATAATGAGAAACTTTCTCGTAATAATCACTTAACATCTTGTAATAATGAGAAACTTTCTCGTAATAATGACTTAACATCTCGTAATAATGAGAAACTTTCTCGTAATAATGAGAAACTTTCTCGTAATAATGACTTAACATCTCGTAATAATGAGAAACTTTCTATAATGAGAAACTTTCTCGTAATAATGACTTATTTTCTCGCACTTCTACGCATGCGCAAAGCAGCGGAGCAGAAGGGCGTGCCGCACTAGCGACATCCCCTGGTTAAAGCCGTGTAAATGCATCACAGCAAACATGGCACGCTCTGCAGTGAATAACATTAATGATAAATGATCAATATATGAGATGGGCTTCCACAGCTAGATAGTCTTTTATTCATTTGTAATATTCATTTGTATTTTTGTGTATGAACAAGCAGCAACACAGAAGGGTGATCCATGGATTTCAAATAGATGGAGGAATGATAAGACAGCACACCTTTCCAAATCTGTTTAAGAACACTTATCTGGAAATCTGTGTAAGGGTCCGTTCATACAGAAAGCACTTTTTCATTGCTTTTCTAGGCATATGCGCACTAGACGGACGCTCGCTCGCTCTTCTGCAGCGGCTCGCGCATGACACGGCGTTCTAAAAATGCGGCGCTCAATTGAAAAGAAGTTCAGCTTTTAAAAACACGTCTCGACCTTGCGTTTTCCCCCATTCCACTGCCCAACTATGTTTAAATGTCCCCAAAGTCATAAACATCTTAAAGGTGATTTCTGTATTGATATCTTCCAGATGAACCTGCACATCAAATATCCTAGAAGCATCTGCAAAATACGTGTTATATTAACACATGTATATTTTATGAAGATGTTACACTTAAACTTGATGAATAAATGTAATATTCCAACTTTAATCTGATAGTTTTGTAAATTCATGTAACAATTTACCATGGTAACCATCCTGCTTCTGCATTCCACTTTCACACCTTATCGTGCGCATGGAAAAGTATGGAAGATATAGGCCTACTGATGATGTTATTTAATGATACTACAGATTGCACTTAGTAGATCACACTGACTTTAATGAAAACAACTGTTTTGCAGAGCGTGCCATGTTTGCTGTGATGCATTTACACGGCTTTGACCAGCGGATGTCGCTAGTGCGGCACGCCCTTCTGCTCCGCTGCTTTGCGCATGCGTAGAAGTGCGAGAAAATAAGTCATTATTACGAGATGTTAAGTCATTATTACGAGAAACTTTCTCATTATTACGAGATGTTAAGTCATTATTTTGAGAAACTTTCTCATTATTACGAGATGTTAAGTCATTATTTTGAGAAAGTTTCTCATTATTACGAGATGTTAAGTCATTATTACGAGAAACTTTCTCATTATTACGAGATGTTAAGTCATTATTTTGAGAAAGTTTCTCATTATTACGAGATGTTAAGTCATTATTACGAGATGTTAAGTCATTATTTTGAGAAAGTTTCTCATTATTACGAGATGTTAAGTCATTATTTTGAGAAAGTTTCTCATTATTACGAGATGTTAAGTCATTATTTTGAGAAAGTTTCTCATTATTACGAGATGTTAAGTCATTATTACGAGAAACTTTCTCATTATTACGAGATGTTAAGTCATTATTTCGAGAAAGTTTCTCATTATTATGAGATGTTAAGTCATTATTTTGAGAAAGTTTCTCATTATTACTAGATGTTAAGTCATTATTTCGAGAAAGTTTCTCATTATTACGAGATGTTAAGTCATTATTTCGAGAAAGTTTCTCATTATTACGAGCTGTTAAGTCATTATTATGAGAAAGTTTCTCATTATTACGAGATGTTTAAGTCATTATTACGAGAACGTTTCTCATTATTACAAGAAAGTTTCTCATTATTACGAGATGTTAAGTCATTATTATGAGAAAGTTTCTCATTATTACGAGATGTTTAAGTCATTATTACGAGAACGTTTCTCATTATTACGAGAAAGTTTCTCATTATTACGAGAAAGTACGAGATGTTAAGTCATTATTACGAGAAAGTTTCTCATTATTACAAGAAAGTTTCTCATTATTACGAGATGTTTAAGTCATTATTACAAGAAAGTTTCTCATTATTACGAGATGTTTAAGTCATTATTACAAGAAAGTTTCTCATTATTACGAGATGTTCAAGTCATTGTTATGAGAAAGTTTCTCATTATTACAAGAAAGCTTCTCATTATTACGAGATGTTAAGTCATTATTACGAGAAAGTTTCTCATTATTACGAGATGTTAAGTCATTATTATGAGAAAGTTTCTCATTATTACGAGATGTTAAGTCATTATTACGAGAAAGTTTCTCATTATTACGAGATGTTAAGTAGGGTGACCATATTCCAGGTCATGTCCGGCCGGGATTTCGAGATCGCCCAAAATATCCGCGATTCGGCTTTTGCTTTCTCGTCGCCATTCATTTTGTTTACATGTACACCTTTTGATTCAGTAGTACTGAATTACTTCCGATTGGTTAATCTGAATGTAGTGTTTACATGAACACTAAACAAGTGATCGGTTGATGTGCGTTCTAGCATTGCTAAGAAAATTCCTGTGTTTTCGTCTCGATCGGGATCCGTGTGAATCAGAATGCATGACCTGCAAAGCTGGCACGTACGTGTCAGTGTCAAATAACGTAATAATGTAAACATAATGAATGGTGACTGTAGAAAGCAAAAGCCGAATCCCGGGCATTTTGGGCGATCTCGAAATCCTGGCCAGATATGTCCTGGTTAAACAGGACGTATGGTCACCCTATGTTAAGTCATTATTATGAGAAAGTTTCTCATTATTACGAGATGTTAAGTCATTATTACGAGAACATTTCTCATTATTACAAGAAAGTTTCTCATTATTACGAGATGTTAAGTCATTATTACGAGAAAGTTTCTCATTATTTTGAGATGTTAAGTCATTATTACGAGAAAGTTTCTCATTATTTTGAGATGTTAAGTCATTATTACGAGAAAGTTTCTCATTATTATGACTTAAAGAATCTTTTTTTTTTTACTCAACGTGGCGGAAACGGGCTTCCATAGGTTAGACTACCCAGTGAGTCAAGGTATAGAAAAATAATGTAGGAACTAGATTAAAATATAAATATATACTTAAACGCTATTAAGGCTTCTAGAGTCGTTTTTGTGAGAAAATTTTACTTCCGCATCTGAAAACCGCCGGAAGTGACGTAACAGGAGGGAGTGCGGTCAAAGTAAACAATAGGAAAGCAATGGATCACAATGACAGTTCGGACGCTGAGGAAATTGTAAATGTTTACTCGTATGACGGACCTCAGCCATATAAGTTAATTATGAGCCTGCTATGCAGCCAAGAGAGCAGGACAGGCCAGGCAACTACTTTTATTTGTGTAAACTCACAACAACAAGAAAACGTTGTGCTTTTGTAAAATAAAATAAAATTGAACAGGGTGCGCGTTCATGATCTCTGTGAATTGGAGCGCGTCTCAAATTAACTGAAAAACAGTGTATAGACAAGCCTCACAGACATGAGAAATATAACTATCTATATAAAGTCTGTCCACCAACGAAAAAAATTCAATCGAAAGCAAATACGGTACCATCTGATTATATCGAAATGAATGAATCTTTCGAGTCGAATCTTTTTCAATGATCCACTCACGATTCGGCTGCGATTAAAAGCTATCAAGAGGTAAAGCTCATCAGTGATTATAATATAACGACTTAAATTGCAGTTTGTTCGTCACATAAAGCTATCATATGAATAAATAACGATATTTATATAACGGACGAGTCGTATTAGATCACTTGTATGATACTTTTGTGATGTTTTTTTGTCTTTTATTATTATAATTTTTTGCGTGACAGCCCCCAGTAGGCTAACGTTACTCATTCACTTTCATTACATCGACAAGTCAAGAAGAGTCTCCATTAGGCTACATATTCAAAAATGTCCCTTTGTCTTCCATGGAAAGTCAACTTAAGGATTTGCACATGAAGGTGAGTAAATGATGGCAGAATTATCATTTTTGGAAGAACTAGTCCTTTAATATGCTTTTTAAGGCAGAGATTATGCATCGTCTGCAGAGCTAACGTTACTTACACAAAATAACATCTAAAGCGCATGTGACGAAGACAATATCTTTTAAAGTCTTTTAAATAAATGATTCTCTCTTCTATCCTTTTCTTTTGGTATAGAATAAAATACCAGTTCGGGGTTCCTCTTTCGGCTGTTGTTGCAGCCAACTGCACATCATTTTAAATATAAAACGCATGTGTATACTGATATTTTTCTAACGTCTGAACTCCTGTTTATACATCCATACTCCCTTAATTAAGATGTTTCAATATATTAGTATTAAACGCATTTTCTGATAATTTATATTTCAAGTTTTGACTGCAAATGTCACGTCCATTACGCTGGAACTGCCCAATAGTAATGTAAAGATGTGGTAGCATTGGATCTGGACGGGAAGGATAACTCTGGGAGTTGGAAGGGATGTGTCGTGATTCTGCCTTCTCACACCGCGACAGGCGACACAGGTTCGTGGATCTGAGTGTCGCGATTTCGGTTTCATTTCGCATATAGCCTACAGCCCTTATAATCATAGATGACGCCACGGGTTTTTATTTAAAAGAAAGAGCGTAGCCTACGTTTGTATGTAGGCTTATGGGAAATTTATATTCACAATAGCGAAGAAAAGAAAAAAATCGGTAGGTCTTAACGCAAGTTAACTTATGTTTACATTAATTATTTGAGTGTTTTCCATGGTTGTGTTGACATTTCTGCCTTTATAACTGAGGGGATTATAATCAGAGGAAGGTTAAGTTTAAAATAAAAAAACCTTTCAATGTAATGTATTTGTCTCCTGGTCCTTATTTTAAATAGGTCATAAAAAAATATCAATAATTATCGATATCGACCGATATGAAACCCTTATATTGTGATACAGTTTTCAGCCATATCGCCCAGCCCTATTTCAATGTTTAAGTTTTCTTTACTGACTGACTCACTCATAAAAGATAGTTTTTTGCTGAAATAATGTATGTAACTTCTGTTGCTGTTTGCGGTCAGGGACTATTATTTCCAGCGGAAGGAAGGCTTTTAGTGATTTTACTTCATGAAAGTTGCACAGATACATATTTTTCGGCTTTAATAAATGTATTGTGTAGTAACTGTTTTATAAAAGCAGTAAGGTACTCAAGGCTAGTGTTGGATCATAATTAAATGATCACCTTAATGCTTACATGGTTGAAACCAACAAAAGCACATCCATGTATGACGTAGCAGAAGCGTTTTTGAACTGCAAGATTCTTTAATCTGTAGATAAAAAATAAAATAAAGTACCTGATAGTGAAGTTTGTGGGATGAGAGACAAGATCTATAGCAAAATGATGGCCTCTCACGGTGGCTCCATACAAAGACCAGTCGCTGATGGAGGCACCACAGCCAAAATGGACAGGAGTTCTGCATGAGTCAGGTAAGCAGAATAAAATACACTGTAAATAAACAGTATTAAAACAAAGGGTTAAGTCACTAGTACACATGACCTTCCATGGCTTAATGCTTCCATAAATTAAATTTAGGAACTTCATTTTTAATATTCATAATAATTTAACAGAGGTGGAAAGTAACTACTACAAACACTTTCGGGTAAGGTGTAAACAGCCCCTTAGTGGCGAAACAATGTAATCGATAAATGCGTTACTCTATATGCTGATATGCTGATTTACTCTATTTTGATCGCTATCGTAGACATCAGTGTTTATATTTGAACTTTGCACTTTTATCCCAGTACTATGATAATTTGAACTATTGTGTCACAGAAATAATGGTACTATGAGGTTGAAAAGGCTTTTCAATGCATTCAATCTCACGTCGCTTCCACGCGTCCACTTGAAAGGGATATTACGTCACTCAACACTAAAAGATAACGACACATTTCATCCTCTGTTGAAACAAAAGTGGCAAACTTCTGTCAACCTCATCTATAAGCAAGGACAAAAATAAAAATTAAATAATTTAATTCTTTATTAAGCAATATTATTTAACCCTCTGATTATCTTCATTTGGGACGACACTAGTTATCTTTGGGGTCCCCAGACAATAACATTTAATTTTGTAACAGAATAATAGTTGTTGTTTTTTTTATGTAATTTTACACTGTTTATTAATGTTTTTACTCAACATTTGTGCAGTTTTTGGAAGATTTATGATATATTTTCAATTTCTTTAAATAAATAAATATTTCTTTAAATAGGCTTTTTACAAAAAACAGCATTTTATGTAAAATTCACTTTATAAAAGACCCATATTTCTAACTTTCATTCATGGGGATAACATGGATAATTTTACATGGTTTAGTGTAAACTTTTTGCCCATATTTTGTAAAATGTCGTTTTAAAAGTAAAAAATTATAATTTTAGCTACTAGATGGCTATAGAGCTCCACTATATGCTATTTGACTAACTGAAAGATATCTTTTCACAAGATTTTCCAGTTGGATTCATATCTAAATATTATGAAATCACAATTCTAACAATACTTTTTTTTTTTTTTTTTTTTACTGAAATTTATTTTTTTCAAATGATGTTACATTATGATTAGAATCAAACCTGAAAAGGATAAAAGTTGAAATTTTAGAGTTTATCATTTATTTCATCATCTTTTTTTCATATAATTGTACAAATGTGATCTACACTTCAGTTACTAACTGTAACAGAACAGATATGTACAGTTAGATTATATATTGAGTACTGCTACAAATACATGACATGAACATTAAAATGCAATGAATTGAACAGCATAAGTTAACAAATAAGCAAGTAAAGCCACCTCCGTTTCTCATAACAAGCGCGGGTGAAGCTCCGGGTGTAGCGTTAGCTTCGTCCTGTCACTGGCCTGTAAATCGGGTTGGTCCGGTCGGAGATCCTTTATTTCTTAAAGGTCTTGTGAAAGGTTTTTATTTGTAAATCAATAACAGAATTTGGTTTAACTTCTGCCATTCTCTCTACGAAAATGATCAGCCTAGCTATGTTTTGACGTAGTCGGAGTGACGGTGTCGCCCGCGCACTCGCAGTAGTGGCAAAGAGCGTTGAGTTGAATGGCAGGTGACGAGAACCAATCAGATTGGATAAAATAACATGTATCCAATTCTGATTCGCCAGGGACGCAGCGACCTGCGTCCGGGGGAGAATCTTTAAGAAACCAATTAGAGACCAGCTTCAGGTCACATGCTGCCCGAAAATTTAAAGAGTCCATAGACCAGTGGTTCTCAACTCCAGTCCTCGGGACCCGCTGCTCTGCACATTTTGTATGTCTCCCTTATTTAACACACCTGAACCAGATCATCAGCTCGTCAGGAGAGACTCCATGAACTGATTTGAGTGTGTCAGATAAGAGAGACATACAAAATGTGCAGAGCACCGGGTCCCGAGGACTGGAGTTGCCATAGATCCATTTGTCCGGCGTCCCTCTCACATGAAACCAGAGAATGTCTAATAGGAAGAGAATTGGCACTCTCTGGTTACTTCCGGTTTCTGGACTGGCTGCAGTAACACGTCTCTGTCCATGCGGGGGCGCTCGCAGGCGAGTGCAGAATGAATGGAGGTCTATGGCGCTATACCCATCAAATTCCACTTTTCTCAGGATATAATTTTTTGTCTAGTAATTTGAATGTTGTATCCGAAAGGAGATGCAAAGAAATTACACATTGCTGGGTGTTAGATTTTTTAGAGTCACTTATTTGCTTTAAAAAGTCTTTTAAAATGTCAATGACGTCATACACAGTGATAGTGCTTTACGGCATCGGTTCCCAACAGGGGGGTCGCGGCCCACAAGGGGGCCTCAGCGAGCTCTGTGGGGGGTCGCGTCATATTTTGAAAAGTTTTGAGCAATTTGCATTAAATAAAAGTCCTTAACTTTTTTCTGTTCAAAATGTATATAATGAGCGAGTCCATCATGAATCCATTTTTCAAACCGTGTTTTTGTCTTATCCTGAATCACTATGGTGGTACACCTATAATAAGTGATTACATTGGGACTATTTTACCCTGGTTCGGATCGCTGCCGCTGCGGAGTAGCCCAGTACCTCGCACACAGAGAGAGAAGTAGTTCCGGCTACAATGTTCTTCCGAAAGACGCATTATTCTGTTAAAGAAGAAAAAACTGGCACTAGAGATTGAGTTGCTTCAAAAGGAACTTCAGAGTAAGTGCTAAATACACTATTTCACACAGAGTACTATTGCTGACCTTGGATAACAATATATCTTATTGCAGGCAAAAGATGACCATCATTGGCTTTTCTTGACAAAGAATAATTGAAATAAAACTCAAGGAACTAAGCATGTTGTCTTGTCTTCTATTCATTTAATGAAGGTTTTTGTTTTAAAAAAAAAAAAAAAAAATGGTGTTCCACAATTCTGTCCCGTGCAGCTCTGCCACTTGGTTGGTCCAAGTACACTGGCTGGAGGTCATCATCAGGCTGCACCTCCACCACAGGGGTCCTCTCCTTTCTGATGGTGGCACTATTGTGGAGTATGGCACATGCAACAATAATGTCACAGGCCCTGTCAGGTGCAACCCTCAGACACTGAAATCTTTCCTTTAGTTGCCCAAAGGTCATTTCAATGCGTGCCCTTGTCCTGGCTAGAGCTGCATTGAAACGGGTTTGGGTCAGGGAATGGCGTCATGAAATACTGCCTGCAGGTATAGCCCCTGTCACCAAGCAGGATCCCGTCGTAAGCACCTGGAAAAATGCAGTTTTGTTAGGCTCAGAATAAATGTATGTAATACAGTGAGCTTGATATTAAATATTTCCTTACCACGTTCAAATAATGTGCATAAATGTGACTCTCTGAAAATCCTGGAGTCATGCACAGAACCAGGCCATTTTGCTTCCACATTTGTGATGTAGGACATGGAGTCACACACCATCTAAGATATTTTTAATCAGTCAACTGCATGCTTTTTGATTACATTACTTTTTGTATTATTTGATATATTCTGGACTCGCTTCTCCAAGGTAAATGGTGAATTGTTTGATGTCAGGCTGCATGCTCAGAAAGCGGCAGTGGATTGTGCAGCGTGAGACCACCTTCAGCAACAGGTTCTTGTCGTAAAAACGGACAAGACATGGCTGCGAAAGACTTCCCGTATCACCTCCGCTTATAAAGCCGGGATCTAATCCTGTTAACATGAAATAAGCCTGCTCCCGAGCAGGTTTAAGCTTGCGCACCTGCTGCTATGACAGCAAGTCCAGGATGAGCGTCGAAGAACCAAACAATCCAAGATCATGCCAAATCTCCAACAATCAAATCCAGCTAACTGAGTTAGCGACGTACGAAGAACGGGCCCCTGGGGCCTGTTTCAGAAAGGAGGTTCAACTGAGTTGACTTACCCTGAGATGGGAAACTCTGAGTTTTCGGTTACAGAACAGCTGAAATTAGTTAGTTCAATCAACTCTGAGTTGACTGACTCTGAGTTAAGCGCGTGCACCACCACTATAAAAAGCCATTATCAATGGAGTGCAGATATTATGAGTCACCATGGTAACAGCGCCAGACAAAAAGAGGTCTGCATATTTCTCACCAGCTTCTGCAAGCGTACGAAGACATATTATTATTATGACCGCCGCTAGCGTAGCTAGCCGGTCATATAGGGATTGTCAAAGTTTTTTTTTTTTTTTTTTTTTGTCACCTTACTGAATTTTTCGTCAACGATACCAGGGACACCGAAGCACCGGGGAACATGAAATTTGGTGGGCATGTAGCCCCACTAGACTTCTAAGGAAAAATTTCGTTTGGTCCCCGGGGGCCACTCCCCCCCCGCGCTGGGCCCCCCCAAACCCCCAAAAATGCCGTTTTTCCTAAATAACTACCTGAACCGTGGCACCGAGGATGAAGAAATTTTTATGGTATGTTGGTCTACTAGACTTTTACGGAAAAATTTCGTTTGGTCCCTGGGGGCCACTTCCCCCCCCGCGCTGGGGCCCCCTTAAATTTTTCGTCAACGATACCAGGGACACCGAAACACCGGGGAACATGAAATTTGGTGGGCATGTAGCCCCACTAGACTTCTAAGGAAAAATTTCGTTTGGTCCCCGGGGGCCACTCCCCCCCCCGCGCTGGGCCCCCCCAAACCCAAAAAAATGCAGTTTTTCCTAAATAACTACCTGAACCGTGGCACCGAGGATGAAGACATTTTTATGGTATGTTGGTCTACTAGACTTTTACGGAAAAATTTCGTTTGGTCCGCGGGGGCCACTTCCCCCCCCGCGCTGGGGCCCCCGTAAATTTTTCGTCAACGATACCAGGGACACCGAAACACCGGGGAACATGAAATTTGGTGGGCATGTAGCCCCACTAGACTTCTAAGGAAAAATTTCGTTTGGTCCTCGGGGGCCACTCCCCCCCCGCGCTGGGCCCCCCCAAACCCAAAAAAATTCAGTTTTTCCTAAATAACTACCTGAACCGTGGCACCGAGGATGAAGAAATTTTTGTGGTATGTTGGTCTACTAGACTTTTACTGAAAAATTTCATTTGGTCCCCGGGGGCCACTTCCCCCCCCCGCGCTGGGGCCCCCGTAAATTTTTCGTCAACCATACCAGGGACACCGAAACACCAGGGAACATGAAATTTGGTGGGCATGTAGCCCCACTAGACTTCTAAGGAAAAATTTCGTTTGGTCCCCGGGGGCCACTCCCCCCCCGCGCTGGGCCCCCCCAAACCCCCAAAAATGCAGTTTTTCCTAAATAACTACCTGAACCGTGGCACCGAGGATGAAGACATTTTTTAAGGTATGTTGCTCTTAAGGGCCCACATCAACCTAGCCCATAATCACTCATTTGTGATTTGCGCCCCTCCCATAAAAAATGAAAATGCAATATTATTCTGCTTTAATCGCCCCTATCTTCAGTGGAGATGTTCAGAACTGCACCATATTTCATGTGTATGATTAACTTGACAACCTCTGGGGGTATCCTCTGCTAAGTTTTGTAGAATTTCATCCATGGGGGGGTATAAAATAAATTCATTTATGTGCACATTTAGTGACTGTACACTCATCGGCCTGTAGATGGTGCTGTTGAGCGAAGGGTTGCTGGTTTAGGATGATACTGTCACACACACACATGCAGGAATACAAACAAACGCAAGCATGCACACACACTGACATCCACACGCACAGACACACACCCATACACACACATACAAATCCACATGCACAGACACACACACACAAACACACATGCGCACACATGTACACACACATACATACACGCACAGACACACACACACACACACACACACACACACACACACACACACACACACACACACACACACACACACACACAGACAGACACACACATACACAAACACACACACATACACACACACACACACACACACACACACACACACACACACACACACACACACACACACACACACACACACACACAGACAGACATGCACATACTATAACTTTTTTTAGGTATATACATAAACACGCAATACAGCCAAATTACTCCACGTCATTTATTTTTGTGGAAAGCCAGTGCAGGCCTGAGCGGCGGTCATATTTTGTACCGCGATGCGGTACATCTAGTTCTTCTGTAATTTGAAGTCAAATCTGATGTAATTGCATTAGACTATAGAACAATTCTGTATATTTAACATACATTTTTAAAAGGTTTATTTTTTATGTAACCTTCTCCCTCTACACACTTTGGTCAATTCAAGAAAAATCCATGCAATTGTATATTGTTTATTTGAAAGCATTAAAAGTGCAGTTTCTTGTCTCTCCTTGTATTGTTCAAGTGGTTGAGGTTGATATGGGATTTATTAATAAGTAGACTTTCTAAAGATAGTCATTATTACATGAATCTAATTACACGGTTGAAGATGTCATTTGTAGTTAGTAATTAATAACTATTTTAGAGTAACTTACCCAACTGTTATAATATCAGAGGTGAAACTGGAAGAACAGTATGTTATTCAACCTAATTTTAATTTTCATGGGTGCAATCCTGCAGGTATTAAAAGAACATGGCAGCAGCTGAAAATTAAATATAAGAACATAATTCAATCAGGTAAGGTTTGAGCATATCATGGGTGTAGGCTACCTGAATTTACAAATATTTGACATATTAAATAACTAAATAGCATCCCAGTGTCTAGCAGTGCAGCAGCATTTTTGGCTGGGGGAATTCCTGGAGGGACTTCAGAGCCAGTCACTCCCGAAGATCCAAGGGCCTTCATAAAATGTAAGAGGTTTACATATGTGTTATTTCTTATATAGGCTATTTTTGATATTTCCATTTATTTTACTTTGGGTTGGGTTTTTTGTTGGTCCCAACAGATTCCGATGGTAATATCTGTCTTTTGGAGCCTCCTGTCCCAACAAAACCTGCAGGCAGTTGTAAGTAGCCTACTCAATACACCAGAAATTATGACAAATAGTGTTATAAAGTGTACTCATCTTCACAGGACGATGGGGATAATGTTATGTGTCACATCAAACAATCTACACATTCAGATTTTTTCACATTTTTATGTGGAGTAGAATCTAAGTTTAAAGCTAAGTATAAATGGGTAGTCTTATCTCTCCCCCCGCCCCCAAAGTGGAAGAACAGCAGGAGGACGGTCCATCAACTTCTGTTGCACAGATGAACAGAGTTCAGTGATTTTCGGTAAATGCCACAGTTTAATTCTGTAGAATTTGTTTAGAACTACATTATGTAACTCTAATCTACTACTGTATATTCAGTTGCCAGTTAAGGAGTTAATAGACTTCATCTTATTTAAAAAATTGGGGAAAAAAACCCAGTAAAAATAGCAATATTGTATTTATTAATTAAAGATTCATTTTATTAATAAAAATGTACTGAAAGAATGAATGAGGTGTTTAAACACCACTTCCTCTTTAAAAAAGGGGAGGAGACCGAAAGAAACTCTGGGTTTACCGAAGAAAACCTGCTCCCGGCCAGGTTAGGTTCACAGAGTAAGTTACCATGGTAACTGACTCTGAGTATAAGTTACCTCTCTTTCAGAAAAGGGCTTGACTTACTCTGCTTTCTCAGGTTTAACATACCTCCCATTCTGAAACAGAAAACCCAGAGTTTCCCTCATTTCAGGGTTAACATACTCTGAGTTTTCACTTAACCTCCTTTCTGAAACAGGCGCCCCTGGTCTTTTCACGATCGGATAGCTATCCGATCTGAGAAAACGCATGAAGTGGCCAGGTGTAAACAGCCCCAGAAATCATTCTAATATTCTGATTTATTATGAGTGTTGGAAACAGTTCTGCTGCCTAATATATTTGATGAATAAAAGGTTAAAAAGAACTGCATTTATTAAAAAATATATATAATTTCTAATAATATAAATCTTCTTTACTATCACTTTTTTTAAAATCAATTTAACACATCCTTGCTGAATAAAAGTATTGATTTATTTTAAAAAAATAAAAATAAAATACTGACCTCAAATTACTGACCAGTAGTGTATATTGTTGTTACAAAAGATTTCTATTTTAAAAAAAAATTGCTTTTTTTTTAAATTTTTTTTTAACTTTTTATTCATCAAAGTATCCTAAAAAAAGTATCACAGGTTATGAAAACATATTAAGCAGCAGAACTGTTTCCAACTTTGATAATGAATCATCATATTAGAATTATTTCTAAAGGATCATGTGATAGACTGGAGTAATGATCCTGAAAATTCAGCTTTGCATCACAGAAATAAATGATCATTTAAACTAATTATTTTAAATTGTAAAAATATATCACAATATTACTTTTTTTTCTGTATTTTTGATCAAATAAATGCAGGCTTGATGAGCAGAGGAAACTTCTTTCAAAAACATTAAAAAATACTAATACTTATACTTGCCCTGTAATACATGTATTCTTTGTTTTAGATGTTATTAACTTAAATTCTTATGAATAATAAAAATGTTGTATGGGTTATGTAAAAACAAATATTGCATCACAATTGATTGTCAAAACATTTGGTAACTAAATAGAATTTCATGAAGTTTAGTGACAACATGTTACAATGTTTACATTGTACAATGACTGGTAGGATACAGTTTTTATTATTGCTTGACAAAAATTTCAAGATTTCAATTCCATTCTTGTGATTTGATTCCGATTTTGATTCAATATTGACTACTTTGGATACATGTTTATTTTAAATTTTATTTAAAAAAATAATCTCACCTAATGCTGTAAACATAGAGGGCCCAATCTGCTGGTATTATTAAAGGTTAAAAATAACAAATGAAATTAAATATAATTCAGTTTTTGTTATAATAACAATTATTTATTGACATAAGTAAAAATATAATAAATATGTAATATAGTGCTCAGCAAAATCTCCTCTCTAGCTATTTTTTCTATTCAATTAACATGCTATGGTCATTAAATGGCTTTCCTGAGGTAAATGTAACGTTATGTGACATAATTGTTCTCCTGCTATTATATATTGACCTCTTTCCGTGGTTGAAAAACACTAATTGGTCGATATTATGTATACTTTCGGTAAGTTGTACTGCATCTTTAAATAAAAAAGTAACAGCTGATCGGTTCACGTGCACTTGAACTGAGGCGCTCAGCGATCTGTCACGTCACATTTACAAACGCCAAACGTATTTTTTGTCTGAATTTCGTAATAAAATTGATGGAATCTAAGAGCTGATAATTAGTTTAATATTAAAAGTACCTCTTTGCTCCGCAATTTTTCTGTGCGTGAGAAAATGGATGTGTGGCGTGAGAGCGTGTGAAAAGTGAGTCTCACGCTCAATGCGTGAGAGTTGGCAGCCCTGCCCCAAACTTTTGAACGTATAAGTGTACAGCAGGGGTCTCCAACCTTTTGTGAGTGAGGGCTCCCTGAAGGGATAAAATAGTCTAGAGGGCTACTTGTTTGATATAGGCTACTCATACTCACTTGCTGCGTTCGAAACCGCATACTCAATGAGTAGGTACTTCATTTCAATAAGTACTTACTTAACGAGCGCTAAAAGAGTAGGTAGGCTACTTTATAGCCAGATCTCGTTGAGTATGAATGCGAACCGGACATCTGCTATGTTGACGTTGTCATGTGACCTACGACGCGTTATCACACGCGCAACAACTTAAAAGATTTGAACGACACGTTTAATTCATCAATCTGTAAATATCTTGATATTGATTAAACTTGCTCATTTTGTGGTCTTTTTGAAGAAACTGCTGCCCATTTATTTTGTGAACACATTTATGGTTGATTTAAGTTCTTATATTTAACCCTACTAATGTGACCCACCGTTATATCCTTAACGATATTATTTATTTTTATTACGAAATCCCAAAATTGTCATCTCTTGAATATGTTTTTTATTTTTTATTTTATATCCAAACATTTTCATCCACAAGCAAAAGTGGCTCATTGCTTTGTTTTCCTCTTTTTCTTGTTGAATTTAACTCTCGTTTCATCCCTCAGGCCTGGGCCTATAACTAACAAAAAAATGAATTTTTTAAATGTATTATAATGAATTATTTAAGAAAATATATATTAAGATATTCAATCTTGTTGATTCTTTTTTCCTGTGTAAAAAATCTCATATTATGTATGCAAACCCATGATTGATATATATATATATATATACCTCATAACATCAGTAACTCAACAGCCCTACCTAGAACGGTTTTCCTCACTGTAAACCCGGATAAGTAGAATCTACTTAAAAAAACCAAGGTAACTTGTTGCCTTAAATTTTTTAAGTAATGAAGCATTAGTTGAATAAGACAAGTGGACTACGTTCAATGTACTTAAGCCCATAATGGAATGGAATAGAACATTTAAGTTGAATGTACTTATAACCGAGTTACAGTAACTGAAGATACTTAGTTTAAACAATCATTCCCCACCCATTTATTTAACTCAGCTTGTTAAGTAAGCATTACTCCATTACCAATTCAACTAAATTATATATTCTAACGGGCCCAACTTAACTTTTAGTTCCTGAAACTCAAAATATCTTTCAATCAATAGAGCCATGTAAAATACACACATACAACTGCAACATTACACTGATCCAATTATATTTTATTGAACATGTCTTTTTTTTAGCAACAAAAGAAATAATGCCATGGCCTAATAGGCTTCTAGTGTGTAGTTTCCTCACATACTGTATTTTTACAGCACTAGTACAGTAAAAAGCATTTACAGTACTCCACTGTAATTACCAAATACAGTATAACCCACATACTTTTACAATATTAAACTTGTCTACAGCAATAAATTGTATTTTACAGGGAATGCTGCTTTTATAATTACATAATTAAAATATTATACGTTAAGGTTTCATAAGAGTAGCCACACTAGGAAAAAGAAAACAACATTTGGTTAAAAGCAAAGATCAGAAAATTGCCTTCTGTGAACATGTTGGCTGAATTTTTTAAAACATAAAATGCAATTTTAACACTTTAACAACAAACAGGTAACACTAAGCGCTTAATTAAAGGGATAGTTCACCCAAAAATTTTAAATTAGCACATGATTTACTCACCCTCAAGTCATCCTAGGTCTATATGACATTCTTCTTTCAGACGAATACAATCGGAGTTATTTAAAAAAATGTCCTGGCTCTTCCAAGCTTTATAATGGCAGTGAAGTGCTGTTTCTGTTTTGAAGTCCATAAAAGTGCAAACGAAATCCCATTCAAAGTCTGCAAGTTTTCGCAGAAGTGAGGAAACCTGTAGGCTTACAGTGGTGTTCTTTTTTTTGCATAACTTGGCCAGTTTTCTTTGAAGTTACTTGTCCTTTCTTTGTTTTTGATCCACGTTCAGGATTGATGTCAAGAAAGCGTCTAAAAGGCAGAAAAGAAAGAGAAAAAAAACAATGAAATATTATGGACTGAGTTTATATATTTTGACAGAGAGAGACAGCACAAAAGATGTGTAAATAAAAAACGGATATCGGTTTTAACGACTAATTTGTTTGGATAAAACTAAACAACATGAAAAAAAAATGCAATGTTGGATGTTGTGATCAATAACTGATATTTCTTCTGCCCTGGTTAAAATACATCAACTCAATGTGTCTGTTGACAAGCGCACTGTCAACTAACTAAACTTTTGGAAGTGGGGTTGCCAGATTTAAAGTTTTATTCTACAACTTTTGTCTACTCATCACCCAGCTCATTAACAATATCATCCCCTCATCAGGTCCATCAGAGTATCAGTGGAAAGGCAGTCATAGACTCTCAGTTTATGTAGAGCACACATTGCCAGAATCCAGCCCAAACCTTTGTGACAGAAATAATTTAACTTAATTGCAAGCCTTGCAATGTGAATTGCATACATGACTACATGATAATGTTAAACATGACATTTACCAGACTAAAATGCATGTTTGCACCCAAAAATGAAAATTCTGTCATTAATACTCACCCTCAAGACTTTCGTTCATCTTCGGGACACAAATTAAGATATTTTTAATGAAATCTGAGAGGTTTCTGTCCCTCCATTGACATCAATGTCATTGCAACTGTCAAAAGCCCAGAAAGGTAGTAAAAACATCAGTAAATAGTACATATAACTACGTTGGTTCAACCTTAATATTATGAAGTGACGAGATTACTTTTTGTGCGCAAAATAACCCCAAAATAACAACATTGTTGAATAATCTCTTCTTTTCCATGTCATTCTCCTACACTGTTGACGTAGTGTAAACAGTGCAGCGCTTATGGATTCTACATCAGAGCGTAGGCTCACTATTGGCTAGCTCCTGGGTCATCACACACGACCAGAGTCGGCCAATAATAAGCCTACGTTCTGACGTAGAACCCAGAAGCACTGCACTGGCTTTTTTTCAAGGCTTGCACCTTGAAATCTATAACAGGGTTTGCGTTCTCGAGCCACCAGGCACTGTTTTGTGCAGATGAGTGGGCCGGAGAGCGTTAAAGGATAACTCTTGCCAAAATGCAACCTCTTTTTGTTAATCTACCCGAGGCAAATTTCGTTTAAAAGCATAATTAGGATGGAAACGTCACTTTTAAGTTTGACCGTATTTTCGTTTTCGGTCAAATTGCCTTTTGAATGGGAGTGCTTGGGGCATGACTATGATAGCATCAAAAATCACTATTTTTAAAACACTAAGAAGGCTCGACACAACATGAAACTTTGCTCTCAGTATCACCAGGGGCTCTACACATGAACTCCAGCATTGAGAACATTGTTTGTGTACACGTCGCTCCACACACACAGGAACCCAGACCGACCCCTTCCACAGCCAATACCCCTCTGTCCTCCTTTTCTCCGCTAACCGAGGAAGAAGTATCTACACTTCTCCTCTCCAGTCACCCTACCACCTGCACGCTTGACCCCATCCCCTCACACCTTCTACAAGCCATCTCTCCCACACTTCTACCATCACTCACACACATCATCAACTCATCCCTCCACACTGGCACCTTCCCTACAGCATTCAAGCAGGCTCGGGTTACTCCACTGCTCAAAAAACCAACGCTAAACACATCATTGGTAGAGAATTACAGACCTATCTCTCTCCTACCATTCATTGCGAAGACACTTGAAAGAGCTGTCTTCAACCAACTAAATTCCTTCTTGTCTCTAAACAACCAGCTGGATGTCAACCAATCTGGCTTCAAGAAAGGACATTCAACTGAGACTGCATTACTGTCAGTCACAGAAGCCCTACGGATCGCAAAAGCTGCTTCCAAATCTTCAGTCCTCATTCTCCTGGATCTGTCTGCTGCCTTCGACACGGTGAATCATCAGATCCTTCTGTCCACCCTCTCATCACTGGGCATCACAGGAACTTCACTCCACTGGTTTGAGTCCTATCTCACAGGTAGGTCCTTCAAGGTCGCATGGAGAGGCGAGGTATCCAGAGCACATCAGCTGACCACAGGGGTTCCCCAGGGTTCAGTTCTTGGTCCCCTCCTCTTCTCCATCTACACCACATCACTGGGACACATCATACAGGCACACGGTTTTTCCTACCACTGCTATGCTGATGACACACAGCTCTTCCTCTCCTTTCAACCAGATGATCCCACAGTAGCTGCACGGGTCTCAAGCTGTCTGGCGGACATCTCCACATGGATGAAGGAACATCACCTGCAGCTCAACCTGGCAAAGACTGAGCTTCTCGTCCTCCCTGCCAATCCATCTCTACAGCACGACTTCACCATCCAGCTAGAGTCATCATTAATCACCCCATCAAGATCGGTCAGAAATCTTGGAGTAACGTTTGATGACCAGCTGACCTTCACAGATCACATTTCAAAGACAGCTCGATCATGCAGGTTTGCACTGCACAACATCAGGAAGATCAGGCCTTTCCTAACTGAGCATGCAACACAACTTATCGTCCAGGCCCTGGTCATCTCTAGGCTTGACTACTGCAATGCCCTTCTGGCTGGACTCCCAGCATGTGCGACCAAACCCCTACAGATGATCCAGAATGCTGCAGCTCGTCTTGTCTTCAACGAGCCCAAGAGGGCCCACGTCACTCCTCTGTTCATCTCTCTGCACTGGCTACCTCTAGCTGCTCGCATCAAGTTCAAGGCACTGACGCTTGCTTACAGAACTATCATAGGCTCAGCTCCCTCCTACTTTCACTCACTCCTACGAGTCTACATCCCTACCAGACACCTAAGATCGGTCAACGAGCGACGTCTCGTGGTTCCATCACAGAAAGCCACAAAATCACTTTCCAGAACATTCTCATTTACAGTTCCATGCTGGTGGAACGCTCTCCCCACCCTCATCCGGAATGCAGAATCCCTGACAACATTCAAAAAACAGCTGAAAACCAATCTCTTCCGTGAGCACTTAACCTTATAGAAAAAAAAAAAAAAAAAAAAAAAAAAATTTCCTTTCCCTTTGAAACATCACTTATCAGGCTTATGCTACTCTGAATAATACCTGAACTTCGTATTTTGAGCACTTCCTGCGTTGTTGTTGCTTTTGCCTCTTTATGATGACTCGCTGAATTTAGTCCTAATTTGTAAGTCGCTTTGGATAAGGGCGTCTGCTAAATGACTAAATGTAAATGTAAATGTAAATGTACACAGAGTTTACTAAAAAGAAAGATTTTGAACAACTCACTGAAGCTGTGTCTGCTGGCATTTTGACGGTCAAAAATAGTCGATCTAATAAATTTATTCTAGAGCTGCTGTAAACCCTAAACAATCTATGTTACTGTACTTTCCTATTATCACTGTAAAGCTGCTTTGAAACAATCTATATTGTTAAAAGCGCTATATAAATGAAGGTGACTTGACACTGTTTACACTACGTCAACAGCGTAGGAGAATGAAATGAAAGAGTAGAGATTGTTGAATAATGTTGTTATTTTGTTTTTGTGCACAAAAGGAATTCTCATCGCTTCATAATATTAAGATTGCACCACTGTAGTTACATGGATTATATAAACGATGTTTTGACTACCTTGAAAGTTGCAAAGACGTTGCTGTCTATGGGTGATTCAGAAACCTCTCAGATTTCATCAAAAATATCTTATCTTTGTGTTCTGAAGATTAACAAAGGTCTTACAGGTTTGGAACGACATGAGGTTGAGTAATTAATGACAGAATTTTCACTAATCATTTAACTGAAAACAACTTGCACTGACATATCTTAAAATATGTGACTGCCACTGTTTTGTCTCGAGATGCACACCAGTAATGCTTTTTTTTTTTTTTTTTGACATTTTTATAAAAGCTGCTTAAATACCCTAATTTTATTAAGGCCTAGACCCGGCTTAAGCTAAGCCCAGTATGGAAACCATGGCCATATTGTTTATACCAGTAGTCAGCTTAATAAATACTGTCAAGACAAGTCACAATTCAGTCTAATATTTATATGAATGGCAAATATGCTAATGACTAACCTCTGAACAAACTCAAGGTGCTGCCTCTTCCTGGTACTGCAAGCTGAACTCATAGGAGGAGGCAAACAGCGCTGCCAGGCCAGTGATGAAGATGCTGTGATCCTTTCACACACACCTTGACCTTCCAAACGTAATGTCCAGCACTGGTCGCTTAGAGATTGACCTGTAATAAAAAAAATAAATAAAAAAAAATAATGAATAAATAAATAATATTAATAATTAAAATAACTATTGTGGGTTTCACTGTGGTTCGATGTAGTTGTCTATTCATAGTTCTATGAATAAAATTTTTCACCTAAACATTAAAATTGTTTAGGGTTAGAACGTTAAAACGCACTGGCATATTATTTTGCTTGTTTTAAGCATAAACTCACTTAATTTTGACTTATTCTTTCAGAAAACAAGCCCATTTTTACTTGTCTATTAAATGCTTCTTCATGTAAGAATATTAGATATCTGGACTGGAAACAAGAAAAAAAACACTAATTTAGAAAAACATATTTTGCAGTGGGGTGAGTAAATGATGGCTTTTCATTTTAGGTTAAAACTACCCAATGTTTACATACCAAGCAATATAAAGTGTGGACTCCACTGGCAAATGTAGATTGCAGGACATCAGCGTTGCAAATTCCTGAAACAATTTTTAAAAAGGACAGCATGATCAACAGAACCAAAACATAAAACATTACAGATTAATGAGATTTGTTGAATAATCTCTACTTATCTGCTTTAAGGATAACACCGTCTAACTTCTCTTTGAATGGTGGGAGTAGTTGTAGGACCATGGCATGGCAATCAGGAATACTAGCCTACATTTAAAAACAACATTAGGAACATGGATTTTCTTGTGCTAGCAAAATTCTGACAATGATTCAAAAGCACGATCACAGAACTGACAACATTTTTTTTTTTTTTACCACACAGACTAACGTTATAACTGTGTAACACTACTTAAAAGCACTTACATTAGCACTGGACCGTCATCAGCTTCAAGGTGCTGGATACTGAAGGAGAGGTTTGATCAGGTTGGTCTGAAAACACTGCTGTGGTGGACCAGTATCCTGAATTTAAACCAAAGGTCACTGAAGGTGCAGCTGAACATGTTTAAGCTCCAAAACACATACCCAACCAGTTCAGAGGCCGCAACTATTCTGAGGAATCAGTTGCCTGAACTTCGTGGCCTTTTCAACCAAGTAGAAGCACTTGTACGACTTCTTGTGGTTGTTCCTGCCTCTGCTGAAGAGGAGAGGAGCTTCGGTGCTCCGAGGAGGTTGAAGACCTGGCTGAGAAGCACAATGTTGCAGATTCACATTGTATCAGTCTATCACATTCACAAAGTAATACTGGATAAAGTCAGAAAGGAAAACATTTGCCAGGAGTTTATCCTGGTGAATAAGTACAGGAAGCAAGTGTTTTGTTCTTTCGTGTGAGAAGACGAGACAGGACAGTATAGAAGGGTGGATAGTTAGGATACATGGAGAGATGGGATTGAAAGGATAGATGGAGGGCAAGGAAAAATGTTCTTTATATTAAAGTTAAATGTTTGTTTTTATGTTTGTGAGATAGTGTGACAATCTTGCAGCTTGTGTCCCAAATAAGCATCTATTGTGTTATCAATTTTCCCATCCTTTTGGATTACAGAAGTAATGATTACAGATCGTTTTATATTTTCAGGTACAGCGGTTAGTTTGAAATAAGTTTATTTAACAGATTTTATTCACACACAAATTGGATTCAAATAAAACATTTGGAGTTGGCTAAATTAGTAATGTAAACAGAGCACAAACAATTAGCCTAAGTATATGAACTTATTTTAACTAAGTTAACAGTGCATAATTGTTTACAGTGCAGCATGAAAGTTCTTTGATTCTTTATTTTCTCCTCATTAATTCCACACAGCTTCAATAAAGGTTCAGCACATACGCACAAATGAGTACACTGGTGTTTTCATGGGTGTGTGGTCTAAAGCAAAGCATATAATAATATAAATCAATATATAACATAACAGAAACACAATTCAATAGGCTAACTAAACAGATGCATACAATGAGATGTAGCAGAAACACTTTCATGAACAATAAGCAACATCATTTGAATACATGAACACAAATCAATCACTACTTCTATGTAAAGCTTCCTTAAACAAGGAATATCAACCAACATAATAAATTGACTTCATCAAACAGTTAACATGAGCTGAAGTACATAAATCAAGTTGGTACTATACGCACACATCAAACGTGAGGAAAGCATGCATGAGTCTGTTTGCTACACTCACTCACTCCATGCGGACTGGTGTTTTCTATCGACGCTAATATTGAACGCCCCCTGCTGGAGATTGGCGGAGCAGCGTCTTAACGTGCTTTGACAGCGCGCTCTGTTTTTAGCTCAGTTTTTAGTCTTGATGTGTTCCTGGACTCAAAAAACTGTAGCATATAAATTGCAATTAATTAATTAATTAACCTTTATGTATCCAGGCAAGTCACTTAAGAACAATATCTTATTTTCGACAACAGCCTGGCAGGAGAGATCTCCTGAAAGTCGAACAAACATGATGAACAGGCATCAATGAATTATGATATATTTTAAAATATGTGATATGTGTATTTTTAATTGAATCGACACACTACATTTGATCATTGAAAAAAAAAAGTTTAGAAATTGTTTGGTTTGATTTCTTCCTGCCGTCGACTACTCAATGAAAGAACCATATTTGTATCGAGAGCATCGGTTCCGAGCAGACTGTGGAACATCTACGTTTACACTAGTAGTGCATTTTCGTTTTAAAACGCATACATTTATTTAGCTACGGTTAAGCCTGCCGTTAGACTATTTAGACCCGTCAGTCAAGTCCGAAGCAAGACACACGCAAGTGACATATTGCGTTATGGCAACGAAGTCTCAGACTGACAGATACATAAAAATAAAGGTGAATTTAGGCTACTTTAGTTTTGAACGTACGTTATCATGTTAATTATAATCAAATTGATTTTGTTTTATTGACCACAATATTATCACTGATATTTGTTTGAGATGGGCACATTTGATTAATTTTGGGGGGGAAATTAATGCACAGCAAGCCGTGGATTTTCCCTTACATATAAGTTTATAAAGATATACATTTTCTGTCAAAACAATAGCAGTTATCTTTGCAAGTTTCATTCGAAAAAAAACATTCGAAAAAATCCCTTGGCAACCGGCCGACGCGCGTCACTACTCGTGACGTCACAGGCAGAGTCGCCCATAGAACTCTTCTCTGGTTTTCGAGCAGTTCAGTTGATTTCTGGTCTGTAGTACAAGCGATCTGACTAGTATTTCTGTTACATCTGTGGTGAAAAATTGCTCTAATTGTTTTATATCTCTCGATCTGTGTTATATCTCATGATTTTTAGTATTTCATTTCGATCTGTGCAATTTACGTTCAGTGAACTTGTGATAAGTTAGTGACAGAACATCAGAGAGACATCTGGAGCAATGGGTCAGTGCAAATCTCACAGTTACATTGTAAAGGAAGATGCTGCTGCATCTGTGTCGCCAAGGCCTGTCCCAGAGAAAGTAGAGAAGAAGAAGAAAGGGAAGTTCCTTAGATGGGTTTTGTCTCGGAAATCCAAGAACACTTCCACCGAAGCCCAACAGAGTCAGTGCAGAAATGACAGCAGCCAACAGCCTGAGAGATGCTCTGATGTGGAAGCTGAACACAACAGCGACACTGAACACAACTCAGTGTACAGCAGGCACAGCTGTGTGTCTTCTCCCACCAGTGTGCCGGATGGTGATAAAGACATTACCAGGCAAGAGCAAAGTGGCATCATCTCACACAACAGCAGTCCTTCTCTGCCTGTGCCATCTATGACTGAGGAGAACATCAACTCAGCTTCGACATCGGATGACATTTCTTGGAAGAATGAGGATGAAATTATCCATATAAGTTCAAAGGGAAAGACAGGTCAGTTTATATAACAAGCCCCAACATGACTCATAAAATGTGCAAAAAGTACCTACATTTTAACATGTTTTTCTGGACATTGTCTTTATTATCCAAATGAAAATGTGAACTGAGGATGGATTTTGGTTGTGTGAGGCACCACAATAATGTGTCCATTCTACAGCTATTTTTAATCTGCATTTTTTATGTTTTTTTGTGGTTTATACTGTAAATTTTGTATGTCCCTCTTTTTTTTAACAGGGGAAGTCTTGCAGCACTATGAAACTATGAAAATGCTGGGTAGAGGATCATATGGATGCGTCTACGACGGGATCCGTTTGTCTGATTCACGAAAGGTAGTTTTTTTGCACTCTTGGAAGTTGGAATTTAAATTCATTAAAAGTTACATCAAAGTTAATTACTGGAATCATGTGACCTCTGCACATATAGTTAATTAATTGTAAAACATTCTTACAAAAAAAAATCTTATTTTTTCTTTCCCTTGGAGAACAGGTGGCACTCAAATATGCGCTGAAGACAGAAGCCATGGAAAATGTCCGTATTGTAAGTAGGCAATTCCTCTCTTCGTTTTATTACTCTCAGAGTACACAGTCACATTAATAATAGGACATTTTAACAAAATTTTGCAGTCACAAAAGGACCATTGTCAATAGCGTATGAACTTCCGAACCAAGCAGCTTTCTGTTAGTCAGCACAGTTCATTCGCGTGACTTTACCCTCACGCAAAAATTCCCATTAAAATGACAAAATTTTGCCCTGAAAATTTTTGCCGGTCGACAGTAAAAGTGACCGAAACTTTAGTAACTATTTCCAGTATTTCAATTACTTAACTCTTCAAACCTATACTTACCCAAATGCAGGACATAATTCTGTAGTAATTCATTTAAATTAAACCATGTCCCCTAATTATCTCACTTTTGTATAACTATTATCTCTCCTGTAGGGTCTATTCGGCAAATCCCCTCCAAATGAGGTCGCTATGATGGCTCTTATGAACAAAAATCCCAGTGTTCCTCAAATAATAAAGCTGCTGGACTGGTACGAGACACCAGAGGAATATGTACTGGTCTTAGAGCGGCCCACGCCATGTGTAGATATGAGGATATTTTTACTGCAAAATGGTGGCATCCTCAAGGAATCGACGGCACGAGCTGTGATGCGTCAGGTTGTCACTGCTGCAAGAATATGCAGTGAGAGGGGCGTCTTCCACAGCGACATCAAGCTGGAAAACCTGCTCATCAACCCAAACACCTTGCAGGTCAAATTAATAGACTTCGGTTGTAGCAAACGCTTGAAGAAGTCTTCTTATTCGGAATTCTGTGGTACGTATTATTCCACAAATCTATGGTGAATAAATCGACAAAAAGCTATGGAAATACAAATTCATTGCAATGGACGAAATCTTGTTCTTTCTTCCAGGCACAAGAGATTATGCTCCCCCTGAGTGGGTCAGGCATGGAAAGTATCATGGCAAGCCTGCAACAGTGTATTGTTTAGGCGTACTGATGTTCAAGATGCTGTCTGGGAAGTATCCTGGCGAGTACCGGTACCTCCCTCAGATGTTTGGTGAGCCCTCCTACACAGAAGACATTTCCAAAGGTGAGAGCATGTGGACGGGTCATACAGGAACTTTTATTACTGCTTAAAATAATGTGATCAGTTACACAAAGTATAACACTTACAATAATAACCGGACATCTCTCCCCTCTTCACAGAATGCAGAGATCTGATCTCTTCATGCATGGAAAGTAATCCAGCCAAGCGGATTAATATGGAAAAGATCCTCCTCCACGACTGGTTCCAGGTATCGATCCTCACCTAAAAATGTTTGGAAATAAGATACCGTCATGAGAGGAAGAACGAGAAACAAAAAAAAACAGAGAGTAGGTAAAGAAAAAACCTCATGTGCCTAAAAGAAAAAAGGTAAGGAAAGGAAGTATATGTAAGCGCTTTGAGGTCTCAGAAAAAGCGCTATATAAATGTAACGAATTATTATATATATATATCTATATATATATGCAATCACAGGTCAAAGCACAGCTTACATGCACTATTGGTTGACGATGAGACGCTATAGTCGCAGGACAAAACACCGCTCTTCCGTTCCGATAACAACATTAAACAGGTTCTCCCCACTCAGTGAATCACCCACTGAGAATCCTGTTGATTGTGCCCTAGTGATTGGTGATTCTATTACACAGAACATGAAAATAGAGACACCAGCCACCATAGTCACATGTTTGCCGGGAGCCAGAGCGCCTGACATCAAAGCAAATTTAAAAGTGCTGCTGGCTAATGCTAATCGTAAATTCTCTAAGATTATTATTCACGTCGACACAAATGATGTTTGACTCCGCCAGTCGGAGATCACCAAAATTAATATTAAAGAGGTGTGTGAACTTTCCAGTACGATGTCAGGCACTGTAATTTGCTCTGGCCCCCTTCCTGTTCGCAGGAGTGATGAGATTGTTAGTAGATTGTGTTCACTCAATGGCAAAATAATATAGAATTCATAGACAATTGGAAAAGTTTTTGGGGCAGACCTGACCTGTTGAAAAGAGATGGTATTCATCCCTCCTGGGATGGTGCTGCTCTTCTCTCCAGTAATTTGGCTCATAGTCTTAGAGATAAAACATGACAATCTGCGGCTGGTTTCACAAAGATAGACTTTGACTATGGCTTAGATATAGTAGATAGTCAGACTTCAGATAGACATCTAAATCAGACCGTTGCACAAAGCACTTAAGACTCTGACTATCTTAAGTAGGACTACACTGCAATGCATTCTGGGTAAAATAAGACATTTTCAAAACAAAAAACATGGCGGATCGAGTAAGCGCATTCAACCGCTCAGTGCAGTTTACCCCAGAGGAAAATATGTGTTTGTTGGAGTATAACAGTTACAAGGACATTTTACTTGGGAAATTTAGCGGAGAATGTAGTAACAAGAAGAAATGTTTAATTTGGAAAAAGATTGCTTCGACAGTTAAAGGGATAGTTCGGCAAAAAATGATATTAAACCCATGATTTACTCACCCTCAAGCTGTTCGAGATGCATATGTCAATCATTTTTCAGACGAACACATTTTCAGTTATTTTAGAAAATGTCTTAGATCTTTCAGTGGTTATATGTATATTTTTACGACAAAACCGCACGGATTACACCCTCAGAAGGCCTTCGTTTATCCCCCTGGAGCCGGATGGATTAGTTTTGTGAAGGATGCATGCACATTTTTGGGACTTGAAGGAGGTGGACCCCATAACTTGACATTATAACCACTGAAAGATCCAAAACATTTTCTAAAATAACTGAAAATGTGTTCGTCTGAAAAATGATTGACATATGCATCTCGAACAGCTTGAGGGTGAGTAAATCATGGGTTTAATATCATTTTTGGCCGAACTATCCCTTTAACAGCGTTAATCCGATCACTGAGCGGAGCGTTAAAGACGTACAGAAAAGATACAAAAACATGGTACAAGATACCCTGTATACCACCCATGACACAGAAGCTTTACTGAGACCCACTGTGTCACCAACAGCATTCAGAAAAGTTCCTGTTGCATAAAATCTCAACGCAGTGCAAACCTGCGCGCCATTCGGCGTCTGTCCGCGGCGCCCATCAACGGCTCAGGACCTTGTTCAAAATCCTGCTGTGCCACAGAGCGCCATTTACATTTTTGTCTCATATTTGTCTAAAATCGTCATTAATGTATACTGACTTCACCCTGTCCTGCAATATACATTTAGTTTTACATTCATTTAAGGAAATCAGCTGTGTGGATGAAAACGGCTGATGTTATCGGATTTTCAGGTGATATTCTCAATTCATTCAGTTAACGGACGCTCTGAGGTAAAGTGTTCAGACTGCAGACTTTAGTTTGCAACGATTGTATTTAATTGTACAGTACAATCATAACATAGTACAGACATTATCTTAATTCCATAATGTCCTTAACCCTTGTGCATTGTTCAAATTCACTACCCTTTCGTTATGTTCGTGGCTGAAAACAGCCACTACTTTAAACTGCTGTAAAAATGTATCAGATAAATATTTTTTTCAATTTTTTTTGCATAAATCTATTAATCAACCTCAGTCCTGATCAAAACTACTAAATGTTTTAAAAAAAAATCAGGATTTTAACTCTTTAATTGCCAAATTCATAAATGATGTCACCAATTTTGGAAAAAAAATCACAAAATTACTTATTTTCAATATAAAATGTGAATGTGGACTGGATTTTTTTTTACCTTTTATCACAGTCTTGGACATGTCAAAGATTAGAAATAACATTGGTTTTGATGCATTGTTAGTTTTTGTGCAGCATCAGATTTGAACTTTTTCTCCCTCATTTACTGTTCGTGGCTGTTTTTGCCCCATAGACTTCCATTATAACCACATTTTTTGATTGCAAAGCCATGACACCATATAATCATGCATTTTTGATTGTTGGTGGTTTTCCCTGTTGGGAAGAGGTTAAATTTGTAATTTTTACTGTTGATAACCAGGTGGCACCATTAACCCTTTAGATAGGCCTGTGCAAAAAAAAAAGCTTAGTTTCTGGCTTTTACATGGAGTTATATGGAGTATAATAGCATATTTGTGTGTGTGTGTGTGTGTGTGTGAGAGAGAGAGAGAGTGTGAGTGTGTGAGAGAGAGAGTGTGAGTGTGAGTGTGTGTGTGTGTGTGTGTGTGTGTGTGTGTGTGTGTGTGTGTGTGTGTGTGTGTGTGTGTGTGTGTGTGTGTGTGTGTGTGTGTGTGTGTGTGTGTGTGTGTGTGTGTGTGTGTGTGTGTGTGTGTGTGTGTGTGTGTGTGTGTGTGTGTGTGTGTGTGTGTGTGTGTGAGAGTGTGTGAGTGAGAGAATATGAGAACTCACCTTGATACGTCTGAGAAAATCAAAATATGCACCTCAGCTCTCAGAACTACATGGAGTAAACAAAAACAAAGTAAGTGTATTTATGCATCTGCTGCCTTTTGATGGTGAGAAATGCAGACTAAACAAAGCAAGTGGATTTAAACACTTGCATGCAAGCCTGCTGGTCATTTGATGGTGGAAAGAGCAGCAAGCAACATGAGAAAGGGCTTGACTTGTAGTGAAGTTTTAGAGATGATTATGCAGCCTGACCCCTCCAGCGAGCTGCAGGATGTATCGTCTTCTCCCTCTGACACCACAGACTCAGGAGAGTCAGATCCTGATTTGGATGTGGCATCCTCATCATCCTCTCTAGCTTCCACTGAAGGCGAGGAAGATTCGGAGGATCCTGGATCTGGGTGGATTGGGAGAAACGGCGAAGTGTGGTTTTCCACCAACGCGGAGACAACTTTCTTCAGCCTGCCAACTCCCGTGACTCCAGGGCCGACGCGCTATGCCATCGCAAGGGTCCAGAACATGGATTCTGTGTTCAATCTGTTTTTTACGGAGTAAAAATAGGAGGGGAAGGCGATGATCCCACAGGCAACGTGTGGACTCCCCTCTGGACCTGTAGACGCCGGCCAAAATCAGTAGCCCCATGTAGGCACGGAGATCTGTGGAGTCCACCCCGGTCCAGTCTCTCAATTTTTGTGCGGCACGCATGGAGGTTGGTCATGCTGACAATGAGGTCAGTCATCTGCTCCGTAAAAAACAGAATCCGTTGAACACAGAATCCATGTTCTGGACCCTTGCGATGGCATAGCGCGTCGGCCCTGGAGTCACGCCTCTGGCAGGCTGAAGAAAGGGAATTGTCTCCGCATTGGTGGAAAACCACACTTCGCCGTTTCTCCCAATCCACCCAGATCCAGGATCCTCCGAATCTTCCTCGCCTTCAGTGGAAGCTAGAGAGGATGATGAGGATGCCACATCCAAATCAGGATCTGACTCTCCTGAGTCTGTGGTGTCAGAGGGAGAAGACGATACATCCTGCAGCTCGCTGGAGGGGTCAGGCTGCATAATCATCTCTAAAACTTCACTACAAGTCAAGCCCTTTCTCATGTTGCTTGCTGCTCTTTCCACCATCAAATGACCAGCAGGCTTGCATGCAAGTGTTTAAATCCACTTGCTTTGTTTAGTCTGCATTTCTCACCATCAAAAGGCAGCAGATGCATAAATACACTTACTTTGTTTTTGTTTACTCCATGTAGTTCTGAGAGCTGAGGTGCATATTTTGATTTTCTCAGACGTATCAAGGTGAGTTCTCATACTCTCTCTCACAAACACAAACACGCACACACACGCACACACACACACACACAAATATGCTATTATACTCCATAAAACTCCATGTAAAAGCCAGAAACTAAGCTTTTTTTTGCACAGGCCTATCTAAAGGGTTAATGGTGCCACCTGGTTATCAACAGTAAAAATTAAAAATTGTACCTCTTCCCAACAGGGAAAACCACCAACAATCAAAAATGCATGATTATATGGTGTCATGGCTTTGCAATCAAAAAATGTGGTTATAATGGAAGTCTATGGGGCAAAAACAGCCACGAACAGTAAATGAGAGAGAAAAAGTTAAAATCTGATGCTGCACAAAAACTAACAATGCATCAAAACCAATGTTGTTTCTAATCTTTGACATGTCCAAGACTGTGATAAAAGCTAAAAAAAAAAATCCAGTCCACATTCACATTTTATATTGAAAATAAGTCATTATGTGTGTTTTTTTTCCCAAATCGGTGACATCATTTATGAATTTGGCAATTAAAGAGTTAAAATCCTGATTTTTTTTTAAACATTTAGTAGTTTTGATCAGGACTGAGGTTGATTAATAGATTTATGCAAAAAAAATTAAAAAATATATTTATCTGATACATTTTTACATCTGATCCCTTACTTCAAAAGCACATATTGTTAATGATATGATTACAGACTGTAATCTAGATGTGCTGTGTTTGACAGAAACCTAGCTAAAACCAAACGATTACATTACTTTAAATGAGACCACCCCTCTAGATTACTGTTATAAACATGAGCCTCATCTGAAAGGCAAACGGGGAGGTGTTGCTGTAATTTATAGTAATATTTTTAGAATTACCAAGAAGTCTAGTTTCAAATATAATTCTTTTGAAGTGTTGGTGCTTAATATAGCAATATATAGTGTAAATGATAAATCACGTTTGAGATTTGTGCTGGCTACTGTATACAGGCCACCAGGGCACCATAAAGACTTTATCAAAGAATTTGCTGATTTTCTATCAGAGTTAGTATTGGCTGCAGATAAAGTACTAATTGTTGGTGATTTTAATATACAGTACATATAGATAATGAAAAAGATGCATTGGGATTGGCATTTAAAGACATTCTGAACTCTACTGGAGTTAGACAACACGTGTCAGGACCTACTCATTCTCGTAATCATACTCTAGATCTAATATTATCACACGGAATAAATGTTGATGCCGTTGAAATTCTGCAGCAGAGCGATGACATCTCAGATCATTATCTAGTCTCGTGTAAACTTCATTTAGCCAAGGCTGCAAAGCCGACCCCGTGTTACAAATATGTTAGAACTATCACTTCTGCCACTAAAGATTGCTTTATTAATAATCTTCCTAATCAGTTTCATCATCTCAGCATCCCAGATAGCTTAGAAGAACTCGATATTGCAACAGAAACTTTTAACTCTCTCTTTTCCAGCACTTTAGACACAGTTGCTCCGTTGCGCTTAAAGGGATAGTTCACTTTGAAATTAATTTTTGGTATGTTTTAGCTTACCTCAAGGGCATCCAAGATGTAGGTGTCTTTTTTTCCGCAGTAGTTTCAATTTTGATATTTTTAGGTCAAACCGTTCTTGTCTGTCAGTCATATAATGCAGGTCTATGGTCACGGTCTCAAAGAGCATGCACAGAGTCCAAATTAAACAATTCCCCATCGTAAGTACACATTGATGGCCTAAGACACGAAACGAGCGGTTTGTGTGAGAAAACGAACAGTATTTATATCGTTTTTACCTCTTATACGCAGCCATGTCCAAGTGATCTGATCTGACGTGTACGCAGACTGGTGCATAGATATATACACACTAGATGTCGCCTTGTCTACGGCAGTTCATTGGAACGAATGTCTTTAAGGCGACATCTAGTGTATATATCTATGCACCAGTCTGCGTACACGTCAGATCAGATCACTTGGACATGGCTGCGTATAAGAGGTAAAAACGATATAAATACTGTTCGTTTTCTCACACAAACCACTCGTTTCGTGTCTTAGGCCATCAATGTGTACTTACGATGGGGAATTGTTTAATTTGGACGACGGGGAATTGTTTTAATTTGGACGACGGGGAATTGTTTTAATTTGGACTCTGTGCTTGTGTTTTGAGACCGTGACCATAGACCTGCATTATATGACTGACAGACAAGAACGGTTTGACCTAAAAATATCAAAATTGAAACTACTGCGGAAAAAAAGACACCTACATCTTGGATGCCCTTGAGGTAAGCTAAAACATACCAAAAATTAATTTCAAAGTGAACTATCCCTTTAAAGGGCATCTTGCAGGTTAGTATGGAAGCCCGTTTCCGCCACATTGAGTATAAAAAATAAAGATTCTTTAAGTCATAATAATGAGAAACTTTCTCATAATTATGACTTAACATCTCGTAATAATGAGAAACTTTCTCGAAATAATGACTTAACATCTCGTAATAATGAGAAACTTTCTTGTAATAATGAGAAACTTTCTCGTAATAATGACTTAACATCTCGTACTTTCTCGTAATAATGACTTAACAGCTCGTAATAAATGAGAAACTTCCTCGTAATAATGACTTAACATCTCATAATAATGAGAAGCTTTCTCGAAATAATGACTTAACAGCTCGTAATAATGAGAAACTTCCTCGTAATAATGACTTAACATCTCGTAATAATGAGAAACTTTCTCAAAATAATGACTTAACATCTCATAATAATGAGAAAGTTTCTCGTAATAATGACTTATTTTCTCGCACTTCTACACATGCGCAAAGCAGCGGAGCAGAAGGGCGTGCCGCACTAGCGACATCCGCTGGTCAAAGCCGTGTAAATGCATCACAGCAAACATGGCACGCTCTGCAAAACAGTTGTTTTCATTAAAGTCAGTGTGATCTACTAAGTGCAATCTGTAGTATCATTAAATAACATCATCAGTAGGCCTATATCTTCCATACTTTTCCATGCGCACGATAAGGTGTGAAAGTGGAATGCAGAAGCAGGATGGTTACCATGGTAAATTGTTACATGAATTTACAAAACTATCAGATTAAAGTAGGAATATTACATTTATTCATCAAGTTTAAGTGTAACATCTTCATAAAATATATGGGTACGTGTGTTAATATAACACGTATTTTGCAGATGCTTCTAGGATATTTGATGTGCAGGTTCATCTGGAAGATATCAATACAGAAATCACCTTTAAGATGTTTATGACTTTGGGGACATTTAAACATAGTTGGGCAGTGGAATGGGGGAAAACGCAAGGTCGAGACGTGTTTTTAAAAGCTGAACTTCTTTTCAATTGAGCGCCGCATTTTTAGAACGCCGTGTCATGCGCGAGCCGCTGCAGAAGAGCGAGCGAGCGTCCGTCTAGTGCGCATATGCCTAGAAAAGCAATGAAAAAGCGCGTTCTGTATGAACGGACCCTTACACAGATTTCCAGATAAGTGTTCTTAAACAGATTTGGAAAGGTGTGCTGTCTTATCATTCCTCCATCTATTTGAAATCCATGGATCACCCTTCTGTGTTGCTGCTTGTTCATACACAAAAATACAAATGAATATTACAAATGAATAAAATACTATCTAGCTATGGAAGCCCATCTCATATATTGATCATTTATCATTAATGTTATTCACTGCAGAGCGTGCCATGTTTGCTGTGATGCATTTACACGGCTTTAACCAGCGGATGTCGCTAGTGCGGCACGCCCTTCTGCTCCGCTGCTTTGCGCATGCGTAGAAGTGCGAGAAAATAAGTCATTATTACGAGAAAGTTTCTCATTATTACGAGAAAGTTTCTCATTATTACGAGATGTTAAGTGATTATTACGAGAAAGTTTCTCATTATTACGAGATGTTAAGTCATTATTACGAGAAAGTTTCTCATTATTACGAGATGTTAAGTCATTATTACGAGAAAGTTTCTCATTATTATGAGATGTTAAGTCATTATTACGAGAAAGTTTCTCATTATTATGACTTAAAGAATCTTTTTTTTTTTTTACTCAATGTGGCGGAAACGGGCTTCCATACTAACCTGCAAGATGCCCTTTAAGAGCAAATCATTTGTGACTCTAATGAGAGCTGTCTCAGTACTATGGTACGGTCTAAATCCTGACTGAAAATCCTCGCAGATATCATTTCTTTCTAAAAAGGAACATAGTTGTGAAGATACTGCCTTTTCTAGTATCTTTGACAGAAAAGGTAGATTCGAGATCAGCCTGTAATTGACTAATTTTGTAGGATCAAGTTGTGTTTTTTTTAACAAGTGGTTTAATCATAGCCAGCTTAAAGGTTTTTGGTACGTATCCTAGAGACAAAGATGAATTAATGATAGTAAGAAGAGAATCTATGACCTCTGGAAGCATCTCTTTCATTAGCTTAGTCGGTATAGGGTATAACATACATGTTGTCGGTTTAGATGATTTAATGAGTTTAGCGAATTCTTCCTCTCCTATAGCAATAAATGAATCAAATTTTTCCTTAGGGAGACTAAAATGCACTCCCTGATGCGATACTATAGTCGACGGTTGCATAATTATAATTTTGTCCCTGATATTATCAATCTTATAAGTGAAGAAGTACATGAAGTCATTACTGCTGTGTTTACATTTCTGGGCTTGAAGCTTTCTTTTTCGTTAGTTTAGCCACTGTTTAAAAAAAAATACCTAGGGTTTTGTTTATTTTCTTCTAATAGGATTGAAAAATAAGCAGATCTAGCAGCTTTTAAGGCCTATCTGTATGCAATCGTGCTCTCTTTCCATGAAATGCGGAAAAAAAACTCTAGTTTTGTTTTCTTCCAGTTGCACTCCATTTTTCTGACTGCTCTCTTAAGGGCTGATTTTATTTAATCTTCTTTAAAGGGATAGTTCACTTTGAAATACATTTTTGGTATGTTTTAGCTTACCTCAAGGGCATCCAAGATGTAGGTGTCTTTTTTTCCGCAGTAGTTTCAATTTTGATATTTTTAGGTCAAACCGTTCTTGTCTGTCAGTCATATAATGCAGGTCTATGGTCACGGTCTCAAAGAGCATGCACAGAGTCCAAATTAAAACAATTCCCCGTCGTCCAAATTAAACAATTCCCCATCGTAAGTACACATTGATGACCTAAGACACGAAACGAGCGGTTTGTGTGAGAAAACGAACAGTATTTATATCGTTTTTACCTCTTATACGCAGCCATGTCCAAGTGATCTGATCTGACGTGTACGCAGACTGGTGCATAGATATATACACACTAGATGTCGCCTTGTCTACGGCAGTTCATTGGAACGAATGTCTTTAAGGCGACATCTAGTGTATATATCTATGCACCAGTCTGCGTACACGTCAGATCAGATCACTTGGACATGGCTGCGTATAAGAGGTCATTATTTTGAGAAAGTTTCTCATTATTACGAGATGTTAAGTCATTATTTCGAGAAAGTTTCTCATTATTACGAGCTGTTAAGTCATTATTTTGAGAAAGTTTCTCATTATTATGAGATGTTAAGTCATTATTTTGAGAAAGTTTCTCATTATTACGAGATGTTAAGTCATTATTTCGAGAAAGTTTCTCATTATTACGAGATGTTAAGTCATTATTACGAGAAAGTTTCTCATTATTACGAGATGTTAAGTCATTATTACGAGAACATTTCTCATTATTACAAGAAAGTTTCTCATTATTACGAGATGTTAAGTCATTATTACGAGAAAGTTTCTCATTATTACGAGATGTTAAGTCATTATTACGAGAACATTTCTCATTATTACAAGAAAGTTTCTCATTATTACGAGATGTTAAGTCATTATTACGAGAACATTTCTCATTATTACAAGAAAGTTTCTCATTATTACGAGATGTTAAGTCATTATTACGAGAAAGTTTCTCATTATTACGAGATGTTAATTCATTATTACAAGAAAGTTTCTCATTATTACGAGATGTTAAGTCATTATTACGAGAAAGTTTCTCATTATTATGACTTAAAGAATCTTTTTTTTTTTACTCAACGTGGCGGAAACGGGCTTCCATAGGTTAGACTACCCAGTGAGTCAAGGTATAGAAAAATATTGTAGGAACTAGATTAAAATATAAATATATACTTAAACGCTATTAAGGCTTCTAGAGTCGTTTTTGTGAGAAAATTTTACTTCCGCATCTGAAAACCGCCGGAAGTGACGTAACAGGAGGGAGTGCGGTCAAAGTAAACAATAGGAAAGCAATGGATCACAATGACAGTTCGGACGCTGAGGAAATTGTAAATGTTTACTCGTATGACGGACCTCAGCCATATAAGTTAATTATGAGCCTGCTATGCAGCCAAGAGAGCAGGACAGGCCAGGCAACTACTTTTATTTGTGTAAACTCACAACAACAAGAAAACGTTGTGCTTTTGTAAAATAAAATAAAATTGAACAGGGTGCGCGTTCATGATCTCTGTGAATTGGAGCGCGTACACGGCAAAACAGTGTATAGACAAGCCTCACAGACATGAGAAATATGGTCTGTCCACCAACGAAAAAAATTCAATCGAAAGCAAATACGGTACCATCTGATTATATCGAAATGAATGAATCTTTCGAGTCGAATCTTTTTCAATGATCCACTCACGATTCGGCTGCGATTAAAAGCTATCAAGAGGTAAAGCTCATCAGTGATTATAATATAACGACTTAAATTGCAGTTTGTTCGTCACATAAAGCTATCATATGAATAAATAACGATATTTATATAACGGACGAGTCGTATTAGATCACTTGTATGATACTTTTGTGATGTTTTTTTGTCTTTTATTATTATAATTTTTTGCGTGACAGCCCCCAGTAGGCTAACGTTACTCATTCACTTTCATTACATCGACAAGTCAAGAAGAGTCTCCATTAGGCTACATATTCAAAAATGTCCCTTTGTCTTCCATGGAAAGTCAACTTAAGGATTTGCACATGAAGGTGAGTAAATGATGGCAGAATTATCATTTTTGGAAGAACTAGTCCTTTAATATGCTTTTTAAGGCAGAGATTATGCATCGTCTGCAGAGCTAACGTTACTTACACAAAATAACATCTAAAGCGCATGTGACGAAGACAATATCTTTTAAAGTCTTTTAAATAAATGATTCTCTCTTCTATCCTTTTCTTTTGGTATAGAATAAAATACCAGTTCGGGGTTCCTCTTTCGGCTGTTGTTGCAGCCAACTGCACATCATTTTAAATATAAAACGCATGTGTATACTGATATTTTTCTAACGTCTGAACTCCTGTTTATACATCCATACTCCCTTAATTAAGATGTTTCAATATATTAGTATTAAACGCATTTTCTGATAATTTATATTTCAAGTTTTGACTGCAAATGTCACGTCCATTACGCTGGAACTGCCCAATAGTAATGTAAAGATGTGGTAGCATTGGATCTGGACGGGAAGGATAACTCTGGGAGTTGGAAGGGATGTGTCGTGATTCTGCCTTCTCACACCGCGACAGGCGACACAGGTTCGTGGATCTGAGTGTCGCGATTTCGGTTTCATTTCGCATATAGCCTACAGCCCTTATAATCATAGATGACGCCACGGGTTTTTATTTAAAAGAAAGAGCGTAGCCTACGTTTGTATGTAGGCTTATGGGAAATTTATATTCACAATAGCGAAGAAAAGAAAAAAATCGGTAGGTCTTAACGCAAGTTAACTTATGTTTACATTAATTATTTGAGTGTTTTCCATGGTTGTGTTGACATTTCTGCCTTTATAACTGAGGGGATTATAATCAGAGGAAGGTTAAGTTTAAAATAAAAAAACCTTTCAATGTAATATATTTGTCTCCTGGTCCTTATTTTAAATAGGTCATAAAAAAATATCAATAATTATCGATATCGACCGATATGAAACCCTTATATTGTGATACAGTTTTCAGCCATATCGCCCAGCCCTATTTCAATGTTTAAGTTTTCTTTACTGACTGACTCACTCATAAAAGATAGTTTTTTGCTGAAATAATGTATGTAACTTCTGTTGCTGTTTGCGGTCAGGGACTATTATTTCCAGCGGAAGGAAGGCTTTTAGTGATTTTACTTCATGAAAGTTGCACAGATACATATTTTTCGGCTTTAATAAATGTATTGTGTAGTAACTGTTTTATAAAAGCAGTAAGGTACTCAAGGCTAGTGTTGGATCATAATTAAATGATCACCTTAATGCTTACATGGTTGAAACCAACAAAAGCACATCCATGTATGACGTAGCAGAAGCGTTTTTGAACTGCAAGATTCTTTAATCTGTAGATAAAAAATTAAAATAAAGTACCTGATAGTGAAGTTTGTGGGATGAGAGACAAGATCTATAGCAAAATGATGGCCTCTCACGGTGGCTCCATACAAAGACCAGTCGCTGATGGAGGCACCACAGCCAAAATGGACAGGAGTTCTGCACGAGTCAGGTAAGCAGAATAAAATACACTGTAAATAAACAGTATTAAAACAAAGGGTTAAGTCACTAGTACACATGACCTTCCATGGCTTAATGCTTCCATAAATTAAATTTAGGAACTTCATTTTTAATATTCATAATAATTTAACAGAGGTGGAAAGTAACTACTACAAACACTTTCGGGTAAGGTGTAAACAGCCCCTTAGTGGCGAAACAATGTAATCGATAAATGCGTTACTCTATATGCTGATATGCTGATTTACTCTATTTTGATCGCTATCGTAGACATCAGTGTTTATATTTGAACTTTGCACTTTTATCCCAGTACTATGATAATTTGAACTATTGTGTCACAGAAATAATGGTACTATGAGGTTGAAAAGGCTTTTCAATGCATTCAATCTCACATCGCTTCCACGCGTCCACTTGAAAGGGATATTACGTCACTCAACACTAAAAGATAACGACACATTTCATCCTCTGTTGAAACAAAAGTGGCAAACTTCTGTCAACCTCATCTATAAGCAAGGACAAAAATAAAAATAAAATAATTTAATTCTTTATTAAGCAATATTATTTAACCCTCTGATTATCTTCATTTGGGACGACACTAGTTATCTTTGGGGTCCCCAGACAATAAGATTTAATTTTGTAACAGAATAATAGTTGTTTTTTTTTTTATGTAATTTTACACTGTTTATTAATGTTTTTACTCAACATTTGTGCAGTTTTTGGAAGATTTATGATATATTTTCAATTTCTTTAAATAAATAAATATTTCTTTAAATAGGCTTTTTACAAAAAACAGCATTTTATGTAAAATTCACTTTATAAAAGACCCATATTTCTAACTTTCATTCATGGGGATAACATGGATAATTTTACATGGTTTAGTGTAAACTTTTTGCCCATATTTTGTAAAATGTCGTTTTAAAAGTAAAAAATTATAATTTTAGCTACTAGATGGCTATAGAGCTCCACTATATGCTATTTGACTAACTGAAAGATATCTTTTCACAAGATTTTCCAGTTGGATTCATATCTAAATATTATGAAATCACAATTCTAACAATACTTTTTTTTTTTTTTTTTTTACTGAAATTTATTTTTTTCAAATAATGTTACATTATGATTAGAATCAAACCTGAAAAGGATAAAAGTTGAAATTTTAGAGTTTATCATTTATTTCATCATCTTTTTTTCATATAATTGTACAAATGTGATCTACACTTCAGTTACTAACTGTAACAGAACAGATATGTACAGTTAGATTATATATTGAGTACTGCTACAAATACATGACATGAACATTAAAATGCAATGAATTGAACAGCATAAGTTAACAAATAAGCAAGTAAAGCCACCTCCGTTTCTCATAACAAGCGCGGGTGAAGCTCCGGGTGTAGCGTTAGCTTCGTCCTGTCACTGGCCTGTAAATCGGGTTGGTCCGGTCGGAGATCCTTTATTTCTTAAAGGTCTTGTGAAAGGTTTTTATTTGTAAATCAATAACAGAATTTGGTTTAACTTCTGCCATTCTCTCTACGAAAATGATCAGCCTAGCTATGTTTTGACGTAGTCGGAGTGACGGTGTCGCCCGCGCACTCGCAGTAGTGGCAAAGAGCGTTGAGTTGAATGGCAGGTGACGAGAACCAATCAGATTGGATAAAATAACATGTATCCAATTCTGATTCGCCAGGGACGCAGCGACCTGCGTCCGGGGGAGAATCTTTAAGAAACCAATTAGAGACCAGCTTCAGGTCACATGCTGCCCGAAAATTTAAAGAGTCCATAGACCAGTGGTTCTCAACTCCAGTCCTCGGGAGTCGGGACCCGCTGCTCTGCACATTTTGTATGTCTCCCTTATTTAACACACCTGAACCAGATCATCAGCTCGTCAGGAGAGACTCCATGAACTGATTTGAGTGTGTCAGATAAGAGAGACATACAAAATGTGCAGAGCACCGGGTCCCGAGGACTGGAGTTGCCATAGATCCATTTGTCCGGCGTCCCTCTCACATGAAACCAGAGAATGTCTAATAGGAAGAGAATTGGCACTCTCTGGTTACTTCCGGTTTCTGGACTGGCTGCAGTAACACGTCTCTGTCCATGCGGGGGCGCTCGCAGGCGAGTGCAGAATGAATGGAGGTCTATGGCGCTACACCCATCAAATTCCACTTTTCTCAGGATATAATTTTTTGTCTAGTAATTTGAATGTTGTATCCGAAAGGAGATGCAAAGAAATTACACATTGCTGGGTGTTAGATTTTTTAGAGTCACTTATTTGCTTTAAAAAGTCTTTTAAAATGTCAATGACGTCATACACAGTGATAGTGCTTTACGGCATCGGTTCCCAACAGGGGGGTCGCGGCCCACAAGGGGGCCTCAGCGAGCTCTGTGGGGGGTCGCGTCATATTTTGAAAAGTTTTGAGCAATTTGCATTAAATAAAAGTCCTTAACTTTTTTCTGTTCAAAATGTATATAATGAGCGAGTCCATCATGAATCCATTTTTCAAACCGTGTTTTTGTCTTATCCTGAATCACTATGGTGGTACACCTATAATAAGTGATTACATTGGGACTATTTTACCCTGGTTCGGATCGCTGCCGCTGCGGAGTAGCCCAGTACCTCGCACACAGAGAGAGAAGTAGTTCCGGCTACAATGTTCTTCCGAAAGACGCATTATTCTGTTAAAGAAGAAAAAACTGGCACTAGAGATTGAGTTGCTTCAAAAGGAACTTCAGAGTAAGTGCTAAATACACTATTTCACACAGAGTACTATTGCTGACCTTGGATAACAATATATCTTATTGCAGGCAAAAGATGACCATCATTGGCTTTTCTTGACAAAGAATAATTGAAATAAAACTCAAGGAACTAAGCATGTTGTCTTGTCTTCTATTCATTTAATGAAGGTTTTTGTTTAAAAAAAAAAAAAAAAAAATGGTGTTCCACAATTCTGTCCCGTGCAGCTCTGCCACTTGGTTGGTCCAAGTACACTGGCTGGAGGTCATCATCAGGCTGCACCTCCACCACAGGGGTCCTCTCCTTTCTGATGGTGGCACTATTGTGGAGTATGGCACATGCAACAATAATGTCACAGGCCCTGTCAGGTGCAACCCTCAGACACTGAAATCTTTCCTTTAGTTGCCCAAAGGTCATTTCAATGCGTGCCCTTGTCCTGGCTAGAGCTGCATTGAAACGGGTTTGGGTCAGGGAATGGCGTCATGAAATACTGCCTGCAGGTATAGCCCCTGTCACCAAGCAGGATCCCGTCGTAAGCACCTGGAAAAATGCAGTTTTGTTAGGCTCAGAATAAATGTATGTAATACAGTGAGCTTGATATTAAATATTTCCTTACCACGTTCAAATAATGTGCATAAATGTGACTCTCTGAAAATCCTGGAGTCATGCACAGAACCAGGCCATTTTGCTTCCACATTTGTGATGTAGGACATGGAGTCACACACCATCTAAGATATTTTTAATCAGTCAACTGCATGCTTTTTGATTACATTACTTTTTGTATTATTTGATATATTCTGGACTCGCTTCTCCAAGGTAAATGGTGAATTGTTTGATGTCAGGCTGCATGCTCAGAAAGCGGCAGTGGATTGTGCAGCGTGAGACCACCTTCAGCAACAGGTTCTTGTCGTAAAAACGGACAAGACATGGCTGCGAAAGACTTCCCGTATCACCTCCGCTTATAAAGCCGGGATCTAATCCTGTTAACATGAAATAAGCCTGCTCCCGAGCAGGTTTAAGCTTGGGCACCTGTTGCTATGACAGCAAGTCCAGGATGCATGGGCGTAGGTTTAGGGGGGGACGCTAGGTACTAGTCCCAATCAATATTTTGAGATGACAAATTTGTCCCCACCAATATTTAGCAAGCTCCTTTGAACTGCTATTTGGATCTTTGCGCTGCTATTTGGATCGATTCCAACGGCCAAAACAACGACAGTACAAGAAACGCCGTAATTTGATTGGCGGCGGTGTATCTGACAGGCTACACGCGCGGGCCGGGACTACTTTTGTGCTTGCACTGGCAGCGAGCGGGTGGTGTGTGTGTGTGTGTGTGTGCGCGCGCGCGTCGACGACGCCGACGGTAAGTTACCAGGGCTGTCTCTCTGCCACATACAAAGGCCAGAGTAAAACATTTTAATATTCCGTTTTTTGCCACTTTTTGTACTTTGTAGATAGATCAGCTATGCCACCCAAGAAGAAGAAAGGGGACATACGAAGCTTTTTCATAAAGCAGAGTGTAAGTAGGCAAAATAACTAGCCACACAAATAAACTAGCAGTAGTGACTGACCAGGCTTTCAAATGCAGATTCTACTGTGGAAAATAGTATTGATTGGTGATAGTATGTGTTACCATGTTGTTACAGTTAAACCTAGCAACAGCAATCTTTCAACTAAGGTTAAGAGTATTGATTAGGCTGTGCAGCACTGATAGACTCATAGAAGTCACGCTATCATGATAGAATGCTACGTTAGCAAGTCACTGAATGTTAATTAGCTGACCTTAACTTAGAATCTTGCAGTCAACATAAACAGTGGATCTGAGACATTTTTCATAATAATTTATGTTAATAAAACGTTTGGTTGTTGTTCAGCATTACACAGTCTCAGGTTTTTATTTTTATTTTTTGAGAGTGCATTTTTGAGATTATACAGTTATACTAGCTCTTTAGGGACAGTATACAGGATGGTGTATTGGGGTCAGGATACAATATAATGAGATGAAGTAGATTCACTTCTGTATTGTGATATTCTGTATTGCCAACAGTCTGAAATCGCCATTAAAGCACTGGTATCTTACAACAAAAGAATTCCAGGGGGAGGGGGAGGGGGAGGGGGAGGGGGAGGGGGATGTCCCCACCAAAGCTGAGGCCAAACCTACGCCCTTGCCAGGATGAGCGTCGAAGAACCAAACAATCCAAGATCATGCCAAATCTCCAACAATCAAATCCAGCTAACTGAGTTAGCGACGTACGAAGAACGGGCCCCTGGGGCCTGTTTCAGAAAGGAGGTTCAACTGAGTTGACTTACCCTGAGATGGGAAACTCTGAGTTTTCGGTTACAGAACAGCGGAAATTAGTTAGTTCAATCAACTCTGAGTTGACTGACTCTGAGTTAAGCGCGTGCACCACCACTATAAAAAGCCATTATCAATGGAGTGCAGATATTATGAGTCACCATGGTAACAGCGCCAGACAAAAAGAGGTCTGCATATTTCTCACCAGCTTCTGCAAGCGTACGAAGACATATTATTATTATGACCGCCGCTAGCGTAGCTAGCCGGTCATATAGGGATTGTCAAAGTTTTTTTTTTTTTTTTTTTTTTTTCACCTTACTGAATTTTTCGTCAACGATACCAGGGACACCGAAGCACCGGGGAACATGAAATTTGGTGGGCATGTAGCCCCACTAGACTTCTAAGGAAAAATTTCGTTTGGTCCCCGGGGGCCACTCCCCCCCCGCGCTGGGCCCCCCCAAACCCCCAAAAATGCAGTTTTTCCTAAATAACTACCTGAACCGTGGCACCGAGGATGAAGAAATTTTTATGGTATGTTGGTCTACTAGACTTTTACGGAAAAATTTCGTTTGGTCCCTGGGGGCCACTTCCCCCCCCGCGCTGGGGCCCCCTTAAATTTTTCGTCAACGATACCAGGGACACCGAAACACCGGGGAACATGAAATTTGGTGGGCATGTAGCCCCACTAGACTTCTAAGGAAAAATTTCGTTTGGTCCCCGGGGGCCACTCCCCCCCCCGCGCTGGGCCCCCCCAAACCCAAAAAAATGCAGTTTTTCCTAAATAACTACCTGAACCGTGGCACCGAGGATGAAGACATTTTTATGGTATGTTGGTCTACTAGACTTTTACGGAAAAATTTCGTTTGGTCCGCGGGGGCCACTTCCCCCCCCGCGCTGGGGCCCCCGTAAATTTTTCGTCAACGATACCAGGGACACCGAAACACCGGGGAACATGAAATTTGGTGGGCATGTAGCCCCACTAGACTTCTAAGGAAAAATTTCGTTTGGTCCTCGGGGGCCACTCCCCCCCCCGCGCTGGGCCCCCCCAAACCCAAAAAAATTCAGTTTTTCCTAAATAACTACCTGAACCGTGGCACCGAGGATGAAGAAATTTTTGTGGTATGTTGGTCTACTAGACTTTTACGGAAAAATTTCATTTGGTCCCCGGGGGCCACTTCCCCCCCCCGCGCTGGGGCCCCCGTAAATTTTTCGTCAACCATACCAGGGACACCGAAACACCAGGGAACATGAAATTTGGTGGGCATGTAGCCCCACTAGACTTCTAAGGAAAAATTTCGTTTGGTCCCCGGGGGCCACTCCCCCCCCGCGCTGGGCCCCCCCAAACCCCCAAAAATGCCGTTTTTCCTAAATAACTACCTGAACCGTGGCACCGAGGATGAAAAATTTTTTAAGGTATGTTGCTCTTAAGGGCCCACATCAACCTAGCCCATAATCACTCATTTGTGATTTGCGCCCCTCCCATAAAAAATGAAAATGCAATATTATTCTGCTTTAATCGCCCCTATCTTCAGTGGAGATGTTCAGAACTGCACCATATTTCATGTGTATGATTAACTTGACAACCTCTGGGGGTATCCTCTGCTAAGTTTTGTAGAATTTCATCCATGGGGGGGTATAAAATAAATTCATTTATGTGCACATTTAGTGACTGTACACTCATCGGCCTGTAGATGGTGCTGTTGAGCGAAGGGTTGCTGGTTTAGGATGATACTGTCACACACACACATGCAGGAATACAAACAAACGCAAGCATGCACACACACTGACATCCACACGCACAGACACACACCCATACACACACATACAAATCCACATGCACAGACACACACACACAAACACACATGCGCACACATGTACACACACATACATACACGCACAGACACACACACACACACACACACACACACACACACACACACAGACAGACACACACATACACAAACACACACACATACACACACACACACACACACACACACACACACACACACACACACACACAGACAGACATGCACATACTATTACTTTTTTTAGGTATATACATAAACACGCAATACAGCCAAATTACTCCACGTCATTTATTTTTGTGGAAAGCCAGTGCAGGCCTGAGCGGCGGTCATATTTTGTACCGCGATGCGGTACATCTAGTTCTTCTGTAATTTGAAGTCAAATCTGATGTAATTGCATTAGACTATAGAACAATTCTGTATATTTAACATACATTTTTAAAAGGTTTATTTTTTATGTAACCTTCTCCCTCTACACACTTTGGTCAATTCAAGAAAAATCCATGCAATTGTATATTGTTTATTTGAAAGCATTAAAAGTGCAGTTTCTTGTCTCTCCTTGTATTGTTCAAGTGGTTGAGGTTGATATGGGATTTATTAATAAGTAGACTTTCTAAAGATAGTCATTATTACATGAATCTAATTACACGGTTGAAGATGTCATTTGTAGTTAGTAATTAATAACTATTTTAGAGTAACTTACCCAACTGTTATAATATCAGAGGTGAAACTGGAAGAACAGTATGTTATTCAACCTAATTTTAATTTTCATGGGTGCAATCCTGCAGGTATTAAAAGAACATGGCAGCAGCTGAAAATTAAATATAAGAACATAATTCAATCAGGTAAGGTTTGAGCATATCATGGGTGTAGGCTACCTGAATTTACAAATATTTGACATATTAAATAACTAAATAGCATCCCAGTGTCTAGCAGTGCAGCAGCATTTTTGGCTGGGGGAATTCCTGGAGGGACTTCAGAGCCAGTCACTCCCGAAGATCCAAGGGCCTTCATAAAATGTAAGAGGTTTACATATGTGTTATTTCTTATATAGGCTATTTTTGATATTTCCATTTATTTTACTTTGGGTTGGGTTTTTTGTTGGTCCCAACAGATTCCGATGGTAATATCTGTCTTTTGGAGCCTCCTGTCCCAACAAAACCTGCAGGCAGTTGTAAGTAACCTACTCAATACACCAGAAATTATGACAAATAGTGTTATAAAGTGTACTCATCTTCACAGGACGATGGGGATAATGTTATGTGTCACATCAAACAATCTACACATTCAGATTTTTTCACATTTTTATGTGGAGTAGAATCTAAGTTTAAAGCTAAGTATAAATGGGTAGTCTTATCTCTCCCCCCCGCCCCCAAAGTGGAAGAACAGCAGGAGGACGGTCCATCAACTTCTGTTGCACAGATGAACAGAGTTCAGTGATTTTCGGTAAATGCCACAGTTTAATTCTGTAGAATTTGTTTAGAACTACATTATGTAACTCTAATCTACTACTGTATATTCAGTTGCCAGTTAAGGAGTTAATAGACTTCATCTTATTTAAAAAATTGGGGAAAAAAACCCAGTAAAAATAGCAATATTGTATTTATTAATTAAAGATTCATTTTATTAATAAAAATGTACTGAAAGAATGAATGAGGTGTTTAAACACCACTTCCTCTTTAAAAAAGGGGAGGAGACCGAAAGAAACTCTGGGTTTACCGAAGAAAACCTGCTCCCGGCCAGGTTAGGTTCACAGAGTAAGTTACCATGGTAACTGACTCTGAGTATAAGTTACCTCTCTTTCAGAAAAGGGCTTGACTTACTCTGCTTTCTCAGGTTTAACATACCTCCCATTCTGAAACAGAAAACCCAGAGTTTCCCTCATTTCAGGGTTAACATACTCTGAGTTTTCACTTAACCTCCTTTCTGAAACAGGCGCCCCTGGTCTTTTCACGATCGGATAGCTATCCGATCTGAGAAAACGCATGAAGTGGCCAGGTGTAAACAGCCCCAGAAATCATTCTAATATTCTGATTTATTATGAGTGTTGGAAACAGTTCTGCTGCCTAATATATTTGATGAATAAAAGGTTAAAAAGAACTGCATTTATTAAAAAATATATATAATTTCTAATAATATAAATCTTCTTTACTATCACTTTTTTTAAAATCAATTTAACACATCCTTGCTGAATAAAAGTATTGATTTATTTAAAAAAAATAAAAATAAAATACTGACCTCAAATTACTGACCAGTAGTGTATATTGTTGTTACAAAAGATTTCTATTTTAAAAAAAAATTGCTTTTTTTTTTTATTTTTTTTTTACTTTTTATTCATCAAAGTATCCTAAAAAAAGTATCACAGGTTATGAAAACATATTAAGCAGCAGAACTGTTTCCAACTTTGATAATGAATCATCATATTAGAATTATTTCTAAAGGATCATGTGATAGACTGGAGTAATGATCCTGAAAATTCAGCTTTGCATCACAGAAATAAATGATCATTTAAACTAATTATTTTAAATTGTAAAAATATATCACAATATTACTTTTTTTTCTGTATTTTTGATCAAATAAATGCAGGCTTGATGAGCAGAGGAAACTTCTTTCAAAAACATTAAAAAATACTAATACTTATACTTGCCCTGTAATACATGTATTCTTTGTTTTAGATGTTATTAACTTAAATTCTTATGAATAATAAAAATGTTGTATGGGTTATGTAAAAACAAATATTGCATCACAATTGATTGTCAAAACATTTGGTAACTAAATAGAATTTTATGAAGTTTAGTGACAACATGTTACAATGTTTACATTGTACAATGACTGGTAGGATACAGTTTTTATTATTGCTTGACAAAAATTTCAAGATTTCAATTCCATTCTTGTGATTTGATTCCGATTTTGATTCAATATTGACTACTTTGGATACATGTTTATTTTAAATTTTATTTAAAAAAATAATCTCACCTAATGCTGTAAACATAGAGGGCCCAATCTGCTGGTATTATTAAAGGTTAAAAATAACAAATGAAATTAAATATAATTCAGTTTTTGTTATAATAACAATTATTTATTGACATAAGTAAAAATATAATAAATATGTAATATAGTGCTCAGCAAAATCTCCTCTCTAGCTATTTTTTCTATTCAATTAACATGCTATGGTCATTAAATGGCTTTCCTGAGGTAAATGTAACGTTATGTGACATAATTGTTCTCCTGCTATTATATATTGACCTCTTTCCGTGGTTGAAAAACACTAATTGGTCGATATTATGTATACTTTCGGTAAGTTGTACTGCATCTTTAAATAAAAAAGTAACAGCTGATCGGTTCACGTGCACTTGAACTGAGGCGCTCAGCGATCTGTCACGTCACATTTACAAACGCCAAACGTATTTTTTGTCTGAATTTCGTAATAAAATTGATGGAATCTAAGAGCTGATAATTAGTTTAATATTAAAAGTACCTCTTTGCTCCGCAATTTTTCTGTGCGTGAGAAAATGGATGTGTGGCGTGAGAGCGTGTGAAAAGTGAGTCTCACGCTCAATGCGTGAGAGTTGGCAGCCCTGCCCCAAACTTTTGAACGTATAAGTGTACAGCAGGGGTCTCCAACCTTTTGTGAGTGAGGGCTCCCTGAAGGGATAAAATAGTCTAGAGGGCTACTTGTTTGATATAGGCTACTCATACTCACTTGCTGCGTTCGAAACCGCATACTCAATGAGTAGGTACTTCATTTCAATAAGTACTTACTTAACGAGCGCTAAAAGAGTAGGTAGGCTACTTTATAGCCAGATCTCGTTGAGTCTGAATGCGAACCGGACATCTGCTATGTTGACGTTGTCATGTGACCTACGACGCGTTATCACACGCGCAACAACTTAAAAGATTTGAACGACACGTTTAATTCATCAATCTGTAAATATCTTGATATTGATTAAACTTGCTCATTTTGTGGTCTTTTTGAAGAAACTGCTGCCCATTTATTTTGTGAACACATTTATGGTTGATTTAAGTTCTTATATTTAACCCTACTAATGTGACCCACCGTTATATCCTTAACGATATTATTTATTTTTATTACGAAATCCCAAAATTGTCATCTCTTGAATATGTTTTTTATTTTTTATTTTATATCCAAACATTTTCATCCACAAGCAAAAGTGGCTTATTGCTTTGTTTTCCTCTTTTTCTTGTTGAATTTAACTCTCGTTTCATCCCTCAGGCCTGGGCCTATAACTAACAAAAAAATGAATTTTTTAAATGTATTATAATGAATTATTTAAGAAAATATATATTAAGATATTCAATCTTGTTGATTCTTTTTTCCTGTGTAAAAAATCTCATATTATGTATGCAAACCCATGATTGATATATATATATATATATATACCTCATAACATCAGTAACTCAACAGCCCTACCTAGAACGGTTTTCCTCACTGTAAACCCGGATAAGTAGAATCTACTTAAAAAAACCAAGGTAACTCGTTGCCTTAAATTTTTTAAGTAATGAAGCATTAGTTGAATAAGACAAGTGGACTACGTTCAATGTACTTAAGCCCATAATGGAATGGAATAGAACATTTAAGTTGAATGTACTTATAACCGAGTTACAGTAACTGAAGATACTTAGTTTAAACAATCATTCCCCACCCATTTATTTAACTCAGCTTGTTAAGTAAGCATTACTCCATTACCAATTCAACTAAATTATATATTCTAACGGGCCCAACTTAACTTTTAGTTCCTGAAACTCAAAATATCTTTCAATCAATAGAGCCATGTAAAATACACACATACAACTGCAACATTACACTGATCCAATTATATTTTATTGAACATGTCTTTTTTTTAGCAACAAAAGAAATAATGCCATGGCCTAATAGGCTTCTAGTGTGTAGTTTCCTCACATACTGTATTTTTACAGCACTAGTACAGTAAAAAGCATTTACAGTACTCCACTGTAATTACCAAATACAGTATAACCCACATACTTTTACAATATTAAACTTGTCTACAGCAATAAATTGTATTTTACAGGGAATGCTGCTTTTATAATTACATAATTAAAATATTATACGTTAAGGTTTCATAAGAGTAGCCACACTAGGAAAAAGAAAACAACATTTGGTTAAAAGCAAAGATCAGAAAATTGCCTTCTGTGAACATGTTGGCTGAATTTTTTAAAACATAAAATGCAATTTTAACACTTTAACAACAAACAGGTAACACTAAGCGCTTAATTAAAGGGATAGTTCACCCAAAAATGTTAAATTAGCACATGATTTACTCACCCTCAAGTCATCCTAGGTCTATATGACATTCTTCTTTCAGACGAATACAATCGGAGTTATTTAAAAAAATGTCCTGGCTCTTCCAAGCTTTATAATGGCAGTGAAGTGCTGTTTCTGTTTTGAAGTCCATAAAAGTGCAAACGAAATCCCATTCAAAGTCTGCAAGTTTTCGCAGAAGTGAGGAAACCTGTAGGCTTACAGTGGTGTTCTTTTTTTTGCATAACTTGGCCAGTTTTCTTTGAAGTTACTTGTCCTTTCTTTGTTTTTGATCCACGTTCAGGATTGATGTCAAGAAAGCGTCTAAAAGGCAGAAAAGAAAGAGAAAAAAAACAATGAAATATTATGGACTGAGTTTATATATTTTGACAGAGAGAGACAGCACAAAAGATGTGTAAATAAAAAACGGATATCGGTTTTAACGACTAATTTGTTTGGATAAAACTAAACAACATGAAAAAAAAATGCAATGTTGGATGTTGTGATCAATAACTGATATTTCTTCTGCCCTGGTTAAAATACATCAACTCAATGTGTCTGTTGACAAGCGCACTGTCAACTAACTAAACTTTTGGAAGTGGGGTTGCCAGATTTAAAGTTTTATTCTACAACTTTTGTCTACTCATCACCCAGCTCATTAACAATATCATCCCCTCATCAGGTCCATCAGAGTATCAGTGGAAAGGCAGTCATAGACTCTCAGTTTATGTAGAGCACACATTGCCAGAATCCAGCCCAAACCTTTGTGACAGAAATAATTTAACTTAATTGCAAGCCTTGCAATGTGAATTGCATACATGACTACATGATAATGTTAAACATGACATTTACCAGACTAAAATGCATGTTTGCACCCAAAAATGAAAATTCTGTCATTAATACTCACCCTCAAGACTTTCGTTCATCTTCGGGACACAAATTAAGATATTTTTAATGAAATCTGAGAGGTTTCTGTCCCTCCATTGACATCAATGTCATTGCAACTGTCAAAAGCCCAGAAAGGTAGTAAAAACATCAGTAAATAGTACATATAACTACGTTGGTTCAACCTTAATATTATGAAGTGACGAGATTACTTTTTGTGCGCAAAATAACCCCAAAATAACAACATTGTTGAATAATCTCTTCTTTTCCATGTCATTCTCCTACACTGTTGACGTAGTGTAAACAGTGCAGCGCTTATGGATTCTACATCAGAGCGTAGGCTCACTATTGGCTAGCTCCTGGGTCATCACACACGACCAGAGTCGGCCAATAATAAGCCTACGTTCTGACGTAGAACCCAGAAGCACTGCACTGGCTTTTTTTCAAGGCTTGCACCTTGAAATCTATAACAGGGTTTGCGTTCTCGAGCCACCAGGCACTGTTTTGTGCAGATGAGTGGGCCGGAGAGCGTTAAAGGATAACTCTTGCCAAAATGCAACCTCTTTTTGTTAATCTACCCGAGGCAAATTTCGTTTAAAAGCATAATTAGGATGGAAACGTCACTTTTAAGTTTGACCGTATTTTCGTTTTCGGTCAAATTGCCTTTTGAATGGGAGTGCTTGGGGCATGACTATGATAGCATCAAAAATCACTATTTTTAAAACACTAAGAAGGCTCGACACAACATGAAACTTTGCTCTCAGTATCACCAGGGGCTCTACACATGAACTCCAGCATTGAGAACATTGTTTGTGTACACGTCGCTCCACACACACAGGAACCCAGACCGACCCCTTCCACAGCCAATACCCCTCTGTCCTCCTTTTCTCCGCTAACCGAGGAAGAAGTATCTACACTTCTCCTCTCCAGTCACCCTACCACCTGCACGCTTGACCCCATCCCCTCACACCTTCTACAAGCCATCTCTCCCACACTTCTACCATCACTCACACACATCATCAACTCATCCCTCCACACTGGCACCTTCCCTACAGCATTCAAGCAGGCTCGGGTTACTCCACTGCTCAAAAAACCAACGCTAAACACATCATTGGTAGAGAATTACAGACCTATCTCTCTCCTACCATTCATTGCGAAGACACTTGAAAGAGCTGTCTTCAACCAACTAAATTCCTTCTTGTCTCTAAACAACCAGCTGGATGTCAACCAATCTGGCTTCAAGAAAGGACATTCAACTGAGACTGCATTACTGTCAGTCACAGAAGCCCTACGGATCGCAAAAGCTGCTTCCAAATCTTCAGTCCTCATTCTCCTGGATCTGTCTGCTGCCTTCGACACGGTGAATCATCAGATCCTTCTGTCCACCCTCTCATCACTGGGCATCACAGGAACTTCACTCCACTGGTTTGAGTCCTATCTCACAGGTAGGTCCTTCAAGGTCGCATGGAGAGGCGAGGTATCCAGAGCACATCAGCTGACCACAGGGGTTCCCCAGGGTTCAGTTCTTGGTCCCCTCCTCTTCTCCATCTACACCACATCACTGGGACACATCATACAGGCACACGGTTTTTCCTACCACTGCTATGCTGATGACACACAGCTCTTCCTCTCCTTTCAACCAGATGATCCCACAGTAGCTGCACGGGTCTCAAGCTGTCTGGCGGACATCTCCACATGGATGAAGGAACATCACCTGCAGCTCAACCTGGCAAAGACTGAGCTTCTCGTCCTCCCTGCCAATCCATCTCTACAGCACGACTTCACCATCCAGCTAGAGTCATCATTAATCACCCCATCAAGATCGGTCAGAAATCTTGGAGTAACGTTTGATGACCAGCTGACCTTCACAGATCACATTTCAAAGACAGCTCGATCATGCAGGTTTGCACTGCACAACATCAGGAAGATCAGGCCTTTCCTAACTGAGCATGCAACACAACTTATCGTCCAGGCCCTGGTCATCTCTAGGCTTGACTACTGCAATGCCCTTCTGGCTGGACTCCCAGCATGTGCGACCAAACCCCTACAGATGATCCAGAATGCTGCAGCTCGTCTTGTCTTCAACGAGCCCAAGAGGGCCCACGTCACTCCTCTGTTCATCTCTCTGCACTGGCTACCTCTAGCTGCTCGCATCAAGTTCAAGGCACTGACGCTTGCTTACAGAACTATCATAGGCTCAGCTCCCTCCTACTTTCACTCACTCCTACGAGTCTACATCCCTACCAGACACCTAAGATCGGTCAACGAGCGACGTCTCGTGGTTCCATCACAGAAAGCCACAAAATCACTTTCCAGAACATTCTCATTTACAGTTCCATGCTGGTGGAACGCTCTCCCCACCCTCATCCGGAATGCAGAATCCCTGACAACATTCAAAAAACAGCTGGAAACCAATCTCTTCCGTGAGCACTTAACCTTATAGAAAAAAATAAAATAAAACAAAATAAAAATTCCTTTCCCTTTGAAACATCACTTATCAGGCTTATGCTACTCTGAATAATACCTGAACTTCGTATTTTGAGCACTTCCTGCGTTGTTGTTGCTTTTGCCTCTTTATGATGACTCGCTGAATTTAGTCCTAATTTGTAAGTCGCTTTGGATAAGGGCGTCTGCTAAATGACTAAATGTAAATGTAAATGTAAATGTACACAGAGTTTACTAAAAAGAAAGATTTTGAACAACTCACTGAAGCTGTGTCTGCTGGCATTTTGACGGTCAAAAATAGTCGATCTAATAAATTTATTCTAGAGCTGCTGTAAACCCTAAACAATCTATGTTACTGTACTTTCCTATTATCACTGTAAAGCTGCTTTGAAACAATCTATATTGTTAAAAGCGCTATATAAATGAAGGTGACTTGACACTGTTTACACTACGTCAACAGCGTAGGAGAATGAAATGAAAGAGTAGAGATTGTTGAATAATGTTGTTATTTTGTTTTTGTGCACAAAAGGAATTCTCATCGCTTCATAATATTAAGATTGCACCACTGTAGTTACATGGATTATATAAACGATGTTTTGACTACCTTGAAAGTTGCAAAGACGTTGCTGTCTATGGGTGGTTCAGAAACCTCTCAGATTTCATCAAAAATATCTTATCTTTGTGTTCTGAAGATTAACAAAGGTCTTACAGGTTTGGAACGACATGAGGTTGAGTAATTAATGACAGAATTTTCACTAATCATTTAACTGAAAACAACTTGCACTGACATATCTTAAAATATGTGACTGCCACTGTTTTGTCTCGAGATGCACACCAGTAATGCTTTTTTTTTTTTTTTTGACATTTTTATAAAAGCTGCTTAAATACCCTAATTTTATTAAGGCCTAGACCCGGCTTAAGCTAAGCCCAGTATGGAAACCATGGCCATATTGTTTATACCAGTAGTCAGCTTAATAAATACTGTCAAGACAAGTCACAATTCAGTCTAATATTTATATGAATGGCAAATATGCTAATGACTAACCTCTGAACAAACTCAAGGTGCTGCCTCTTCCTGGTACTGCAAGCTGAACTCATAGGAGGAGGCAAACAGCGCTGCCAGGCCAGTGATGAAGATGCTGTGATCCTTTCACACACACCTTGACCTTCCAAACGTAATGTCCAGCACTGGTCGCTTAGAGATTGACCTGTAATAAAAATTTTTTTTAAAAAAAATTAATGAATAAATAAATAATATTAATAATTAAAATAACTATTGTGGGTTTCACTGTGGTTCGATGTAGTTGTCTATTCATAGTTCTATGAATAACATTTTTCACCTAAACATTAAAATTGTTTAGGGTTAGAACGTTAAAACGCACTGGCATATTATTTTGCTTGTTTTAAGCATAAACTCACTTAATTTTGACTTATTCTTTCAGAAAACAAGCCCATTTTTACTTGTCTATTAAATGCTTCTTCATGTAAGAATTTTAGATATCTGGACTGGAAACAAGAAAAAAACACTAATTTAGAAAAACATATTTTGCAGTGGGGTGAGTAAATGATGGCTTTTCATTTTAGGTTAAAACTACCCAATGTTTACATACCAAGCAATATAAAGTGTGGACTCCACTGGCAAATGTAGATTGCAGGACATCAGCGTTGCAAATTCCTGAAACAATTTTTAAAAAGGACAGCACGATCAACAGAACCAAAACATAAAACATTACAGATTAATGAGATTTGTTGAATAATCTCTACTTATCTGCTTTAAGGATAACACCGTCTAACTTCTCTTTGAATGGTGGGAGTAGTTGTAGGACCATGGCATGGCAATCAGGAATACTAGCCTACATTTAAAAACAACATTAGGAACATGGATTTTCTTGTGCTAGCAAAATTCTGACAACGATTCAAAAGCACGATCACAGAACTGACAACATTTTTTTTTTTTTTTACCACACAGATAGACTAACGTTATAACTGTGTAACACTACTTAAAAGCACTTACATTAGCACTGGACCGTCATCAGCTTCAAGGTGCTGGATACTGAAGGAGAGGTTTGATCAGATTGGTCTGAAAACACTGCTGTGGTGGACCAGTATCCTGAATTTAAACCAAAGGTCACTGAAGGTGCAGCTGAACATGTTTAAGCTCCAAAACACATACCCAACCAGTTCAGAGGCCGCAACTATTCTGAGGAATCAGTTGCCTGAACTTCGTGGCCTTTTCAACCAAGTAGAAGCACTTGTACGACTTCTTGTGGTTGTTCCTGCCTCTGCTGAAGAGGAGAGGAGCTTCGGTGCTCCGAGGAGGTTGAAGACCTGGCTGAGAAGCACAATGTTGCAGATTCACATTGTATCAGTCTATCACATTCACAAAGTAATACTGGATAAAGTCAGAAAGGAAAACATTTGCCAGGAGTTTATCCTGGTGAATAAGTACAGGAAGCAAGTGTTTTGTTCTTTCGTGTGAGAAGACGAGACAGGACAGTATAGAAGGGTGGATAGTTAGGATACATGGAGAGATGGGATTGAAAGGATAGATGGAGGGCAAGGAAAAATGTTCTTTATATTAAAGTTAAATGTTTGTTTTTATGTTTGTGAGATAGTGTGACAATCTTGCAGCTTGTGTCCCAAATAAGCATCTATTGTGTTATCAATTTTCCCATCCTTTTGGATTACAGAAGTAATGATTACAGATCGTTTTATATTTTCAGGTACAGCGGTTAGTTTGAAATAAGTTTATTTAACAGATTTTATTCACACACAAATTGGATTCAAATAAAACATTTGGAGTTGGCTAAATTAGTAATGTAAACAGAGCACAAACAATTAGCCTAAGTAGGCCAATATGAACTTATTTTAACTAAGTTAACAGTGCATAATTGTTTACAGTGCAGCATGAAAGTTCTTTGATTCTTTATTTTCTCCTCATTAATTCCACACAGCTTCAATAAAGGTTCAGCACATAAGCACAAATGAGTACACTGGTGTTTTCATGGGTGTGTGGTCTAAAGCAAAGCATATAATAATATAAATCAATATATAACATAACAGAAACACAATTCAATAGGCTAACTAAACAGATGCATACAATGAGATGTAGCAGAAACACTTTCATGAACAATAAGCAACATCATTTGAATACATGAACACAAATCAAACACTACTTCTATGTAAAGCTTCCTTAAACAAGGAATATCAACCAACATAATAAATTGACTTCATCAAACAGTTAACATGAGCTGAAGTACATAAATCAAGTTGGTACTATACGCACACATCAAACGTGAGGAAAACATGCATGAGTCTGTTTGCTACACTCACTCACCCCATGCGGACTGGTGTTTTCTATCGACGCTAATACTGAACGCCCCCTGCTGGAGATTGGCGGAGCAGCGTCTTAACGTGCTTTGACAGCGCGCTCTGTTTTTAGCTCAGTTTTAAGTCTTTATGTGTTCCTCAGAGCCATAGAGAGAGAGAGTTGCGACACTCTTTGATGTCGCCGCTATGGCTGTCACGTGGTTCATGTAAGCCCCAATAGTTCCAAAACGTACGCTGGCTGTCATGTTCTTCTATGGGACAGACAGCAGCGATTGCATTATTGAACGGTAAATATAAAATAAAACACACACCCAAGTACTTTTTCAGCTGTTATTGCATTATTGCATTTTGTTAATGTCAGTTTTGCATTTGGAGATAAGTTTTAAGCTATATTTTTGGAGGGAAAAGCTTAGTGTTCATGTTCGCATGGGTAGTAGCACTGGCTTTAGCGGCTCTAACTTAACTTTTCCATATCATTCATCTGATGATGGACGTCTCATGATATTTATTTTAGCACAACTGGGCTGTATTAGGCTATTGATTCCCGTGATTTTGCTTATAAATTTAGATTCAGCCATTAGCCTACCTTCATGATCACGCAAGAGGTCTGCCGTGGCGGTCCGTTCAGAATTCGCTTAGAAGCTAGCTCACTTCTTCTGATGAAAGTGGCCACCCCCAGGACCACAACGTGAAACATGATCATGTTAAGACTAAGAATATTATTTTAAGATTAAGGCCATACACATTATCAAAACTATAACAGATTAAAAACGAATTTAAGCATGGCTGATACAAATGAAGGTTTTCAAATAAAATATTTTTTATTAAACAATAACAGACAACAAAAATGTGTGCTTGTGTGTGTGAACAAGAAAAACAAAAACCAGGGGCAGGTGATCCATGAAACAGACAGGACTGGTGATGGCCATAACAATCCTAAAGGTCCAGCATTGTTCTCACAAGCCGCTTCACTCAAGACAATAATAACATAATGAAAAGTTAGTATATCCCAAAAAATTAAATTAAATAAAAGTTGCTATAAAGGTGGTAGCGATTCATTACCGAACTCTTAGCTGACGAAGTCGCGCTAGCTAACTAACGTTAGCTAGCAGGCAGTGCTTGAAAATTGGTTGAAACAACCAACATAAAATATAAATAATTACGCTGTGCATGTACAAATGAAGACCAGTATAAGCATCGCAAAGGGCCTCTGATACAATATAGACAGTTGACAATTCAAAAGAGGTCGATATTTCGGCAACTTAACTCTGGAACAACTCGACGCGCAGCAATGTAAGTGAATGGTGTCCAACGCCCAAATGACAGTGTTTGGAACTATTCCGATCTTCATATCCCGGAAGTAGGCGGTTAAAAGCGCCGCCATTATTTACAACGGAGGTCTATGGGAGTGTCGCAACTCTCTCTCTCTATGACTCTGGTGTTCCTGGACTCAAAAAACTGTAGCATATAAATTGCAATTAATTAATTAATTAACCTTTATGTATCCAGGCAAGTCCCTTAAGAACAATATCTTATTTTCGACAACAGCCTGGCAGGAGAGATCTCCTGAAATTCGAACAAACATGATGAACAATGAATTATGATATATTTTAAAATATGTGATATGTGTATTTTTAATTGAATCGACACACTACAGTGATGCGCGGGTTGATCCGAAATGAGCGGGTGCCTGCGGTCACCCGCGGTTACCCGCGG